>NW_022631015.1:15760894-16327371 GCF_010015895.1 Lontra canadensis | reverse complement strand
TCCCAGTAGAGTTAACATACAGTGTTATATTAGTTTCAGGCAAACAATATAGTGAGTCAATACTTCTACACATTACTCAGTGCACATCATGGTGAAGCGCACTCCTTAGTCCCCATCCCCCATTTCATCCATCCCCCCCACCTACTGCCCCTCGTGTAACATCAGTTTGTTCTCTATAGTTAAGTGTCTGTTTTTTTGTTTGTCTCTGTTTGTTTTGTTTCTTAAACTCCACACATGAATGAAATCATATAGTATTTGTCTTTCTCTGACTGACGTTTCGCTTGGCATGACACCCTCTAGATCCATCCATGTTGTTGCAAATGGCAAGAGTTCATTCTTTATGGCTGAGTAATAGTCCATTGTGTACATATACCACATCTTCTTTATCTGTGCATCTATCAGGGGACACTTGGGCTGAAATTTATTTCTCATTCAACTACCTCAAACAGGTTCGAGTCAGTAAGCGGCTGAATTCCATATTGTGGCTCAGGGACACAACTTTCTAACTTGGTATTTTTGAATTGTTCAGAGTGTATTGTCATCTACATTATTGAGGTTGGCGCTGTGTCCAGGATCTGACTGGTGGAAGGGAAAGGGAACACTGAGAAAATATGCTGTCTTAGAAGACCGAGTCCTGAAGTGGGATTTACATTCATCTTCCTTCAAAGAGAACCTGGTCACATGACCCTTGGACTGCAAAAGAGGCTGGGAAATGTAGTCTACTAATGAAAGAATAGATTTTGGAGGGCAGCTAGAGACTTTATCACTGGCAGTTTTGTTGTATATTTGTTTAATCCTGTCTGAAAAAAATGTTAACACATTAATCTCATGTTAAAAGAATGACATGTCAATAATACATTATATATTAATAAAAAAATTTTTTAAAAATGACACGTCATTAAAAGTGTCACCAGAGTTTGTTAAATGGACACACCTCAGTTTAGTAGCAGATCCCAAATGGAAACCAGATTTGACTCCCATCCCGAAGTTCCTTCTAATTAGTGTAAGACCTACTTTACTATCTTGAAGAGTTAACGAAATTGGAGCTTTTTTCTTCCTCAGAAGATAAGCCCTACTGGAAATATGCCTATCTGGTGAGATGTTGAAGAGAGAATTATTTCTGAAAACTGGAGTATGGAATTAATTTGATAAAATAGTTGTGTAGCCATTTGGAAGAAGCAGCATGCAGAATGTAGACCATATTGCTGGTGTAGTTATTTTAGATGCTAGCAAATGAGAGAACATTTTGATGACTCTCTACAGAACTAGATTTTAGTTGTTAATGATGGGACACCATTCTCTGAATTCCACATCCACTGAATGGGCTTACATTAAAATATTCCCTCTTTCTTCTTCAGATACTGGCATATCAGCGTGACTGAGGATGTATAGGTAAGTTTCGACCACTTATTTAGTGAATGTGGACAGATAATTTGGATAACGTAGGCTTTTACATATGATTTTTTTCAATAGGCTTAAACAATTGTTTTGTCTCATTTCAATAAATATAAAAATTTCTGTTTCAATTCATCATTGCAGTCAGAGCTAAAGAAGTTAGATCTGTAATAGGGAGGAAAATTCCTGATGATTCCCTCCAACTTCTCTTTATCCTAGGATATGGGGAATACATGTAAATTACAACTCCCATAAATACCATATTGCCATACACTTATGTCCTTTTCCTGAAAATACATATCATACATGGCTCTTGTAAAATCTTTCTCTAGATCTCTGGACGTCTTTCAGTAATGCTGTAGGACTGTCTCTAAATATCCATAAAGGATCATGGATTCTATCGTGCTTGATGGCAGAAGGCAGTCACTTCCCTGGGAACTGGCAGTCTACACCTCCGTAACTGGGATATTTCCTCTATGGCTTTTAAAGTGAAGAAGAATGCCTAAAGCAGGGGTGTCATGATATTGGCTCCCCGCAGGGCAGGCTGCTGGGGGACATGTGTCATTGGCTCCCCCCCTGCTAGGAGATGTGAACCACTCATGATGCGTAAACATGACTCTGCCCCACAGGGACAGTGAGCAGGGGGCAACGTCTTCCTAAACAAATATCACTTTTCCAAATAAATCTGCAAAACTGTTACGTTCATAGGAAGACTATCCATGCTAAGGCTATTGACTTACGAGTTGAAGAAATGAGGCCATACGGTTATTATTAAAAAATAACAAAAAATACTTATTAAACGCACACCTTCTGATTAGTTTCGAAGATGAATTATTGACATCACGGGAAATTGTTAACTGAATGTGACTGAAAGAAACCTTTGCGACACTGGCGAACGGGACTTAAAAATGTCCATTATGGTTCATTAAGTGTGGTCAGGGATGCATTTCTTTCATCTGAATCTTCATGTGAGTATGTGACACCATTTTTTGACCATGACGGCCTTAAAAAGCAAGATATTGAAATAAAGTGGACTTAGAACTCAAATATTCAAAGTTGTACCTTTGGGCAAAAATCACCTTTTTAAATTTTTTTTAAAAAACTGTATTTATTGAGAGAGAGAGAGAGAGGGCGAGAATGAGAAGGAGAGAGCATCTAAAGCCAACTCCAGCATGGAGCGCAGAGCCCGACTTGGGGCTCGGTCCCAGCACCACGAGATCAGGACCTGAGCTGAAACTAAGAGTAGGACGCTCAACCCACTGAGCCACCCAGGGGCCCCTGCGCCAAAATCATTTTTTAAATATAAAGTGATAGTGTACTAGAGGGAAACATGAAAGTGATTCTCTACTGATAGGCAACTGTTACCCTCTGTTAATTGCATATTCTCTGCCAAGTCACTAAATAAACAATAGAAGAACAAAAACCATTTGGAGAAATCTGGATGGATTACCACTGGCTAATTTGAGCTGGCTTACATTTCCCTTGTAGTACAGATATAAGCTGCATCACACACAGAAACACTGAAATGGTTAAACTTGCCAAAGAAGTCTGTGAATGCTATTAAATCGACTTGTCTCAGTTGGAGCAATTAAACCCCTTAAGTTGTTTCTGTATCTGAAATGGTACCGAAAGTGCCAATGGTTTAAAAATAATTGTTTTGAAATGAACATGTTTAATGGAAGTCATTTTTGGAATATGAAACTTAGAAATGCTTCCTAAAGATTTCATGTCAGAGGCAATGGAAAAGACCACATCCAACTGTGTACTCTTCTTCCAATTAAATGTCACAAAGATAATCCTGAATTAAACACGTTCAGACTAAACCATGGTTCCTTCCAGATCTGGTTCTCTTTCAGCAGTTCCCATCAAGGGAAATGTCTGGCTGTAGATCTAGGATGACAACTGACAGCAGCTAGAAAGGCAGATGAAGAAAACATGGATATGTACAGCAAATGTGTGTTCATTTTCGCCATGTGGAATGCAGTGGGGACAGGCAGGTAGAAATACTGTCTGGGCAATTGGGAGTGAAGACTGGGGAGATGGATTCCGACTAGGTATGTGGATTTGGCAGTCAGCTACATAAGACTGATAGATGAAGGGAGACAAGTGAGCATTTGACAGGGAGAGAAGAAAAAAAGGGAGAGAAGTCAGAGAACTTTACTGTGCATCACAAAATCAAATGGAGTTTAACAAGAAAACAGCAGTGTCCAAATCTCAGCGGATGAGGAATGACAGAAAGCCACTAGATTTGTGTCCTTGGAGAGTTTCAGAAACATGGTGAGACTCAAAGCCAAATTACAGTAGTTATAAAAAGGCGTGTGCGTGCACGTGTTCTAGTCCTTGCTTTATCTCTTAACTAGTTGCTTTATGCAAGTTGTTAATGTCACTAGACTTCAGCTCTGTCGTCTTTAAAATGAAGGGATTCTTTAGAGAAACTCATCCAGACTCTAAGAAGTTGAAGTAGACATTTTCAATGAATGAAATGAACGAAAGAATAAATGAATAACACTGTATCTATTTCCTACGAGTTCTAGAAAGAATTTCTGTAGATAAAAAGTGGTTAATATCCATCCTTCACTCTAAGATGTCTTATTGTGAAAGGAAATTAATCAGTAATAGATTATTTGGTGGAAACTGTATTATCAAGAAAAGGTTTTTCAAAACAATTCTTGATTATTTTATCATTCGATCCTATAAAATGATACTTTGTAACATTGCAAAGCAGACAGGTACAGGAGACCCTTGGCACTTAATGTTCTGACACGTTTGTTTTGATTTTTAGTGAATGTACAAGACAAGCAATTCTGCTCATATGGATTTCTTATCCTTAATTTTTTTTTTTTTTTTTAGGTCATAGCATTGGTTACTTTGGAATTCCATAATGTGCAAGAAGGAAAGCATACTGCATTTCCAGCATTGTCTGGGTAATCATTTTCTTATACATTGCCAAAGCTGGTTTCCCTTCCCCCGTTTTTCAACAAAGTCAACCTACTCATAAAACCAGTAGGTGACTTAAGGACCCAGGGGTGAGAAAGTAATTGAACCTCAAGTCCAGATTTTCAATATCTGTGATGAAGCATTTTGAAAGCCTGACGAAAGCCCGAGGACAGTCGAAAGAGTCTATGAATTTTGAGTGAACTTCTTCAATATAAAGTTATTACTATTTAATGGGTATGTAGCCTGTCCTTTTTAGGGTCTTTTCTTCCCACTTACAATCTTTCCTCCGGAAGTTTATTTACAAATTTATTATGTTATTTTTATTATACATTAAAATACATAGTATACATACTGTATCCTATTAAAAACTAGGGGAACCTAGGTGGCTCAGTGGTTGAGTGTCTGCCTTTGGCTCACATCACCCCCCTGCTTGTGCTCTCTCTCGCTGTCAAGTAAATAAAATCTTAAAAAAAAAAAAAAGCTAAATTTATTTTCTGGGATATTTACATTAATGAAGTTCTATGCAGAGCATTTTCTCAGTGGACTTGAATTATGCAACTGGATTCCAGAATTTTCTGACAGTCATGCCAACTGCAAATGGCTTTCTCTGGTATCTAAAAGAAGCTATTCTTCGAGGAAGCTGATGGCCCGCTAGATACGTTCTTCAAGCCAACCAGAAGGGTTCAGCTGTCTTTCCTGAATGTAACATATCTGACATACGATCAGGGGACAAATCAAAGCGGAAAAAAAATAATTTTAACAAGCAGAATTCATCCCAGTATTTAAACAATTAGAATTTTACTTTATTTCAGAATGTTTACAGTTGAAAAAAAAGGTATTTACTAAAGCCACATTATTCATATGAACAAAACTTTTATAGCAAAACCTTGGTACATGAGCATTAGTAATCTGAATACTATATGGATATAGAAGATATTTAAAAAACGGAAATGATGTATTCCAAAGGCTGTAGTAGGCACAATATATATGCTTGTATTGGGTCTGCAAGCATTATACTAAAATTCATTATATGTGATCCAAGAAGTTGCAGATTTTTCAGCACTATGTACTGAAAAAGTTACAAAGGAATATCATATTTCTCTTATGTTGAAAAAGCAGGTACTCAATACTACAAAATAGGAGCAGCAAGTCAAACCAACAAAGAATTCAGGTTTTGAAAGAAGTATTACAGCTATGGCTTTTTAACGTTCATCAGTTGTTGTTGTTGTTGTTTTTTGAGACTGGTTAGAAGTCTGGCAAGTGAAAAAGAAAAGTCTATAATACAACATTAATGACATAATTTACAAGGCATTTGATATTCAACGGGTTCAAAATTGGGAAACAAAGAATTGAGCTTGATCTTCGAGAAAAATTTCGAGGTACTACATACATCTGCTTCCTCCCACCCATGTTTTGGCATAAAAACCTTTCTGCAGAGAAGTAAAAGTTTTCCGTGTGACATGGCAGAAGAATATTTTAAGATAAATCATTACAATCTACTTTCAGTGTTTAGTAACTGTAAAGAAAACAAGACTTGTAAGGGCCAAGTAACTAGATATAGTCCTTGGGATGGAATTTTCTCATGTTTTGTAAAAAAATGGGTTGAAATATGTATTCATGCTGATGATGTATCCGTGCTGATAAAGGTGAACATTTGGTAAAAATGAGAAAAAAATGTTAGATTTTTCAGAGCATAACTAGTACTACATCATATAGAAATTGCCTAAAGGTAAAAATGTACATCTTAGATTCTCAGAGGTTTTATTTTCCAAGTAGCAATTAAACCTAAGTGTCAAATTGAATCATGCAGTATTTTTACCTATCAGCTACCGTGTTAATAATATCGGGGGACAGAATACTATTTTTACCCCCTTAAAATGTGTAATGCTCACAAGTCATCATGTGGAACTCAAATCACACACAAAGGCAAATCATGAAAACACGCTAAATACTTCAAAATGCCCAGGAAGACATGCCAGAAATGATGCTGTTTCTAGAACACAGAATTGTTGGAGGCCAAAACTAAAGCCGTAGGTGTTACTGCCACTTCTAGGTGTTTAATGCTGCTTTTTTTTTTTTTTTTTTTTTTAAAGTGGATGCAGGTCAGGGGGTTCGGTCTCTCTGGAGGTTAGCCCATAATTTCTGCAGGTTCAGTGACCAACTTGGATCCATCCCAGACTGTCTTGAACTCTTCTGGAACAGGAAATTCTCTCTGGAAAAAATGCAGAAGAACGAATTTACTTAGAGGAAAGGCTGATTTGTATCACATGGTGGACAAAGACATTTTATGGAATCCAAACCTGTGTTGTGGCGAGGTCTTCCGGGTTCCGTGGAGATTTGCATCATTGCGTGTCGGGTCTGTGACTGTCTGCTAGCATCATCATTAAAGCTAGAATCTACTATGAACCAGGCATTCTTCTAACTATGAGATATATATGGGCTCCGTTAGTCTATAGCCCCAGAAGCTGGGTGTTCCTGACATGCCATCTACGGGGCGCAGGTCTGAGAAGTTGAACAGATGGCCGAAGATGGTATGGCCATAAGCAGTCAGACTTGAAGCCAGACAGCCTCTCAACCCACTCTCCGCCACATGCAAACTTGCCCAGGATCATCTGGGGGAGCCTGTTAAAATGCAGATTCTGATTCCATAGATCTGGGGAAGAGAATGGCAATCTGCATTTCCAACCAGTTCCGAGGGGACACTGAGGCTGCGGATCCTAGTCACACTGACTAGAAAGGCTTTGCTCTGGCGTTCTCTGTAGACTCTCCAATGAACTATGAAGTTGTGCTTTGGGTTGTATACCAATGTGTTACCCTGCATCCTACCACCTCACTCCTCCCATTGGAGTAAGACACGCATGAGCATCACAGAGGGAGAGAGAGGGTGGGGGCTGGCGGGGGGGGGCGGCAGGGGGGCAGAGCCAAAGTAAAAGTAGTTTGGAATCTCTCCACTCCCCAGAAAGTGGTTCTGCAGTCATTTAAGAAAAGGATCACCGAGGAAGCTGGGAGGCAGTCCCCTTGGCCCCGGCTTCTGGGCCCTCCTGGGATGTTATGTGCACACAGCGCGGCTGAAACCCCAAGTGTCTGATAAGCTGTGTCTCTGCTCCTCCATCAGCGCGATGCCATCTTGCAGTGGAACCCACACACGAGTACGTATTTTCTTAGATGTGGGATCCACCTGCCTCTTCTGGAAGTAAACAAGGCTTGGTACTTGCTGTCAAGTACCAGGTAGAGAATGCCCCAGAGTGAAGGTATTTCTTTGACAGCTAACCGTACTACAGATAGCCGTTCCCCATCTCTTTTGGTGGTGAAGTGACAGTAATATGATGACATTCTTCTCTGGGTGACGGACTTCCTTCAGGATGAGTCCTCCCCACCACCCACTCCCAGATTACAAGGTCCATGGTAGAACCTCTGCCTGCTCCCTACTAGCTCCCACTAGAAAATGTATCAAGAGGACCATGGGATGAGGGCACAGGATAACCTACTGATGGGGGAAGACTCCTTTTTCAGCATAAAAGCTCAGGCGTTGACCCATACAGGGGATCTGGAGCTTGGCCCTGCGGTGGAATGCCCGGAGAAGCTCTACTGAGCACAGATGCCTGGGACTGCGCCCAGGGATGCTAGCTGACTTAGTCTGGAATGCCGGTCCAGACCCATGGCTTCTCTCAGCGGATCCAGCTCCCATGTAGCGGGGCCTTCTGCTGGAACAGCTGCAAAGGCAGGGACCAGCCTAACATTTGGCTCTCCCGTGCAAAGCTGCTCTGTATCAGCTCTAGCTGCTCAGTAATTTTTAGGTAGAGAAGGTGAGAGGGCTCTTCCCAAACTCGGGGTTAGGTTAAGCAAATAGCCGCGAAGCGTGGCTCAGTGTTGGCAGGTGAGAGAGCATTCGAGCACGGTTGCTGTCTGCCTAAGGATGCGGCTGGTGACTGGCCCACAGGCTGATGGGGGTGCCTTCGAAGTCACTTCTCCCATCCTTCCCCGGCTCACTGCCCCTTCCAGAGTCAGAATCAGAGGGAATCGCCTCTGGGTTTATCTGCACGTCCAAGAAGGGACAGCGAGTAGGAAGTAATGACTTGCTTCCAGAGAGCCGCAGCTAGCAAGTCCGCCACACTGCGTGATGCAGAAGATGGATACATTTGGACTTCCTTCTCTCTTTCTTTCTTTCTTCTTTCTTTCTCTTTCTTTCTCTTTCTTTTTTTTTTTTTGTTTTTGTTTGCTTTTTAAAGATTTTGTTCATTTATTTGCGAGAGAGCGAGAGTAGGAGAGCACAAGCAGGGGGAAGCAGGCTCCCTACAGGGGGATCCCGATGGGGGTCTCCATCCCAGGACCCTGGGATCATGACCTGAACCAAAGGCAGACTTTTAACCTACTGAGCCACCCAGGTGCCCCTGGATTTCCTTTTCAACGTGGGAGGGTATCTGCATGCTTCTCCTAGAAGCTGCTTTGTTGCAGGAGAGGAGGCCCAGAAAACAAGTGTGGCCAAATGACTTAGGCTGGGGGTCTCGGAAGGGCTGGATGGACTGCTGGCCTCGGAATCCCCCAGGATGCCTATTAAAATACCGATTCCCCAGACCCCACCCGAAGCCTCCTGAATCCAGCCCCCAAGGCGCAGACTCTGGGAGTTGGCATTGCCTTGGGGCTTCTCGGCGGGTCCTTCCGCTGAGTTTGAGAACCCCTGACCCAAGTATACCTACAGAAATAGGTCGACTTACTATCACCCCCTCGCTCGAATTTCTCCCTCGTGTTTGCCTCCACCATAGCAAAGGACAACCTTCAGTCCTAAATACCGTGACCTCAGATGCGGGAGGTCCTATCTGACCAAGGCTAGCCCGTGAGGTCAGTTATGAGTACGCTGCCAGGACAATCACAAATCGAATTCCTCTCGTGCCTGCGCATCAACCCACCAACGAAGCTCCCAGGCTGGGAGTCAAGGAATCAGTCTCTGAGAACGCAACTAAGGGAGGCTCCAGAGAAAGTCCTCAGCTGCTTTGAAAAGGTACTTACGTAATCTCCATCCTGAGGAATAAGGACATTCATTTCAGAAGACTTGGCGCTCACGATCTCACAGCCCAGGGCATGCTCACTGAGGTATATGTGGCAGCCTTCCGTCTTATTGATGGAAATGGTTGGCACTTTCCCCATTACCTGAAACAGGCAAAAGAACGGCCTGGCACCGACATACATAAAAACAGCACAGTCCGTGGGCCGCGGCTCTAGGAAGGGCGAGGTCAGCGCTGGAGAGGGGCGTGAGTAGCATCGTCTCTAGGCTGAACCGGTGGGTGTCATTTGGGGACAGAATGAAAGGATCACACAAAGGGATTCTCAAGCCTCAGGGTCTCTTTTCCTGAGACCAAGGGAAGGGATTAATGCGAAAACAGCAGCTAAGTGTTCAGAAAAAGTCTCACAACCCTCTAGTGGATTTGAAACATATATTTGATTTCACGGATAAAAGTAACAAGACGCATTTGCTTTTCTTTGCTCAAAATGTTAGTTCTGACAAATCTATGAATCTTGGGTTAAAACAAATCCTAATACTGTCATTTCAGAGTAAATACATTATTCTGTAATTGAGTAGATTTTTTTTCTTGAACCTAAATAAGAAACAGTACGGTTCTTTTCATAGAAATCTTTCGCCAGATAAAAATCTCACTGGCTCAATGTGAAGCTTGAGTAAGACAATGAGTGTCTAAGTATTTTGAAATGTATTAATTGCAGGAGCCAGAAGTGGGGACGTGGTTCACGCCACTCATTGCATGGATAAACAGGACCAGAGACAAATATAGACATAGACAAAGAATAACCGCCTTTATATTGTTTACAAATATCTATGTGCTATAAAAATTCGGTCCCGTTTCACATTTCCTTTTGAACAGGTTTCAGACATCCCCTCTCCCCCAATCTCTATAGGGGCCAACTGTTCCCCCAATGACCATATTACAACTCTATGATTTTCCTTCTTGTCATGGTAATTGACGTGATAAAGACCTCTCCTCTTTCACGCCAAAGAAAAGGCTGGTTTGCAAACCCAAGGGGCAACTCCCGTTGATGGGGCAGATGATGTAAGGAATTCCTTAGGGGGAGTCTAGCCAGGTTGCCACACTTCTCTGTTTTCTCCTCTCTCCATAGAAACTGGACAGTGAGTTAGAAATGAGGCCCAGGGCCCAGGAAAAAAAAAAAAAAAGGCAAACGTAGTTCAAGGTCAGGTAAGCCCAGGGCTTTGCCATTAATACACGACTACAGTAATAATACACGTATCTGTATTTCAAGAATGTGTCAGCAGTAATGTTTTGGTAATTCCTGGATTTGTTTATCTTAGAGTGAGGAAGAGCATCTACACACTGCCCAGAGTGGTACGGGGAGCGAGGCAAGACGAGAGGAAGGATAAACTGCCTTGGGTGATTTGTTCGTGAGGCAGAACAGGGACACGTGAGGCAAGTGCATGACGCTAATCCACTTTATTTATACTTACATACTGCTATGCTATATTAAAAATGCTTCAATACCCCACGGATCTGAAAGTCTGAAAAAGCAACAGCAGACCTTAAAAACATCGCCCTGATAAACGGTGAGAATGGTCTTTTCCACAGCATTTCGGTCAATGCTGCATGAGACGAGCTTATCTCCACACTCTTGGCCCCTGGTGGTCTGGGAACACTTTGAGAACAGAGCTGGTTTCTTGTCAAGAGAACTGGGCCAAAGAGTATCTCCTCTGCTGAGTGACAGGTGAGGTGTGACCTTGCCCAAGCCAATGCTCTAGCATGTAATACGTTCCTAGATTAGTTAGGGTTTTCGGAAATTTGTTTCTCTATAACAAGTTTTTTTTAGGGGATGCCTGGGTGGCTCAGTTGGTTAAGCGAGTGCCTTCGGCTCAGGTCATGATCCCAGGGTCCTGGGATGGAGTCCTGTGTTGGGCTCCCTGCTCGGTAGGGAGTCTGATGCTTCTTCTCCCTCTGCTGCTCACCCTGTTTGTGCTTTCTCTCTCTGTGTCAAATAAATAAATACACTTTTAAAAAAGTGTTTTTTTTTTTTAAAGATTTTATTTTAAAGTAACTCAACACATACTGTGGGGCTTGAACCCACAACCTTGTGATTAAAAGTCACATGCTCCAATGACTGAGCCATCCAGGCGCCCCTATTTCTCTATAAAAATTTAAAGAATTTCCATGTTATACTTAGTCTCTTCTCTCCCTCATCATTTGCCCTTTTTTTGAGGGTAGTTTGCCAAAAACAGAATAACTGGCCCAAATCATGTGAACTTTGGTGCATGCCCTTTTTCTCCTTTCAATCTTTTAAGTAATTGAGGTAAAATCTGCAATCATAAAATTCACTTTTTTTTTTCTTAAAGATTTTATTTATTTGAGAGAGTGAGCAAGCAAGTAGGAGCAGGGGAGGGGCGAGGGGGCAAGGAGAGGGGCAGAGGCAGAAGCAGGCTCCCTGCTCCGCCAATGAGGAGGGGCTCGATCCCAGGACCCTGGGATCATGACCTGAGCAGAAGACAGATGCTTAACCAATGGAGCCACCCAGGCGCCCCTCCAATTCACTTGTTCTACATGTACAATTTAATGATACTTAGTAGGTTTACAGAGCTGTGAAGCTCTCCTTTCGGTTCTAGAATATTTCCATCACTCCCCAGATATCCCTAATGCCCACTTACAGTCAATATCTGTCCTTACCCGGAGGGCAAACACTGATTTCTGTTGTGTGCAGCCCTTTTGAAACAATGTCTTAAATGTCTTAAACAGGCAATGACATTCACTTGGTTTGAACACCCAAAACCTTGAAAAGTATTCAATAAAATACCTCTCTCACCTCTGAACCCTGCTGTCAAGTTCCTATCCCTCTTGGACCAGCTATCTTGAGTTATCTTGGACAGATAACCATGGCATATCCTTCCAGATTGTTTTTATTTATTTATTCTTCTTCTTATTTTTTTAACCGGATTGTTTTTAGAACACATGCCCATCCTTAAGAAAATCAGGATGTATTTCAAACTTAGAAACATAAGAAATACACCAAATACTTAAACATATATGTCAAACAGCTTTATCAGAGTTTAACATTTTGGCTTTTTGGCCTTTTTTTTAGGACAGGTATCTTACAGCATGGTTAAGTCCTCCCTGTACCATCCGGCACCTCACTCACTCCCTTCTCTCTCCCTAGATGAAACGGCTCTTCTGAATTTTGTGCTGGCCATTGACACCAGGACTACCCCCGAGTCAGGTGAGCTGGAGCCCTCATAAGCCTATTTTCTTTCTTTTTAAGTTTTTATTTAAACTGCAGTTAGTTAACATACAGCGTGATATTAGTTCGGGTCCTCACAAGTGTACTTAACAGGTGTGTATTGTTTTGCATGTTTTCAATCTTTACATAAAGGGACACGTTGTCTAGTGCCTGCCATTCTGTCTTCTGTCTTCATTGCTCAGTGCTGCTTTTTGAGATCTACTTATTTTTAGTCATCTAACTACAGTCATGTTGGTACATAAAACTACAGTGATTTTATCTTATTTATTTCTTTTTTTAGAGCAAGAACATGCAAGTGGGGGCAGAAGGGGCAGAGGGAGAGGGAGAATCTTTTTTTTTTTTTTAAGATTTTATTTATTTATTCATGAGAGACAGAGAGAGAGAGAAAGAGAGGCAGAGGGAGAAGCAGGCTTCCTGCTGAGCAGGGAGCCCGATGCAGGACTCGACCCCAGGACCCCGGGACCATGACCTGAGCGAAGGCAGATGCTCAACCATCTGAGCCATCCAGGTGCCCGGAGAGGGAGAATGCGATGCGGGCCTCGATCTCCCGACCCTGAGCCAAAACTGAGTTGGATGCTTAACCAACTAAGCCACCCAGGTACCCCTCTTCTTAGATCGCTTTTAAAAATGGTTACATGGTAACTATTTTTGTCTAGAATTCAGGAATTTAGAATTTTTAAGTAGACATATCTTTTTGGATAATTTCTATTACTTCTCAATTTAGAATTATTTCTCCCTCCAGAAATCTGATGAATATTTAGAACTGTTTTCTTCTACTTCTGTAGAGCTTCATATTTTATACGTCATTCAACTGGTTTTTAATTTTGAACGTGATATATTTTCATTGAAAAATGCTGACTCCTGGGGCACCTGGATGGATCAGATGAGAGTATTTCCAGGATACTTTTCACCTGGCTAAATAAAAAGGTGTTCTCACCTCGGTCACAGAATATGATTTCTGTGACTTTGCTGGCGGGGTGCGGGGGATGTTGGTTAAAAATGATGTGAAGTGGGAGAAAGCATGGATCTTTGATGCAGAAACTTCCAGTACCCAAAAGAGTTCTTCAGAAATTGTGGCCTCATTATTAGGTTTATGTGAGCCGTATTTCTCCTTGAGGAACTGGACTTCTTCTGATGAGTGACGTCCTTAAAATTTTTATGCATGATACTTCGGGAGGAGCAGGACTGTCCAATTAGTGGATATATGTGGTTGGCAGAAACGCTAAGTTGGGAGGTGGTTTACAGAACACAAGCTTCATGAGGGAGAGGATGTTTGTCTCGTTTGCTTCCTGCTATTTGTAGAGATGAGAGCAGAACCCGCACATCAGCCGTGTTCAGTAAACATCTGGCAAATGAATGACCGAGGGCATGCTCTATGCTATGGCTCACATTTTAGGACCTAAAGCAGGAGCCCAGGATGGTCGAGTTTCCCGTTTCCACGGTGAAGACAACGATATGGTAAAGGCCTGGGAGGGCCTGCTTGGCTACCCTCTCCAAAGTGGCTCTTGTCCAGGAGGGGGATTTGGGAAGCAACGGGAGCAGAATGGTTAGGGGGCAGGGCACCTACACAGACGCGCTGCAGAGAACACAAGCACCTGGAATGGGAAAGCGTCACGGGTCCCCACAGAGCCTGTGCGACAAGACCACTGGGAATCTGGGCTGCAGAGGACTGAGACCCCACCCCCCAGCTAACCTTGTGTTTCAGGGCAGGGAACTCGGGGTCAGAGGTGAAGCCAGCCGCCCAAGTGCACTTGGTGGGTGAGGACAGAGCTGGGGCTCGCCTGCCCACTGCATTAACCAGACACACAAACCAACGTCTTAATTAGCAGCGAGTGAAATGTAAAATGTCCACTCGAACGCACTCTAGTTAAAAGTGACAGCAGTAAAAAGCCCAGTGAAACAAGAGGGAGAGATCTGTAAAACCAGAATCCAGTTTTAACCAACGTTATCAGGAAACATGGGATCGTAAGGGGTTAATTAACAATACTAAGAGAGGAGCACCAGGCTGACTCAGTGGGTAGAGCATGGGACTCTTGATCTCGGGGTTGTGAGTTCGAGTCCCACGGTGGGCATAGAGATTACATAAAAAAAATCTTAAAAAAAGAAAAAAACAGTACGAAGAGAGTGTAATGAAAGGTGGAAGTTAGAGTTGGCCAAAGGCAGGAGGTCCTTTAGCTTTTGGCATATTGTAAAATCCCACTGGGTTAAATCAAAATTAACTAAAGGCATGCACGTTTTCCCCTAGTTTGCAAGTTCAATTCCAAACCTCCTTTCCAGGTTGTTGGTCTGATTACCTCACTGACTTCCGAAAAACTCCTCCACCTCCTTACCCAGAGCCAATGCTCCCTGAGCAAAGAAAATTCTCTTCGGGATGGTGCTGTTAGGCTGGGAGCATCTCTTAGTATCTGTGTTCATTCATTAGTGGACGCCTCCCAGTCACCACTTCCCCAAACACTTATTGGACACTGGCTCTGTGCAGGGGTGCTGTGCCAGTTTCTGTGGCTGTAAAGACGAATTGCGTGCCCCTGGAACAGGCCTGGTACACAGCGACTGCGGTGCAAGACGGGATGTGTTGTAAGAGACTGAAGAAGAGGAATTAACACCGTCCAAGAGAGGGCCGGATGACAGAGCTGTGTCTGATGGCAAGGGAAGAGGAGCTCTCTAGGTGGACATGACCAGTCCCGTGCAGGCAGGATGGTCTGAGTAAAGCTGCAAAGGGGGCATAAGGCAGGGCTGAAAAGGCCACTTATATGGGGGCGCCTGGGCGGCTCAGTTGGCTGAGTGTCTGACTCTTGGTTTTTGCTCAGGCCATGGTATCAGGGTCGTGAGATCGAGCCCCGCGTCAGGCTCATGCTCAGCAGACACTCTCCTTAAGATTCTGTCTCTGCCCCTCCCCCAACTCACTTGTGAGGAAATAAATAAATAAAAATAAATGAATCTTTGGGAGGAAAGAAAAGGCCCCGTACCTGCATTTGAATATCCTTGGAATTAATCACTTCCACAATGCCTACCACGTTGTCAAACACGAGGCCAAACTTCTTACAGTTGTCTAGGAAAAACAAAACAAAGCAAAGCTCCATTCAACATGCCCACAGCATGTTTATGCAAAGCGACCACAGTGACCAGAGGGGGCCCCCAGTGACCACCTGCGCCCCCGCCCCCACGCCCCCCAACATGCTGCCATACCGATTGTAATGGAGTTGATTTTTCCTTTTATCCGCAGAGTGGACTTGTTGCATTTGAAAATGTAAGCCACTTGTTTCAGTTCCGTCTCTGAAATCACCAGGTCATTCCTGTCCTCTTGGTACTCCTAAAATGAAAACACACGCACATACGGAATCTAAGGACGTACAGACGGATGGGGTCCCTGACATGCTGAAATTACCACGGGGTTCAACACTCATTACAGCTTTTCGATATGTTCTTTCCAAATCTTTTTTTTTTTTTTTTTAACAGAGCAAACCCCAGGTCTTCCTCTGTTATGGTAATGATGGGGATGGATGGAACCACGGCCTAGAAGGGCGTCAGGGTCCATCTGCAAACAGTCAAATATCAGGCACCCCGGCTGGTGGGGGAGGTGTGGGAACTTTCCATTAAGTCTCTATGCTGAATCTGGACTTCACGCTGCCACTTCAAAAACAAGCAGGGCAAACAGGCGGGGACGATGGCAGCATAAGCCCGTGGGTACTGTCACCCCAAGACAACCTTCCCAGGGACTCTGGTCCTCCAACTTCGGGGAAGCTCCCTGGACTGGCAGGAGGCACCAGCTTTCGTGCACATTTGAAGGGTCTCTGTCCTGTTCGCACAAAGGTTGAAAGTGCTGGGTGGTGCGGTAGGTTACGTTATTTCTTTGTCAACGGGACAGACGTCCTCCAACCAGAATGGAGCACAGGTTAGAAGTTTATGGAAAGAGTGGTCAAATAGAGACAGAAATAGAAAGGTGGGTGCTGGGCTGAGGGGAGGAGGGAATCGGAAGTGGTTACTTGAGGGGCACAAGGGTCCCGTTTTATAAGATGGGAGGAGTTCTCCGGCCGGCCGGGCTGATGGCCGCACAGCTATGTCAATGCACTTCATGTCCAAGGTCATTAGATACACTTAGATGTTAAGATGGCAAATGATACGTTTTGTGATTTTACCACAATTTAAAAAATAATTTTAAAACACTGCGGAAAACAATGTACAAAAAATAAGCAAAAAACACCAAAAACAAGTCAATGGAAGCTTTCAGAAATGCCCTGGTTTCTACTGTAGCCGGTGGCTTGCGTCTTTGTCACGTCTCTCAGAAACCCTTAAGACCTCAGTCAACGGTTCAGCCTTGGTAACCCTTCCACCTTAGTCCACGGTTTAGCAACGGTCCTTTCCCGGGAGCACGTCGGGAATAAAGAAGAAAGGGCTTCACTCACTACTCTCCATTTCTTTCCTTCCAACTCGAACACAGGAGCATGCTTCTGAGAAGAATGAGAGTGGGGGGCTCTGGGGCCTGGAGCGTGGCTTTTGGTAGGAGACGGAACTTGTCCTCCTTGAGCCCGTAGACTGGGATTCTTGTACGTCTTCTGGTCATCTGTGACGTGCCGGAGCCCTGGGTAGGTAACACATAGCCACGTGTCTTTGTATTTTATGCAAAGGGAAATGCCCCTCACTCCTTAGATCAATGTGATGCAAAAAGCACAAGGAATTTTGATAATTTCCTAACAGTCTAGTCTCAAGGTTAATGACAGGCAGAGTCCAAGACCTTATAAACATAGTATTAATTAGAAGCTCTGTAAACACTTTTTAAAATTGGAGGAACCTCTTCTTTAAGGAGATGACAGATAAAAATCCTACAAAAAGCAAAGCACATGGACAAAAGGGATGGCATGATTTACTTCTTTTCTCATGGCTAAATCATTCCCCAGGCATAACCTGCAAGGATACGGCATCCCAGCAAGTATACATCAGAGTACGGAACTGACTTTAGGGTTATGAATCCATTCTCTTACTTTGCAGATAAGGGAACAGCCCAGCCAACTGGAGCCAGAGAAAAATTTAGAATTTGGTGCTCTTAGCTCCTAGCCCAGTGCACAAGGACAACTGTAAAATAACTCCTATTACCTGTCTAAAGCAAAAATGCATTTGTATAAACCTTATTGTATAGAATGCATGTACATCCTGACATACTTTAAATATTGTATGATTTAAAACAAAACTGTTCATGGTGAGAACAGAAGTACTTTAGTGATAGAATTATTTGGCAAGTCTGTACACTGCCTGAGGACAGAGATGTGATTGTTTGACATTTTATTTCACTTTATCTTTTTATTTTATTTTATTTTTTAAATTTCACTTCATCTTAATGCCTTGGTTGTAGATGGGGCTGGAGCATCGGAGGCTTAAGTGGTGATGCAGTGCAGTGGTCCACATGGAACCCAGAGTCTCTGAGTTTTTCTTGCTGGTCCATGCAACAGCCCACTGAGCCCATCTGCTTCAAGGTGAAGAAGGCTGCAGGCTTCTGCTTTCCCAGCAGCTCCCTGTGTGTTGGGACGGGTATGGAATGATGCATTATGGGCTCTGGGGATCTGTGTGCCTGGAGCCAGAGGGAGACAGCATCAAGGTCCAGTTTTCTCACCTTTTGTAATTCCTTCTCCTTGATTAAGCTGGGCAAATAGAGCAGAGCGTGAAGGGGAGGGCTCCTCTCTTTTGCCTTCATTCTCAAAGAGTGGTGGTGGCCCGGGGGGAGGTGGAGGAGGAGGGGGAGGAGGAAGGCCAGGCCCAGGGGAGAGGACTGACAATGCGGATGCTGTCGAGGCTACTGGACCCTGCAGGAGAAAGAAAAGGGGAAGCGTTGCCTTCAGACTGATGCCCTCACTTGAGTTGGGATTTTGCTAACGTCACTCAGAACCTGTTACCGGTGAGGAAATGGGGTTCAGCATTCACAAGCGGGCACTGAGGGGGCACATCTGCGCATCCTGGGTCTGTTTGGGAGCTCGGGACCGAGGTGGGGATCTACCCTGGGAGTGGAGCATGACTGAGCAGTACAGCCCTGTTTGGAAACGGGGTTCATGCTGCCAACACAGGGGCAAACCAAGCCTCATTCCCAGGGTCCTGTCCAAAGCTCAGGAAGTGAAACAAACCAGCCTTGGCCAACTGAGAATTGTAAGAAAAATGCAGTCCAGCTGATAAGAGGATCTGACTTTCTGGGCCACTGGGAACTGCAAACACCAATGAGAGAGAGAGAGAGAGTAGTGGAAAATACTCAGTGGTTATTAGGTGTTTTTGAAACCTTTTGGAGCAGCCCAAGAAAGAGATACTCCAACTATTTCTCTGGAGCTCATTTTTTAATGCCTCGAACTGACCTTTAAGGAAGGGCCTCGTATGACCTGGACGCCCATCAGATCTGAAGGTGATCAGCGTCCAGGACTCACCCGATGGCTTCGTTCATCTGACGCTGACAGTGAACTGACTAGAACCCAAATCCTTTCTGAGCAAGAGCTATGCTTACTCTCAGTTTTGCTGCTGTGTGAAATTCAAATTTTTAAAAAATATATTTAATTATTTTAGAGAGAGAGAGAGGGAGAGCATGAGCAGGGGAAGGAGCAGAGGGAGATAATCTCCAGCAGACTCCCTGCCGAGCATGGAGCCCGACAAGGGTGCTAGTGGGGCTCAGTCCCACGACCCGGAGATCATGACCTAAGTCCAAACCAAGAGTTGGATGCTTGATTGACTGAGCCACCCAGATGTCCCATGAAATTCAAATACTGTTTTCAGTAGGAAGTTCTAATAAAGTTTACATGACAGTAAAAGGTGCTAGACAATAGAGGAACTTAAAACTAGTAGGATAGAAGCACACCTATGCCACAAACTTGAGTGAAACAGCATTTTACTTTACAACCTGTAGTAGAACAGTAGACCTATGATAAGGAATTATAAGTTAGATCAAGTAAAAAATGGTCAGGAAAAGTAGGGGCACCTGGGAGGCTCAGTTGGTTAAGTGTCTGACTTAAAAAAAAATTTTTTTTTTTGAGATTTTATTTTATTTGATGGAGAGAGAGATCACAAGTAGGCAGAGAGGCAGGCAGAGAGGAGGAAGCAGGCTCCCCACTGAGCAGAGAGCCCGATGCAGGGCTCGATCCCAGGACCTTGAGATCATGACCTGAGTCGAAGACAGAGGCTTAACCCACTGAGCCACGCAGGCACCCCCAAGCACCTGACTCTTGGTTTCGGCTAAGGTCATCATCTCAGGGTCATGAGATCGAGTCCCACGTCAGGCTCTGTGCTCAGGAAGAAGTCTGCTTGTGCGCACTCTCTCTCTCAAATAAATACAAATCTTTCAACAATAGTCAGGAAAATTAAAAAAATTCAGAGTGACAGAAATGTGGTTTAGGATCATATATTTCCAATACCAAGTACAAAATATAAAACATGTAAGTGCTAAATATTAACAAAGACAGCATATTCTTAATTTGCATGAACTCAGTGTTCCAAAGTATCCGTATCAGTAAGTTTTAATCTATAGTAGTTTCCAGTTCAAATAAAAAAAGTGCTATTTTCAAAGTACTTATTTAATGCTTATTAAGTGTAGAATTACTCTAAAGATAAAAGATTTTTCTCTTCTTCAGAATGCATGTCTTAAAAATGGAGTAGGCTGGAGGTCTCGTCTCCTGAAGTGATAATTTGTGATGTTTTCTTGTTTCTAAGGAAGACCAGCCTGACTCCAACAGGATCCTTGGGTCATGCAGAGAACCACTACCCAATTCCTGAGACTGGCCAATTTTTTTTCTTTTTAAAGTCTCTTAAATGTTCACTGTTATGTTGCTGGGGTGAAATTTGAGAATTTGCTCTGAATCATGAACAGTGTATAATCTAAGGTTTTGCACATCAAACAGTGTTCTGGTGCTCTGTTCCAGATGCTAGGAGCCCTCAAATATTACTTTTACCCCTAAACACATAATACAGGGAGTGAAAGGCCAGACCCTCTCCTCACATCTGAAACACCACAGCTTTCTAGTCCTCCTATTTTGAGGAAAGGAGAGAGGATACTGGCTTCTGTATCTTAGAATGATTGGGATGGTGCCCTGTTCTCAGAATCCAGAGTCTCTTTCCAAGAGCCATTAGGGGACACTGAAACCAATACGCCCCATATTCAACTTTCTGGAACTTTGATACCTTCAGAGGGCTGACCCGGGAACCAAACAAAGGATTTACTACAACAACGGTTGGCTATAAAAGCCAAAAACGAAGAGAACTCAAGAGAAGCTGAAACTCTCCACTGATTCTTCGTAGCTTCTGGCACATTCCTGCTGCCCGCCCAGTGAGGGCACAAAACGAGGCTCTGGTTTCCAAGCGGCTTAATAGTGAGTGCTCAGCCCCTCACTGCAGACAGCGTCCTCAAAAGCAAACTTGTTAGCCCTTCCCTTGACAGGATGCCGGGGGCTGTCCTTTGCAGTGCAACCTGTCTTTGCCTCTTCCTCCTCTCCTCCTCCCACCCTGGATATCGCAGCACAGGGTACCAGAGACTTCTGCGTCCTCCCGAGGGCCAGCCACACCCACTGGAATCACAGCCCAGCACAAATCTTCAGGCGTCCCATGTGGAAAGAGAGGGAAGATGGTCGGGGAAGGGAAGGGAGCCAAGAATTCTGGGAAGTCTAGTGTGTGCCAAGTGCTGACTATTTCCATTCATTTAACAGATAATTAATGCTCAGGATAGGACAGGCTCTGTGCCAGAGGTTCCCAAACCTGTGGGAACATTAGAATCATTGAGGGGATCTGTTAGAAAGCCCAGCCCTCATCCCAGAAACACGCTCTGGGAAGGTGCAACACGGGCATCTGCATCGTTTGAAGCTCCCGAGGTGATTCCAATAGGCAGTCAAGTGTGGGAAGAATCATTCCCGGCTACGTGCTGAGATTAATCTTAGTCCTCATAATAATATTACTAGGACTGTCTTGAAATCCCTATTTAACTGAAGACAAAGCAGGAAATGAGGAAGACTGACCCAACAGTAAACGGCCAGTAAATGGCAGAGACAGAATTCGAGCACATATCTGCTTGATTCCAAAGTCTTCTTCAGCAAAATCCTGTATATTATTTTCAGGATTGAAGAAAAAAGTCACTAGTGTAATTTAAGAACCAGAGACATAGGCTACCTCAGCACATACGTAACGTGTTGCTCTTGGGGCTTTGGCTCAAAGACACATGACGGAAGTATGGGGGGTGTTGTCATAATGGGTTAATTTTTATCTCCACTATGCCTTGCTCTGTTCCACTAATGCCCCAGCGGCTGGCCGAGCTCCGGCAGCCAACTCTGGAACCAGGACCCCATATCCTATAGAGACATAGGACGTCTTGGGTGTTGAAACCCACATCTCAGCATCAAGTCATTCTTGGTATGGGTTTGTTGTGACTCTATGCCGTTGGTTCGAGAAACTGGCCTCTTGCCTTATTCATCTTTCCTGAATACCTGGTTCCATTAATGGGGCATTTGAACCCAAATCTTGGTTCCTTGACTAATGGTCAAGTTTTTCTGGGTTGGGGACCTGACCTCTCTCTCTGCTCCTCCCCCCACTCGCTCGCTCACTCTCTAAAATAAATAAAATCTTAAAAAAAATACCATTTTGATATGTTGATGAACCAAGTCTCAAATAACTTAGAGCCCCAGACTGGAAACAAACGAAAACACATTTTACTAAAGTCATTGTTAACAATGACCTGCAACTTAAAAAAAAAAAAAAAAAGAAAAAAAAGAAAAAGAAAAGCAGCATAGTTGTGACTTTAAATGGCCATATTCAAGGTGCAAAAGTTCGCCTCTGTTGCAGCAAGAGCACAGCACAAAACCTAGAAATCTGGTTTTGAGAGCTATCAAGATTAATTTTGAGAGCAGATGTTTGATTTATACTTTTTTGGGGGGGGATGGACAATGACTATCTGTGAATCTCTTCCTCTAAATTAATTTCAACTGTCCTGGGAACAGCTGCTTCCTCTGATTTTAAATATACGAACTATAAAATAATGAAACCATTGTATGCAGCATGTGGAAGGCTTGTAATGTTTTGGATATATATGCCATATATATAACATGCAATACAGTTATGTACTAATATACACTGCATTTTTTTCATTAAATGTTACTTGAAATTAGCTACTAATCATTTTATTACTTTAGGATTTAGATTTTATTCTGCAGAAGAAACTACTTCTGGTTCTTAAATGAAACCTCCTTATTATTTTGCTGGTGGCAATTATGGATGTCATTAACAACCCATTTTTATCCCCAATGGCAAACCATTGCCGTAGTGATCTAGTTAGTTAGGTTACAGTCTAGCTTTGGATCTAAATAATTTACAAAAAAGATTCTACTCCGATTATCCATTTTGCTAAATTTGTAGAAAGTGGGTCTAATGGGGGTACTTTTAGAGGTTTTCTATCTTTGTGAAAAATTAGGCAAAAAAGTGAAACATAGCTGCTTAAGTAAAAAAAACAAAAAACAAACTACCAACATCATCTCTGCTTGTCTGTCTCTTGGCCCTAAGTTTTCCATCTAAGATATCTCTGCTTCATAATTGATTTGTTTGGGGACACCTGGGTGGCTCAGTTGGTTAGGAATCTGCCTTCGGCTCAGGTCATGATCTCAGGATCCTGGGATTGAGTCCTGCATTGGGCTCCCTGCTCAGCAAGGAGTCTGCTCTCTCCCTGCCCCTCCCCCTACTCATGTGTTCTCTCTCTCAAATAAATAAATAAAACCTTTAAAAATAAATAAATAAATAAATTAAATAACGGATTTGGAAATTTTCAAATCTTACACTTTAATTCCAAGATTTTTCAAAGCCAACAATAATGGTAGCAGATGATTTGGTCTCCATAGAACCCAACTCTGTAATGGATAGATTGAAAGTGAATTAGGCTGAGTGGCCTCATCGGTCAGTCCACTCAGCACACATTTCCCGAGTGCCTCCTTGCAAGGAACTGGGTATACGGTGAGGTCAGCATGCACCCTGTTAAGAAACACGTAATCTAGCAGGGGTGTCACGTGCACAAGTAAATTATCACAGACGACGCAGCTTGATACGGGCCACGCGTAACATGAACTGGGGCGTGAAAGGCACAAATGAGGGCATGACCGACTCTCCCCAGGACAGTGAGGTTAGGAGAGCCAGAGAAGGGCTGTTGTGGCCTATGCTTGGGCTGCACCATCCAATGTGTGGGAGAGGATGGGTTCCTATAAAGAGAGATGCCGAGGGAGAAACGTATATGCAGATAACATTAAAGTGGATAACATCCACCTTTAAGAATACGTCAGCCAACCTACATCTTGGCCTGTGTTTTTACCAGCTTTTTAAAAAGCAGAGACTAAGAAAATAAAAATACCACGCAACAGACTCTTGGAACCAGTGGACTATGTCCCATACAACATAGTTTCTGCTACAATGCTCTATGAAATTAGCTTAGTGATAGTAATAATCTGAGCCACCTGTCTGGCCAAGTATTTGTGAAGATCACAGATAAAGCTACAAAATGAAACATCTGCCATGCAGTGGTACTATTTATGCCCCCCTCCCCACCGCCAGCCATCCTTTCCTTATGACCCCCACCCAGGTCCCCTTCACACTTACACCCAGATAGCTTCCTTCTGATTCTTGGTCAGATTCTTTCTCTAGCTGCCCTCCTTGGAGCCAATCTGACCCATCCATCCCCTGGCTTACAGTTAGTGACCTCTAGGTAGCAGTGACAATGTACATGTGCCTAATGACACACTTCAGAAGCAGTTTAAAAATCGCAAAGCCATTTTAGTCACAAATACGCTTACATTAACGTGCTACAGTTGCGAGAATTCAAATTGTTTTACAACTGAAATTTTTGTTCAAATGCTGTTTGTTAATTTCCTAATATAGCATCTAAAATTCAAAGGTGATGGGGTGCCTCTGTGGCTCAGTCGGTTAAACATCTGGTCATGACCTTGGAGTTCTGGGATGGAGCCATGTTGGGCTCCCTGCTCAGGGGGAGTCTGCTTCTCCCTCTTCTACTCCCTCATCCCCCCTGCTTGTGCCCTTGCTCTCTCTCTCTCTCTCTCTAAAATAAATAAGATCTTAATAGAATAAAACAAAATAAAATAAAATAAGATACGAGGGTGAAGAGCCACTCATATACCACAATAGGAGGGAGGGGTTAAATGAAGGAAATACCAGTTTCAGAACTAAAGACTTTCTATACACATGACCAACTGTTCTTGTTGCAAAAAAATACTTCACAAATTCATGATTTAGGGTTTGTTTATATTTTAGAATCAAAACTAATTTCTTTCTATTTTTTGCAAGATGTACTTTGATCAAGAACTTAGTGAAATTGATACATTTCCAAATTTGTCAATTTCTGTAAGTGCTTGTGAATTTTACTTTCATATTTATATCGCGCTTTCATTGGCAGACAACTATAATTAAGAAAAAAGATTGCACATAAACTAACAGATGATCATCCTGCACAACCTAAGTAGAAGCCAAAGGGAATTATGACTTTCGCCTCTATTTTCTTATTTTTATCACTTCCTATAATTCTGAGACTTCTTCTGCCAATGAAAACAAAGTTTCTGGGGGCCCTTCCAAGAAAACAGTTAAAAATATTACAATGAAGTGCTGTATACTATTTTAAGCATATGTTTATTAATAATTTTTTTAAAAGTCAGTTTTGGGACTATTTCCTATTTCATCTTTGGTAACAGAACACTACTTGAATTTTAGGGAAGAAATACAAAGATGGTCCCACAATTCTGAAGGAAATGTGGGGCCTGTTTTGATCACTTTTCTGTGGAGGCAAGGTTCCAAACACCCTCATCTCAAGAAGCACAAGAGGAAGGGTCATGAAAATACATCGCATGGTTTCGTCGATGACTTCTGATGGTCTCTGTCTTGCCCACCCTTCCAGCCACACGTGATCTCTCATCATTCCTTTGACGACCTGGAGGGATGTGAGCTATGAAAGCCGATGAAGAAGAAACAGAAAAGTCCCTTCAGAGAAGGAGTAACGGCGTTAAGTTGGAACACAGCCTGGGAATAACATGCACAGTCTATATTAGTTTGTAGAAACCAGTAACTTACGGTTTTTATGCCTGTTGTACTCCTAACTTATGTATCCGGATGTGGCCCTTCAAAAAGGTGATGATTTCTGCTTTACAAGTGCCAAGCAGAAATGCTTTAGTGAAAGCAGACCAAGCCTTCAGAGCAGCAGAGTCTAGAAGGATCTATTGAGCACCATCTAATTTGCTCAACTGATGCAGCTATTTTGCATAAATTGCCTTGGTAAGTAGCCTTAATTATTAGTTTGCCCTTGCTTTGCTACTGCTATCTGGAACAAATCTGGCATTTCCAGATTGTCTTGTCTTCTTGTTTGCCAGCACTGGCATTTTAAAAAGATAATTACAAATAAAAAAAAAAAAAAAAAGGAAAGATAAATTTTCCATTGGAAAATTTTCCAGAGTTAAAGATAGCAGAGTATACCCATGAAAGAGGCAAACTATAGATAGCCAATAGTTATAGGAAGACCGAGAGTGACATGTGGCTTGAATTATCTGTTCAACTATTTCATTTGGCCAGAAAATCCTAGGTCTGAACTCTCATTGAATTAAAGTGTTTGCTTTTCTTTCAGACGTTAGGGTCTTAATGAAATGATAATATTTCTTCTAACTTCTTATATTCCTTAAATTTCTTAAATTTATATAAATTTCTTATATTTCTTAAATTTCTTATATTTCTATATCAAGCATATAGTATATGCTTGGTAAATGATGGGGTGAGGGAAATAAGGGTTGTTAGAAAGATGATTGACGTTTGGTTCTGTGAAAGAGTTAAAAAAAAAAATAGAAGCTTTAGCATCTCCTGAACTTTATCGTTGAAACACATGAAGAGTAACTTTTGTCTCAACCGCAGGCTCCAAAATTCACAGGGAAGTTTAATTGGTGCTCAGGTCTGGGAAGAGGTCTTTGGGGAGCTCAGCTTGCATAAAGAGATGCAACCCAGACCAGTGGACTGTGGTCTGGGCGGGGCTCTGTGCTACATTTGCTATATTCCGGGCAGGGTTTGTCCTACCTGCACCTTCCTCCCTTCCCTTAAGAAACCCTTCTGGCTTCATCTAATATTAGCGTGCATTTACTGAGTTTACACCAGCTGGGAATTAGTGGAGAGCAGGTGGCAAGGGACAGGTGCAGGGGAGGCGTTTGGGACCAGTAGTCTGCTGCCTGTTATAAAATGCATTGTCCATTTCGGTTACCACCCTTGGAGAGAAGAATGCAGCTCTTGCACAAGGAACAGAGTCTGTGGCTAATGGAGTAACATGCTGGGAATTTCATCCTGAAGAACTGTGATTACAAATTAATGTGTTCAATGTAGCCAATGCCACTGGGCATGGCGTTTAAGGTCCCGTACCAGTCCCTGCTGCAGATTCCAGGCTGAATCGGGGCAGGGGGTGGGGGTGGGCTAGAAAGCCCTGCTTTCATGAGCTCCCGGGCCCCGGAAAAGAGGGGAAAGAGAGGAAAGAGAGAAGCACTTCGGTGTTCCCAGACGGCAGGCTCTCAGCTCTCAGCCTTTGTGTCTTTGCTCAGGCTGTGCCTTTGTTTGGAAGACTTCCACAATTTATAGTCTGGAAAATCCTTGCCTATCCTTCAAGGCTCACCTCGAACGTCTCTTCCTTTTCGTAGGTTTTTCTTTCCCAAGTGCAGATTTCCTGTTTCTCTACTGCGAGCACCCATTAGGAACCCCCCGTGTTAGGGTTGTTCATGGTATACGGCAGTTATCTGTCAGTGAGTTCAGATTTGGTCATGAGCCTGAACACAGGAGAGCCACTCATTCTTCATCTGCATGTTCCCGGTAATGTGGCCCAGTGCCTAAAACATGGCAGGTGCTTCATAAATATTTACTGAAGTGAATAAGGAACTGCTTCACAACGCAGAAAGTGCTAGGCATCATAAAAGCAGCACGAATTTTAAGGGGGTGCTGTGGAGATTCTGTGGGGGGAAAGGGGAACTTCCAGCTTGGGACATAAGCAGAGGAGACAGGAGAGGACCATTTGAAATAGGCTTTGAAGGTTGGCTGGACTGGATTTGGCACAAGGAAGCAAGAGGAAGGAGGAGGGGACACAAGCCTTGTCATTACAACTATCTGCAACTCAAGTGTTAGCATCATGCAAGAATTTATAGACTCACGTGAGTGATGTCTTTCTAGGCATTACCTTTTTTTTTTTTTTAAGATTTTATTTATTTATTTCAGAAATAGCAAGTGAGTGAGCAAGTCAGGGGGAGGAGCAGAGGGGGAGAGAATGAGAAGCTGAAGCAGATTCCAGCTCAGGATGGGGCCAGACGTGGGGCTCGATCCCACCATCGCGAGATAATGACCTGAGCCCAAACCAAGAGCCAGATGCTTCCCCCACGGAGTCACCCAGGCGCCCCGGTAGGCATTACCTTCTCATGTGGCACATTTGTTTAATCAAACTACCACTGCTCGAAACTATCTTTGAAGATTGCCTTCAGATCTATTTACAAAAACATACAAACCAAGCAATCACTCATGCTCTATACTCTGTTCCTTTTGATTGAAAAGAGTATTACTTGAATTAGTCCCCCCCCCAAAAGGGTCTTAATGGCTTTTGGCCATTTGAAAAGATAAAATTCACTTTTAAAGCAGGAGGATTTGCTATCATTTAATACCCTAAAAAAGATGGGCTGAAGGAAGGCTTTACTGGCTCTTGCCCTAGGGCCGGGAAGGACAGGGAGATGGACAAAAAATACAACCACGGTCATGATTAATGGGGGCCCGGTCTCAGGAAGTGGGCAAGTCCCCCCTGGAGAACGATGAGGGCTGAACTTCAAACCAGAGGAGCGGCTCCTCAGTGATGAATGTGAACCCCGGGGTGCCCAACGTTGTTCAGCTCTGGGCTGGAGTGACAGCGGAGCTCACTCAACTTCTCCTCTGGTTCAGGCACCCCCAGTTCTGTTCTGGGGAGCACCTCTGCCTGCAAGCCTAAACCACCACCTTCTCATTTTCCTAAGAGTTGCTGCAGGAGAGGGTAAGGAACAGGACATTGCCAGTTACACCACTGCCTTCAACGTTACACACAAAAGAATTTTAAATGCACACACCTTAATTAAAATATTCCCAAGGTGATGGTTTAAATAAATTAGGAAGGTGTATTAACTTGCTAGGCCTCGGGTTAAGAGAGTTCAAAGTTCTTGTTTAGAAAAAGTGCTAGTAAATAAAATAACCTTTTAAAATTTTAATTAATTTTAAAGATTTTATTTATTTATTTGACAGAGAGAGCACAAGCAGGGGGAGTGGCAGAGGGAGAGGGAGAAGCAGGCTCTATGCTGAGAAGGGAGCCCCATGTGGGTTTCGATCCCAAGACCCCAGGATCAAGATCTGAACTAAAGGCAGATGCCTAACTCACTGAGCCACCCAGGCACCCCTAAAATAATCTTGATCGTTAAGGCTGGCACTTTTAAAAGCTACTACTCTTTTGATTTAGGAAGGGAAAAATTTTAAAACTCTAAAAAATTTACATATTTTTATTAACCACTACTAAAACTCAGATATTTGACATAATAAACATGGTTTTAAATATAAAATAAGTAGAGCATTATAGTATAGCTAACTCTGAGCCACTTGTATGAAATTGTAGACATTTATTTTATTTTTTTATTTAAATAGACTCCACACCCAGCGTGGAGACCAATATGGGGCTTGATCTCATGACCCTGAGATCAAGACCTGAGCTATGATCAAGAGTCGGACACGTACCTGAGCCACCCAGGCACCGCTGTAGATGTTTATTTTTGACCTATACTCACTCCACCGAAGATAGAGCTCAAGTACAAATAAAATCCTCAAATCATCCCCAAGCTTCCAAAGGCAGAAATTGAAGTTAGAAGCAATAACTCATCCAATCAGACAACTGGTCTAAAGACGATCCAGAGATCATAACACAAAGTCAAGCATACTCCTTCCTTCTATAAACCTGCCGCTACCTCCAACCCCCAGCAGCTGTTTTCCAGAGATCACTGATTCACTGCCACGTTCTCGAGGACAGCCAAGATATGGAACCAACCTGACTGTCCACTGGTAGACAAATGGATGAGGAATGTGTGGTGTACACACACACACACACACACACACACACACACACACAGGAATATCACTGAGCCATAAAAAATGAGAGCTTACCATTTGTGACAACATGGATGGACCTAGATGGTATTTAACTAAATGAAGTAAGTCAGACAGAGAAAGAAAAATACCGTATGATCTCACTGACGTGGAATCTAAGGAACAAACCAAAAGAAACAGATTCATAAATACAGAAAACAATAAATAAAATAAAATACATACATACAGAAGAAACTGATGGGTGTGGGCACGAGATCAGCGAACGAGTGAAGGGGACTAGGAGGTACAGGCTTCCGGTTATAAAACAAGTCAGTCTTGGGAATGAAACGCACAGCAGGGAATACAGTCATTAATGTCGTTAACTCTGTGCGACGGCAGGTGGTCACTGGACATGGCAGTGATCACTTCCTAATGTACATAAACACTGAATCACCGTGTTGTATACCCGAAACCAACAGAGGACTGTGTGTCAACTACGCTTCAATAAAATAATAAAATGAAGGCCACCAATAAGGTGGATGATGGCCGCTTTTTCCCAGTCCTTACTCTTCCCATGTCCCCAGACAATGCTGCCCCCCAGGGTTTCTCCTCCATCAGGTCCTCTTTTTTTGGTCCCTGCATCCATTTAACTGTGGTCCTCAGACCCTACCCCTGCTTAGTGACTCCACCTGCCTGCTACACCCCTCCACGCAGAGCATCTCACCTGCCCTGAAAAGACAGCACAGTGAAGGCTCCTGTCAAGGTTGTCTTGCTCCTCTCCTGGGTCCTCCTGTGGAGTTCCCCGTTTGTACTAATGTTGCTAGGATTCTCCCAGATTTCCAGATTGGAAACTCTGTGTTTAGGTTTGATCTCTCTCTCTCAGCTTTGTCCTCAACTTGGTGTCCACTCATTTCTTTCTTTGCATTTTTGCCCCCACTCACCAGGTCACAAAGTGATCGCCACAGCCCCAGCCATCCATTAAAGCTTCCCAACATGGATCAGGACCTCTGATCTCTTCTCTTTCCCATCTATCTTGCACAACTCCTAAATCACCATCTATGGTGTGCTTGCTTTTTGCTCAAAAACCTGTGGTGAAGGAAAAAACCCTGCATATTACATATGGACCGATCTTCTTAGGGTTAAGACATGCAGAAAGACTTCACCACCTGGCCCCCGCCTGCCTTTCTGGCCTCAACTCTTGCCATGTTCAGCTCTGCAAAATTCACAGGTTTTCTCTCCAAGTATTTTGTTCATGTCCTATGCGCATATGTCAAATTCCCTGTCAAGAACTGCCCTTTTCTTTACTGTCTTTCTAGGGCTCTGCGAACTTCTACTCATCCTTCAAGACCCAAACCAAATGTCAGTCCTTTCGTTGTCCATTCCTCCCACCCAGGAAGTCTAATTAGCAAGGTTTAGTTTCCAACAAGCCTTATATTATTGTTATTTATTTTCACATCATAATTAGAACCTGCCGCTTGACAGTAGAGACTGTAGCATAAATAGAATGTCTGGTGTGTGCCTTGTCCCTGGTAGGTAGCCAATACATGGCTATTAAGTAAATGAGTTGCTAAATAAATGGAAGAGTAAAAATGAAAGATCCCCCTCCAGTTGGACTCCTTGGGTCCAACTCGAATACACTATAGCGGTGTTTTTCAAATCTTAACATGCAGGTAAGTCACCTGGGGCAATCTTTTTAAATGCAGGTTCTGATTCGGGGCGCCTGAATCCTGCTCCCCCCACGTTCTGTGTGAGCGCTGCGCTTTGTGCTTACTTCCAGCAGGGCTGCATTCGTTCATATGTCCTTCAGCAAGAATGTGAATTTCAGGGGACAGGAATGGTGTCAAACGCGTCTTATATCTGCTTCTGCATTCTCGGCACCTTGCCCGGAACCTGGGTCATGGTAGGTGCTTAAGCTATGTTTGTTTAATTACTAGTTTCTTTGAGGCTGTTCAAAGCCAATGCCTGGCTTCCTTCATTATCTGTGCATTTGGAACGACTTTGTTAGTCAATGATACTCCTGACTCCCTCGGAGCAGTCTGGATCTTCTCCGTAGGAGAACAAAAGTAATTGGTTACCCAAAGCCCCAAAAGGGAGCTAAAATCCCAGGATCAATTAAGTCGACTGAACACAGCTGTGGTCAGGTAGGCTGGAAGGAGCCACTCTCCGCGGCCCGGAGCCCCGCGGAAGAGATCAAGGAGCTCTGTGACCCAGGCGAGTGACACACCGTGAATGACACTACCGACTCACTTTGATCAATAAACCTAAGGCACAGGTTGGGTACAAGCTCTCGATGAAAATTTTGATATAAAAGATTGAGAACAGCTTCCTTCTGTAAGAATCAAGAGGGAGCCAGAGAGGCCAGAAGACAGGAAAACTTACAAGACATACATATTTAATGACATGCGACGGGGCCTACATTATTTATAAGTTAGAATGCCCTCTGGCTGAGTTTTAATTTGCTCACAGCGAACTGTTACGCTTGAGTTTTGTTAACGGACGTCTGGCCTTTACGCTGAGGAAGAGGCTGAAAGAGAAAGCTTGGCCCCCAGAAAAGGGAGTGATGGCAAAATGTTTTGCTTTGAGAAAAATAAAACCCCCCTCGTCTGTCACTGTCCCACTCCCAACTACTAGTGTTTTTCTGAAGGTTCAACGCCTGGCAACTGGGGTAGAGCACAGATGGGTTAAAGGCACATTCCTAACAGAAGGAGTCCTGTCCCCGTTACATAAGGCTTCGTGCACGGTCACTTATGTGCACTTTTATTCCTCTCTATGATTCATTACACCCCACTGGTTCCCAAAGCCAAAGGAACCCAGAGAGACCTACGAAAGGACAGAAAGAAGTCAACACGTTTAATACCAGAAAGTTAAGAAGACAAACACGTTTTGTCCGATTCACGGAATCCTTTCCATGACCTCTTCCTGGCCAGAGCCACACAGAACACAGTAACTGTCTCCAAGTCGATCTGGCCAATTCATAGAAAAAAATCAGTTATTTTGGTAGTTTTCAGTGTAAGGACAAGGCCTTGGCTGTTCAGCGCTTGTTATCTGACCTACAGGAAGTGCCAACGATATTACAAATCTGACCAACTGCAAGGGATGACAAGTAACAGGGTCTCCCCTGGGCTCCTGCCAAAGGGCTGATTTATTCGACAAAGTCCGTGTGAGACACAGCGCTGAGGACACCACGTGAATTAATATCGTAAAGGGTCACCAGTAATTAAAGGGAGAACTGCAGGTTGCTTCTGGCGCCGGGTCCTTCTGGATCGAGGTGCTGGTAAGGGACAGTTTGCAGAAACGAGATGTCATTTCCCGCAGTAAATGTCACAGGACGTTCCACAGAGATGAGCCCACAGCTGCTGCTCGCCCCCCGCGCCCGCACACTTGTGCACAGACCCTCGCTCTGGGCTCGGGCCCCAAGAATCGCCAGCCTCCAAGTCTGACATTTCGCCCTGACAACTGAAGGGAACAACAGTTGCCTGACACAGCTGTGGTCTGAGGGCGAATGTCAGGAGGTGGGAGCTGGCAAGGCCAGTCCCAGTCGCGAACTCAGGGGGAGCGATGACTTCTGAGAGTCCGGAGCCTCGAGCAGCCTGCTGCTGGGCCCCCAAACCCCCCGAGGGCTCAACCCTCAACATCTGATTTGAAAATGGAGAAAACACAAGGGTTACTCTAAACACTGGAGATGTTAAGTCACCCTAAGCTTTCTGACTGTGTCCCTTAAAATGGAATGTGTTTCTTCAACCTTCTGAGCATGGTGGTGTCAGTGAGTGCCAACACCCCATCTTGCTACGTCCTCTCAGATCCCTGTCGTCTCAGAAATACATTCTGTCTGTGTGGCTGTGATCAGCGGGCAAAGACGTGAAGTTATTCCTACTTATTTTTTCTTCCCAAAGGCCATCTGATCAGAGCATTCTAACAGCCCTCACAAGAAGGCTGTGATTCTGGCTGTAGACGTTTATCGTTCACTTTGCCGCTATGTTGACAGACTACGGTCTGTCCGAGCTTACTTCGGACTATGGAATCTTTTAAATGGTTTTTAGTCATTTGGATTTAAAATTAAAAACTTTTTTTTGTTGTTTAAGATTTTATTTGTCTGTCAGAAAGAGAGAGAGAGAGAGAGCACAAGCAGGGGGAGGAGGTGAGGGGGAGGGAGAAGCAGGCTCCCCTTGGAGCAGGGAGCCCAATGTGGTTTTGATCCCAGGACCCAGAGATCATGACTTGAGCTGAAGGTGGATGTTTAACTGACTGAGCCCCCCGGGGCATCCCAAAATCTTTGGTTTTTATAATATACTTTGTAATTTTTTTTTTTTTACCCTAAACCTTAGAAGAAGAGGAATAAAATATTAGGAAATGTATTTCTATATGTATGTCTTAAAGCTTGTTAAAGTATTTTGCAGGGGCACCTGGATGGTTTAGTCATTAAGTGTCTGCCTTTGGCTCAGGTCATGATCCCAGGGTCCTGTGATTGAGCCCCATATGGGCTCCCTGCTCGACAGGGAGTCTGCTTCTCCCTCTCCCACTCCCCCTGCTTGTGTTCCCTCTCTCACTGTCTCTTTCTGTCAAATAAATAAATAAAATATTTATTTAAAAAAAAGATTTTACATATAGGATGTTCTCTGAACCAACACTTTCTTACCATAATCCTTACCCACTTTTAATATCTGGTCACAACCTTCCCATTAAAGAAGTGAAGCAGGTGCTCTGGTTTATAACAATTACCATTTCATTCATTCATTCATTCATTCATTTATTTATTTATTTTTAAGGGAGAGAAAGAGAGAGCACCTGTGTGCACACACAGGCGCACAGGGGGAGAGGGGCAGAGGAGAGAGAGAACCTTAATTAAGCAGGCTCCGCGCCCAGCTCAGAGCCCGACACGGTGCTCGATCCCACCACCTTGAGATCACGACCTGAGCCAAAATTAAGAGTCGGACGCTTAGTTGACTGAGATACCTAGGTGCCCCTACAATTACTATCTTATTTTTTTACAATTACCATTTTAAATCATATTCTCCCATTAGCATAACATGTGCTCCATACATAATAGCTGCTACTACTATTATGGCAATCCATGCCACCCAATGCCTGCTCCAAGGATTATATTTTATGTAAAATATATACACACATGTATAAATATGCCATTTATGTTTTATAACATGTTTTTAAAAATGTACCATGTGTCGGGTCATGAAATCAGTTCAGTGGGTCTCAGCCAGAATTTTATAAGAAACGAAATAAAATAGAAAAAAATATTTGAATACATTTCACATGTTAAAAGACAGAAGTGTTCTGTAAAATTTGTTTTAGTGTTGTGAATTGGTTGTGTCTGGTGTGTATGTAGTAATGAACTGTATTTCTCACTGTTAGTTGCCTTTAAAAATTTGAAAGCTATTGTTACAAGGCTTATATTTCTAATGAAAATAATGAAAACATAAGTATTCACTCCAGAATAAAGGAAAACAACAATGCTTATTTTTCTATAACTAATATTTGATTCTTTTTTTAGAGGGGGCAGGAGCAGGAGAGAGGGAGAATCTTAAGCAGGCCCCATGTTCAGCATGGAGCCGAAATGGGGCTCGAGCTCATGACCCTGAGATCAGGACATGAGCAGAAATCAAGAGTCAGACGCTCAATCGACTGAGCCCCCAGGTGCCCCTAATATTTGATTCTTATCTTATATATTCAAAACACCATTACTCAGCTTTGTACAGTGTGGTAAAAGGTACTGAAGCCATTTAAAAGTAATTTTCTTTTCTATGGGTGCCATTAGAAAATTAATTGCCAAAAAAAAAGAGAAAATTAATTGCCTAGCTTTTGTCAACATGACCATTTCCCACAAATGGGTTCTCTTTCCTTTTCCATTTATTTACTATGAGTATGATAAGAAGACATCCAAGGACTCTCGCTATTTAGTTTACTACTCTCTAGTGATGACCTATTTCCACAGCAAACACATGACAATTCCCCTTTATGACAAACTGGTCTGTAACAAGACAGTATCTCATTGGAAGTGTAAGAAAAATAATTCTAATCCATCCACCCAAACACACACCTGCATCCCCATTATACCTTTCCATATTAAAACACTTAAAGTGTTTATGAACTCTTCTCAAAAATCGTAATATCTAGGGTGCCTGGGTGGTTCAAGTGGGTTAAGCCTCTGCCTTTGGCTCAGGTCATGATCTCAGGGTCCTGGGATTGAGCCTTGTATCGGGCTTTCTGCTCAGCAGGGAGCCTGCTTTCTCCTCTCTCTCTCTCTGCCTGCCTCTTTGCCTACTTGTGATCTCTGTCAAATAAGTAGAATCTTTAAAAAAAAAAATCATAGTATCATAGGCAGATGAAAAATAATCAATTTAGTTGTACTTTGCAACTGTGCATTTTTGCTTATGGAGAAAACAGAGTAGAAAATAGGAGGAAGTGTTAGTCTATGGAGGTCAATGTTAATGTTTATACAAGTGTTGGGGAGCAAAGGCAGAAGTCCCACGCTCCTTTGAAAAGTCACAGACTTGGTGTTGGTATTAAGCCAACCTCACGGACATCAACATTCAGATGAGAGTTAGGACCTAGACCACGACCATGGGAGAATGAGAGTTCTATCCCTGAACGGAATTCACAAATTTGCCACTTTGTTTTCTCAATATTAAGTCCAGTCGAACCATCCACTTTGACCGTTTAAAGGTAACATTAATTTCTAACGGAAGGACGGTTCCATGGGAAGGCTTTCTATAACAAGTGCAGACACTTAAAAGGACAAGGAAGAGTCTAAGAGTCCCCTACCTCCAAATTTTTTAAAGATTTTATTTATTTATTTTAGAGGGAGAGACAATGCGTGTGCGCGTGAGGGCGGGGGAAGGGGGGGAGATGGAGAGGAGAGAGAGAGAATCACAAGCAGACTGCCCTGCGTGTGGAGCCCCACCTGGGGCTTGATCTCACGACTCTGAGATCATGACCTGAGCCGAAATCAAGAGTGAGATGCTTAACTGACTGCACCACCCAGGCGCCCCTCAAACCATTTCAAACCATACACTGAGTACTTGCTCTGTGCCAGGTACTATGTTAGGGGCTGGAGAGAGAGATGAGTTTCCAATTGAGTGGGAGAGCCTCCAAAACACACGCATACAAATGACAACTGTATGAGCGCACGGCTATGGCTGAGCTATACTCAAGATACGAAGGAAGCACGGAGGAGAGGCATCCATTCCCGGGAAGGTCATACAGCACGACATATGTTTGGGACACTGCAAAAAGGGCTAAACCATCTGAGATCTGCAGACTTTGAAACAACGACAATCTGATTTGATCTGCGTGTATTCAGGGCTCCATAATTGTCTGGCAGTGCTGGGAAGCAGTGAGAGGCGGGAAGAGAGGACAGACAAGGCTGGAGATGAGGGCAGGGCCAAGGTCATGGGCAACATCTCAAAGGCTGGGACTTTATTTTATGACCCAGATACTACTCAAAGCACCAGGACTGCCCAAGTAATATTCAAAAATATTATTCAAAAAATCTTGAATGCCAAAAGAGAAATTTAAAACATATAAAAAGACATTTTTATTAGTCATTCTATCTCCTTAAAAATTTTTAAACCTTTTTTAAAACCTTCCTGTTTCCTTTCATTTTTATCACAGTTTCTTAATATATATGCCATCTTAGTGCTCAAAACCTTTTGCATTCTCTCATGCTGGCTGGTCAATTATTTCCTATGGAGACATCATACATGTTAGAGTTTAAATGTTTATTTACTTAAGTAATCTCCACACCCAAAACAGGGCTTAAACTCATTAGCCCATGATCGAGAGTCTACTGATTCTACTGACTGAGCCAGCCAGGTGCCTGTCCTATATGTTACCTTCAACGGCTGAAGAATGTTGGGTTCTTAGCATGGACAACTTAACCATCTTCTTTCTGCTGTCCTGTAGGCAATCTCCAGATTGCTCCATGACAAATGACACTTGCACAGTTTCTACATACCTATTTTATCTTACGCTTTCCTTGAGGTCAATTCTAAGGTGTGACATTTCCAGGCTACCAGGAATGAATATTTCTACAGAGTTTCTTTCCCTGGGTGGCAGAGGGTGTGGCACTTACGGTTTTGCTCCAAGTAAGGCCTGTGGTGTGGTGTTCCTTGATGTACGCTTGCAGCTCGCTCCAAATGCTCAAATACGACTTCACCCAGTCCACGTGACGCAAATCACTTTGTTGTAAAAGAAGGCGGAAGAGAGTAGAGTTAGGATTGAAAATAAAATTGAAAAAAGATTGGTGGGAACATGGTAATCCAGTAACTAAGGCCCTGGAGGACCCTGGGCCAATTGTCCTTCTGGTTCAGTCCCCATGAACCAATTCTGAAAAGGACTCAACAGGCCGGTGACCCAGGTCTCTCCTGAGATGAGACAAGTGTCCTCCCTGAGCTTCAGGCGTGGGGCAGAGAGGACCACTGGGAGCGGACCCAGCAATTTAGGCCATGTGTCCTCTTGTGATCTCCAACAGGGAGATGAACATGGAGGGAGGCCATTTCCTTCCGTACTGTTTGTGACGCAAAATGAAAAGCAATGTGCTTTCAGAAAGGAGAATGGCATTAGAAAAAAAAAAAGTCCTTTGGCTGGTTTTCTAATAATCTGACTGAATTATTTGGCCAAGAGAGTCATGAAATTAGAGAATTTTAGAGTGGTAAGGAGGGTGCTGTTGCAAGGGGAAGGTTTCCTACAAACAGGGAACACCCAGTCCCTAACTCAACACGGAGTTGTAGCACTGGGCACAACTGCCCAAACACCTGTTTCCCAAACACAGAATGACCGAATTCTAGGAGAGGAGCTCAGCACTGTGGCTGTGAGGTTTTGTTGTTGTTGTTGTTGTTGTTTGTTTAATAATAGCTTTATTGAGATATAATTCAAATCCCATACAATTCACCCATTTAAGGTATATAATCCAATAGATTACGTCAACAGAATCAAACAACCATCACTGGTCAATTTTACAACATTATATTACCTCAAAAAAAGAAATCTCATATCCATTAGCTGTTACTCCACATTTTTCCCAAACTTTCCCAGCCCCAGACAGGTGCTAAGCTATTTTCTGTCTCTCTGGATTTGCCTGTTCTGGAATTTCATATAAATGAAATCATTCAATATGTGGTTGGTTTTTTTTTTTGTTTGTTTGTTTTTTGTTTTTTTTGCATCTGACTTCTTTCACTTAGGATATTTTAAGGTGCATCCATGTTGCTCTTGTATCAATACATCATTTTCTTAATGACTGAATAACATACCATTTTATGGATATACATTTCATTTATCTGTTGCCATTGACTAACAGTTGGATTGTTTCCACTTTTTGGCTATCATAAATAAAGCTGCTATGAACATTTGTGTCCAAGGTTTTGTGTGAACATGTTTCATTTCTTTTGGAAATACACCTGGGAGTAGAACTGCTGAGTGTGTCTGCTTTTTGCAGTAAAAAATATCGGTACATATTTCTTAAACTGAGTGGTGGGCATAGAAGTCTTTTTGCATTTCAACGGTATCTTTTGTATATTTTACAAATATTCTTTCACATCTACTCTGTGTTTATTAAAATAAAACATAACCTAGGGGCCCTGGGTGGCTCAGCGGGTTAAGCCTCTGCCTTCGGCTCAGGTCATGATCTCAGGGTCCTGGGATCAAGTCCTGCATCGGGCTCTCTGCTCAGCAGGGAGCCTGCTTCCCCCCTTCTCTCTCTGTCTGCCTCTCTGCCTACTTGTGATCTCTGTCAAATAAATAAATAAAATCTTAAAAAAAATAAAACATAACCTAAAAGAGAAATAGTTACGCAAAATTTTGAGTATGTAATATTGGTCAATGACCTGGCCCTCAAGTTTCCTTCAACTTGGGCCAGCGAGTGAGATGCAGGAGCCCGTGCATTTGCTGGACGAGGAGCACTTCCGCTTCTACCACCCAAGGGCTCAAAGGGGGATCCACTCTTGAGCCTGGCGCCCAGGGGATGGAACTTTATTGCTTTTATTTTTGTCCCATTCCTGCCCAGAGTGACTAGCCATCAGCCACATCACATTTAGCTAGGTGTTCACAGGGCCAGCCATGACATTACGTAGGAGAGGGGAAGAAATCCCATGACATCCCCTGAGTAGCTGAGAGACACAGCGTAGGTCTCTACTCGATCCCATTTTCCATTCCAACACCAGTTTAAGTGTCTCTAGGATCTATTATTCATACTGTAGAATGCGATCTCTTTTTAAGCTGGTTCTCCAGCTTGGTTTGGACTCATCTGCACTGCTTTTTTTTATAGACGTCTGTCCACCCCAATTGTATTTTGTCTTAAAGTACTTGCTGGTCTCCCTTCCAGTGGCCTGGTTAATTGTCACATCTCCTTTCTGCTGCTCATTTACACTTCATTTCCTGATTTCTCCTTTCTTCTCTCTGCACTCACCAACTCTGTCTTGGGCAGCATAAAGAGCTGTGACCCTCTAGGGCGGGTCCCTCACGAGCCATCACAGAGCTCTCTGGCTGCTGCGGAAACACATATGGGGCAACACGGACTCAAGTAGGGAGTTTATCATCACAAGAGAACTGAGTCAGACTTTCTAACGCACATACATTATCTGGATAACGGACCTCACTTCCCACTTGGCTTTAGCTGCAAAGATGGGATATTTCCTTAACATTTACCAAAAACTCACCTTTGAAAGGAATCAGGGGTGAACTACATGAAGCTTTGGGACAAACGTATGACAAGCAAACACCTGGAAATTTGGCTAGTAAAAGGAAGGTACGTACCTGTGTTTGTAGTCCTTTAGGACCCTGTTAGTGTAAAAGGTGGCGGCGTCATTCATCTCCTTGACATAAGGACCGGGCTTAGGGGACTGAGAGAACAGGACCATCACCCAAGCATAGAAGGAAAAAGAAAAATAGGATAAGAAAGAACATGCCTTCAAGATGAAGAAAAGCCATGGAAATATTAAGTGAAAGTCAGGAGGCAAACATTTTGCTCTGTAAAGAGGTGGGGGTGAGACATTTCCACATCTCAGAACACAAAGTCCTGAACTGTAAACATGGTAAGAAAGGTCTGGGGCATTCACCCTGAGAGGATTTCCCTGCAGTGTAACAGACAGAAGGAGCCCGAAGGTAGCTAGAAGTTTTCCGAAACACTGCTTTGGAATGGGGTGCCATTCCACGCGGACGGACTCACCACAGCTATCCAGCCGAGGGCAGGGATGCTTTCGCTGACGGCTGAGAGATGATTGAACATTTTACTCCCCCGGTTTCTCTCTCGGAAAGTCTGGATTTCCTGAATCTTTTCTGATATCGGTTTCAGAAGTGCAGCCACGTCCTTCTGCAAGCAAACATTGAGCACTGTGACTAAGGGCAGAACAGAAGCTAGGGCGTCTACCCAGCATGGCCTCAGCAGGAGTGCTTGGGACCTGTCATCTATCCGTCAGGGGCTTCCAGAATAGGACAGGCTGTTGTTGTTGTTGTTGTTGTTAGGGGGAATACTGTATTTTCATTCTCAGAAGTACGAAAATGGTGCATATTTTTAACATTATTACAACTGTCCTCTGGAGACATGGACGAAACCCAGCCCTATGAGACAGCCCCTGTTTTAGAGAATCTGGGAGAGACCACAGGGACACGGAGCATGGTCAGTCATATTTCCAAATGAGGTGCACAGATCACATACTGGAATGACACAGGTCTAAAACCAGGGTGGGTGAGAGGTTAGTCAAAAGGTGTGTTCTTGTTCCTGTGGGCACAGTGGTGAGGGAGGGTCCTCGGTTTGACCACAGTACCTGTAATCCATGTGAAAAACTGAAAATCTTCCAAGGGGCTCTTTTTAAGAAAATGGATTTGCTTATAACTTTAGTAACCTGGGTCTGGTTTGGCTTTCTACATTGTGCCCCATGAACTTGGCCAACGACCACTGGTTACTCTGGCTTCTGATTAATTAATTAAAAAACTAACTTCCTTAGTCATGTAAAAACAATTTTCAAAATTATGTGAGTTGAGGTAAGGAGGTGACTGGAACACCTCCCCATCCATCCCTTTAGCAAGCTCTACTTTGGTTTTGAAGTAGATACAAGGTTACCTGATTTTTTTTTTTTTTTTTAATGTGCTCCAAAGAACTAGAAACGGTCTGTACTTCAGCTTTGTAAAAGTCACTGAAGACATTCTGGTAATATTTTACTAAATCTCATTTGCAGGAAGAAAAGTGGAAAAGCCCTTAAAACTCCTTCCTATCTTTAACTGAGAATTCAGAGCAAAGGTTTTCAACCTCGGCCACACGCTGAAATTACCTGAGAGCTTTGAAAAACAGAGGCCTGGGTCCCACCCCCCGAGACTGTGACTTAACTGGTCTGGAGGTGGCCTGGGGTGGGGGAGCGTGCTGGGAAACGTTCTCCAGGTGCAGATTTTAATCACCGCCATGGTGGTGGCTTAGGACCCCAAAGACAGTTGTTTCTGCCAGGGGCAGCAGACCATTAGGGAAGAAATTGCTTTCAGCCACAGCCGTTTCCAGACCTCACTTTCCTTCTTTACCCCTTCCCCTATAAGAAATGCATGTAAGGACTTTGGAATTAAAATGACATCAGTTCAAATCTCAGCTCTGCCACTTACTACCTAAGCGACCTTGATCAAATTCCTTAATCTGAGTCTTGGTCTCCTCATCTGTAAGTCAGAGATAGTAATACCTATAGCCCATGGCTACAGGAGATACAGCATTTTAAGCCTCTGGCACATGGGAGGTACACAGTAAATGGATATGATTATTATTACTATTATGCAATTCGCTCAGACTGGAGGCAAAAGGGCTATCCTCTCTCTAATAGGTAACACTCAAATAATGTCTGTGCATTCAAGATGAGAGGCACCCAAGAAATATCCACCTAGGCTAACAGGGTTTTAGGATTATGGAAGTCCAAACCGGGTCATCTAGTTCAGCTTTTGACCGACCCATTCGAGTAGGTCAGAATCAGTGTTTCCAAAAGTAACTGAAAGAGAAAAGAAACGACCAGAGGGTCGTTCACATGTATTTCACGTGGGTGCGTGATTCGTGAACATTTGTTTCAGTTACACGGCCCACACATGTATGCGTGTGTACTGGTCTGTTTGCATGGGTATGTGGCCATGTGTGTGTATGCGTGTACTGGTGTGTGTGCATGTGTGTACTGAACCACATAGTACAATGTATTTCTCGTTATGAATTTCAGTCTGAAAGTTTCAGAAGCATGGATCAAATCCAATTCCCCAATCTCACATAACTAGGAGACAAGATTAGCTAGCAAGCGTTGGCTGAGCTGAAGCTGGAACCCAGGTCTTCTAAGAAGCCCCGAGAAAATTCTTTGCATTGGGTGCTCAGAAAAATATGGTTCGCTCCCCAAACACAAGTTTCTTCTCTGCCAGCAAGACTAGGGAAAGGTATTGTGAAGATATTAAGGGCTCAGGTCTGGAATGAGACTACTGGGGTTCAAGTCCTTGCTGGCCAGGGTATTAGGCCTTTCCACACATGTGATTCCATGATCTCCTCTGCAAAACAGTCTTGGGAATGGTCCCTACTTCACAAGACTGTTAGAAGTAAATGAGAGGACACGTCAGCACCTGGTACAGAGTTGGGTGCTCAGCAAACGGGATGGGGGGTGATCTTAGGGTATCTGCCAGTGATGCCTCTGACTGACCAGATTCACTGACCAGCTCCTTCCTATCACTTATATGCAAACACAGGGAGAGAGATTTCCTTGCTGGGATATGCACTTTTTAAATTTGTCCATGTTGAAGGAGGAGAAAAACAAAAAAGGTTGCTGCAGAAGCTAGCCAGGTCTTGTGGAAAATTCAAGAATACCTTTCTGCTTTCTTGCTTACCCTTAGAACCATTCAAAAGAAAAGATCTTATAGATTTGGCAGGGAGACCCTGACTCAGAGTTGTTAGTGGCTAAACTGTGTCCTTCACAAATTCAGATGTTTAAGTCCTAACCCCGGTACTTCAGGACATGTCTGTATTTGGAGGTAAGGTCTTTTTTTTTTTTTTTTTTTAAGATTTTATTTACTTATTTGACAGAGCGATCACAAGCAGGCAGAGAGGCAGACGGAGGTAGGCAGGCTACCCGCTGAGCAGAGAGCCTGATGCGGGGCTCGATCCCAGAACCCTGAGATCATGACCTGAGCCGAAGGCAGAGGCTTAACGCACTCAGCCACCCAGGCACTCCTGGAGGTAAGGTCTTAAAAGAGGTAATTAAGTTAAAATGAGGTCACTAGGGTGGACCCTAACCCAAAAGGACACAGACGTGTATGAGGGAAGATCATGAGAATACACAGGGAGATGCCCGCCTTCCATAAGCTGAGGAGAGAAGCTTTAGAAGAAATCAACCGCCATCTTGATTTCCCACTTCCAGCTTCCAGAAGTGGGAGAAAGTAAATTTCTATTGTTTAAGCCACCCAGTCTGTGGTACTTCATTCTGGCAGTTCTAGCAAACTAGTGTAAGGGGATAACGGCTCTACAGGAGAGGAGAACAGGTACTCTGAACCCTCAACAGCAAACAAACCTTTCCATGAAACAACCCCCTCCCAAACATTCCCTGCCCAAACACAACTCTTCCATGTTTCCTTCTTAATGGCTGCCCAAAGTCAGGTTTGAATGCTCTCCTTGGAATTTCACTTTTTATTTATTACAACATTTTAAAAATTAAGTACACACTACCCTCAATGTGGGGCTCCAACTCACAACTTCAAGATCAACAGTTGCACACTCTATCGAGTGAGCCAGGCAGGTGCCCCTGGAAATCCATTTTGAGAAGGGAAACATTTCCCTCTTCAAGGGCTTCTTTTTAGTCCAAATTCGATACCCGTTTGAAGGTGTGTTATAGGTATTTCCAGAAGGCAGCTGATTTTTATTTATGGCATAACTACTAAAAAGCATTATTCTGATTTTGTCTAACAGTTTGCTAAGTTATGATATTCTTGCTGCAGTGACAATTTTGAGAAAGGCCAGAATATCTGAATCATTGGTGATAACTGGCTTATTGCCTCAAGGGGAAAAATAACCAGAAACACTGTATTTACAATGTTAGATAGATTTATTAAGGCCATCTTCGTTTATCTCCAACTTCCCAAGAACAAACTCTAAGGTCTGAGGAGACATGGTATTCTGGAAGATATTTTATATTGCTTATCTGATGAAAGCATCATAAAGACTGAGAAAGTTTTCTTGTGCCTTCGTTTGGGAATTGCTCGAAGAATTGTCCTCATTAAAAAGAAAAAAAAAAAAAAAAAAGAAAGAAAGAAAAGGAAAGGAAAAAAGCCAGGCTCAGAGAGCTAAGTACGACGGCTATTGGCACAACCTCAATAAACAGTATAGCTTTAATTCTGTGCCAGTAGATTTCTCCCCTACTTCAAACTGGGCTTACATTCTCCAGCTCATCCTGAACTTTCACAGCTGGAATCAAACACGGAGAGAAAATTCGGGTGATGGTGTGATTTCTGTCAAGGCTGATCATGTCGGGATGTCAGAGGAAATGCAAACAGGAGAGGTGATTAGTTAGAGGTATTTCTACCTGTTTGGGGAGTGAGCCTGTATCGGGCACACTTGATAGATACAGGTTGAAAGGCAGATGTCAATCAGCACTGCAAAAGGGCTTTCCACTCACAGGCAGAGATACATTTACCAGGCGTCCTGTTTTTGTTTTTGTTTTTTTAATGGATGTCCTGGTGATGGCCCCTCAGAAACATCTAGCAATTACTGTGCTGCAAGGACCTTGGAAAGAAAGGAAACCATTTTGCAAGACTCAAAGGAAGAGTAAGTGGAAAGTCTTGCCTGCCCTTCCCCTCGGTTCTCTGGGCTTCCACAGAAGGAGAGAACATTTCAAGACTCCATGTCTTTACTTACGACCCTAGTGTCTGCTTTAAGGTTGAAGAATTGAGACCCATTATCTGCTTCATCTCAGTTTAGCTCCAGAAATAATTGTTTTGCAGAAAGTAAAATTAAAGAGCTTTATCAGCAAGCACTGGAGAAACTTTACCCAAAAAGGAAAACCAAATTTCCACACATGCTGTTTTGTAAGGGATGGAGCAAACTCTGGGACTTTGACCTCAAAGAAGTATCACTGAGTGAAAGGAAATAAGCCTGTTTCTGGAATCCAGGGTGTTTATGTGGTTCTACATCAGGTACAGAATGGATCAATCCATCGTTACTTCTTTTTAAATAATTTTTTTTTTGGATTATAAAACATATAGATGCTGTTTGTGAAACACTGGGAAAAAAAAACCAGATGGAAAACGTAAGTGACAATAAACATAATTAATTCCACCACATGAAAAAAAGCATGCTAAATGTTTATTTTTTCCTGGTAGATATGCTTATTAGAGATCTCTTCAAAAATAAGAATAATTTACTTTAAAAACACTGGTTATTAAGAACATAAACAAGAGTCCTTGAATTCAAGCAGTTCAATTAAAACAAGCAAGCATTAAAACAAATAAAATCCCATTAATATATATTCTTGGCAAGTACTGTGAGAACTCTGTAATTTTAGAAAGAATGTTTTAAATGTAAATACTACAAAAGCATTATTGTTATGACTCAAGCAAACTCAACAGCATCAAAGAAAAAATTGGATTTTATTCGAATCCCACTTACATTTAAAATTCAAGAAAACTCACACCAAACAGTAATTCTTAGCCAACCATACTGCCAATTATCAATCATTATTACTGGTTAATGTGTTCTTGTGCAGAGTTTTACCAGTTGGTTCTACATGTGTATGAATTATAGCCCAGAAGATATTTATGGAAAGATATATATCAAAGAGGTAACAAAGATTTTTTATCTAATTTTATTGGCTTATTCATATATTCTACATTTTTCAATCCATACATGCATTTTTTCTGTGATGAAGGGAAATGTTTTAAAACATATTAACCATTTTTGTACCTTCAGTGATAGAAAAAAATTTTAATAGGGACTATTAAATTGGGGGCGCCTGGGTGGCTCAGTGGTTAAAGCCTCTGCCTTCGGCTCAGGTCATGATCTCAGGGTCCTGGGATGAAGCCCCACATCGGGCTCTCTGCTCAGCAGGGAGCCTGCTTCCCCCTCTCTCTCTGCCTGCCTCTCTGCCTGCTTGTGATCTCTGTCTGTCAAATAAATAAATGAAATCTTTAAAAAAAAAATTAGGGACTATTAAATTTACACATATCAAAAAGTATCTGGCCTCTTCCTTCCTATGAGAAAAGCAGCTTCAGGAAAACATTATCAGAAATTACCAGAATGAATTATGCAGATGAAGAACAGGCAAAAGTTAACCAAACCAGGAACAGTATTTGCTTCTAAAAATATATTTATTTGGGACGTGCTAATAAATGAAGTGATTGTTTTCATCATTTTAAGTTAGGAGCAAGTATTTTTTTCTCAGAAACATCAATTCGACCTAACCTGCTTTGGTGCAATTATAGACATTTCCTTTCATGTTCCTCTTACATAAAATTTTCCCACTGTCCAGGAACACTTTGGAGGTTCAAGAATATACCTCATGGAAAGACTTTAGAAACGTCTGTACATTTAAGACAACTTGTACATTTGGGACGCCTGGGTGGCTCAGTTGGTTAAGCAGCTGCCTTCGGCTCAGGTCATGATCCCAGTGTCCTGGGATCGAGTCCCACATCGGGCTCCTTGCTCGGCAGGGAGCCTGCTTCTCCCTCTGCCTCTGCCTGCCATTCTGTCTGCCTGTGCTTGCTCTCTCTCCCTCTCTCTCTGACAAATAAATAAAATCTTAAAAAAAAAAAAAGACAACTTGTACATTTAAAACATCTGCAAAACTGTCACAGGAGTGAACCTCAATAAACAAAACTCACGAAGCCCACAAATGTACCCACCCGATGCCGTGTTAGTTGTCATTATATTATTGTCATTTGTCATTATATTGCACCATGACAAATTCCTTGGAAAATATTTTTATATGCTCATAAGGATTTACATTCCACACGTATATCTCATTTTAGGGTTTGCTAAACTCTTTAAAAATATACTTAAGAATCCCAAAGGCTTTTTTACTTGTATTTCTTAAAAATCACTTTTAAAGAGTAAAACCATAAAGACTTGGTCTCCTTGGGGGAATGAATTCTTTCGGAGAGTTGCATTGTTCTGATACCTAAGAGAGAAGCTTCCAACGTTTGAAAACTCCTACTTAAATTTTTAATGTGAATCTTTCAACATCCATTATACTCATCAGTACTTTTTTTTTCAGTATTTTTTTTAAAAACAAATAATTTCAGACATCCATAATAGCATAGAGACTAAAAGAGAGGCATCCATGTATATGAAACATAATTTAATATTGCATAGGGGGGAGCCTGGATGGCTGAGTTCTTTAAGCACCTGCCTTCGGCTCAGGTCATGATCCCAGGGTCCTGGGATCGAGTCCCACGTCGGGCTCCCTGCTCACCGGGAAATCTGCTTCTCCCTCTCCCCGTGTCCCTGCTCTCTCTCTCCCTTTCTCTCTCTCAAATAAATAAATAAATAAATAAAATCTTTTAAAAAATTTTGCATCAGGGTCCAGGATCATCACTATGCTATTCCTTTACTGACATTTGCTGGGGAACAGCTGAAAATGTAGAGTTCTGGAGCCTGGGACAAACTACTTAGACTGAACCCCAGGAAAGGCACTGAAGCTTGATGTCAAACTTTCTATTTTTCTCATAAAGGTAGAACAGTGCATTTGAGGTTGCAAATTGCGCATTTTTTAAACGGAGGTATAATGGACGTGAAACATTATATTAGTTTCAGGTGTGTAACAATGATTTGATACTTCTGTATATTGCTAAAAAATCACCCCAAGTCTGGTTCATAACCATCACCATATATAGTTACGAAATATTTTTCTTGTGATGAGAGGTTTTAAGATTACTCTCCTAGCAACATTCAAATATGCAATGCAGTATTATTAACTGTAGTCACCATGCTGTTTGTTACATTCTCAGGACTTACTTATAATAGAGCTGGAAGTTTGTACCTTTTAATCCCCTTCACTGGTTTTGCCCCCCTCCTCCCCTCCCCACTGGCAACTCCCAGTGTGTCTTCTCTATGAGCTTCGTGTTTCGGTTTTGTGTGTTTTTGTTTTGTTTTGTTTTTTGATTCTACATATAAGTGAGATCATCTGGTATTTCTCTCTCCCTGGTTTATTTCACTTAGCATATGGGCTCAAGGTCTATTCATGTTGTCACAAACGTCAGAATTCCATTCCTGTTTATGGCTGAATAATATTCCATTGTATACAGATTCCAATTTGCTCATCTCTCCTGATTGACACTCAGGCTGTTTCCAAGCCTTGACTATTGTAAATAATGCTGCAATGAACACGGGGGTGCAGCTTTCTCTTCACATTAGTGTTTTCATTTCCTTTGGAAAAATACCCAGAAGTGGGACTGCTGGATCATATGGTAGTTCTTTTTTTAATTTTTTGAGAAACCTCCATACTGTTCAGTGGCTGCACCAATTTACATTCCCACAAATTGGGCATTTTTTAATTAGAATTTTTAAAAAAGATTTTATTTATCTGACAGAGAGAGCACACAAGCAGAGGAGATGGCAAACGGAGAAGCAGACTCCCTGTGGAGCAGGGAGCCCGATGTGGAGCTCCATCCCAGGACCCTGGGATCATGACCTGAACCCAAGACAAGAGGCTTAACCAACTGAGCCACCCAGGCACCCCCAAATTGGGCATTTAAAAAAAAAGATTTTATTTATTTATTTGACAGAGAGAGAGATCACAAGCAGGCAGAGAGGCAGGCAGAGAGAGAGGGGGAAGCAGGCTCCCCACTGAGCAGGGAGCCCAATGTGGGGCTTGCTCTCAGGACCCTGAGATCATGACCCGAGCTGAAGGCAGAGGCTTAACCCACTGAGCCACCCAGGTGCCCCCAAACTGGGCATTTTTAATGTAAAGTCTTTCCTGCCAAAGCTTTCAGCAAATCCCTGGCTAACGAGCCTTCTCCAAAGTCATTTTTTTTACTGTTCAGATAATAATACAAGAGTTTACACTGTTCTTGCCAATATATTTTTAAATTATATATTTTAACACTCAAAGCCTTATTTATGATTTCAGGGCCACTGACACTGGGCGATAGATACGTTGTCAATCCCCACTTAGAGTTTCTGTCTTTCGCACTGTTCACGCGTGTTGAGCCTTAGCGCTCATCATCTCTAGTTTCTGTGTGCAGTAGCGGAAGGAGTCTTCACTTTAAAACCTACAATCGATTCATCAGGACAAGAGCACAGTTCTGCTGACATGATACGCGGGCCACAGTTTTCTCTAAGCTCTCAGTGTTTGACACGCCTCAGAAGAGGAGCTACGCCATACGAAAAGCAGAGTTCAGTAGAAATCTCACTGTTTACACAATGACCCACAACAGCTTGTGTCCTTCTAATACCTTATATATCCTGAATCCCGCTGCAACAGTGGGAGTCAGGAGAGGGAAACAACAGCAAAACAAAACAACCAACCAAACAAAAAATGCTGTAACATTAACTGTTCCCTCAGGTTGAGATTTATTGTTTTCATTATAGCTGTTCTGATAGGTAATCTTTCTTTCACTGGTAGTGCAAAAAGAGATCAGCTGAGCCAGAGAAAAGATGTCTTTTGCGTTTACGCATGGGTGTGCGGGCTGAAAAACAAACGTGGGATACCCAGGAAGCTCTAGTGTATCTCTCCTGTTCGATCGGATTCGACAAAATGGGTTCCTCGAAAATGCTGGGTTTATGGCAGGGATGTGGGATTAGCTGGATTATTTGAGATCCAGAAAGAAAATAGAGCGTCAACAATGGGCAATGACATACTATATCATGGCAGAGAGAAACCAGAAAAACACACTAAGTTGAAAAGCAACAACCTAAGCTGGTTATCCACAACAAGCTTGAGAGAGTAGACTGGGTGACCAGGAATGATCTCATCTTGCACTTTATTATGTTTTTGTCTTATTTTATGGGCCCAGCTGAGAAGATACCAGCTCTTAACCTATCTGGGGAGGCATCACCTGGCTTCTGATAGTGACGATTTTTGTAATCACCTATAATTTTACTGTACAGGATACTGAACATCAATGCTGAACAGCAGATCTCATTTTGTGCTCTACTTAAAAACACAGGGACTTCACCAACAATCTCTAAGGGGTATAAAACCTGGAGAACATTGCCAAAACTGTTAGAATTCACCAGCTGTATAAAATCTAAAATATACGGTGACCAGAAATTTGTTCTTTGAAATGCAAAAAACAAAAACATAAAATACAATACTGTACTGCCATTAGTTTTTCTACTGACATTTGTTGAGCACTGACTATACGCCAAACACCATACAGTCACCACTTGGGTCTACTCTGCCACGATAAATCTCAGTTTTTAAAGTATCTTTTTTTAAAAAAGATTTATTTATTTGATGAGAGAGAGCACTGAGCAGGGAGCCTGATGTGGGGCTCAATCCCAGGACCCTGGGATCATAACCTGACGCTTAACTGACTGAGCCACCTGGGGCCACTAACTCTCAGTTTAAACTACCAAAGCTCTATGTGAAAAATCCTAGCCCAGTCAGCAGCATCTACTGGGTCACCGTCTTCCCCCTGGATAAGTTGCCCCTGGTAGAAGGCTGGGCAGATCTCCCTGAGATTCATTTATGCAGAACGTTGCTGAGATGACATAAACCCGTCGTTTCCATTTCAAACTCAAAAGATGCAAAGTCTTTCAACAACTACCCAGGAAGTCTTAAGGTAACCCATATGGTAAGTGAACCATTACTGTATCAAGCTACCGATGCTTAGTTCCAATCATTCTTAATTAGAAACCAGCTTTTTCTTTAAGATTAACACAATCTCCGTAAGATTCTACTGTCTGCTTTTATCAAGAATTATGCTTTCTGCTGGGAATCCAACAGAACACTGGCCCCAGTTTGGGGAACAGCTCCCCACAAACAGTGCTTCTTGGTCCAGGGAGGTTGGGAGAATTCTACATATGGTATCCCCCTTTTGGCACATCATGATTCATCTCGGTATACTAAAGGAGGTACTGAAGGAATCTATTTAGCTTTGTTTAACCTGATGTTCCTAAAGCTTTTTTATTTTTTTGGGCGCACGGAACATTTGCTCTCCCCCATGCCCTTTTCTAGGGAATCTGATATTCTGTGGGACACAGCGTGGGAAATCCTGATCTAGGAAGTCTGGGTGGGAGGCTTCCAGGACTCCCAGAAGTCTGCGGGGCTGCTCACTGGGTATCCACGGTCCCCTCCTCTCCAGTCAGCCCTGCTCATTACCATGGAAACACTTCCCAGGGCATTTAATGGAGGTGAAGAAGCCTCTTCTCCTCATCTCCCTCGTGCTCGCGCGCGCGCTCTCTCTCTCTCTCTCTCTCTCACACACACACACACACACACACACACACACCCGTCTTCAGGAGCTATAATAATCTCTGGGAGGGCTGTTGATGCAGCCCGCCCCCTCTGCACTGAGCTTCTGTCTTCTACTGCCATCCCTTCTGCCAGTCTTTTTTTGACCAGCCCCACGCCCACTTCTAATCGCTCCCACCAGTCTCATTCCTCTCCCTTCTCCTCATCGTCTCTCCCTCTTTCTTCTCTTGCCCATGAAACCATGGTGTGAAAAGGCAGACTATTTAGAAACAAAAGCATTCTTTTCCTTCTGCAGAGCAAAATGATGGCGAATGACATTTGCTTCTGGTCTTCATGTCTCGAGCTGTCTTTTCTCCCTGTGCTGCCCCACGGCCATGGGAAGCTTCTTGGGATCCAGGACAGGTTTCTGGCTACTTCCATGTCCAGAGAAGTCCCCGAGCTTTTCCTGATTTAAGGTTTCCTTATGCCACAGATCTCCTGGGTTCAGTCTTACCCGTGCTTGGAGATTGCTGTGCCTGTTTTTTCACACTGACCCCCAAGGGAAAGTGTAGCCAACAGTGTGTGAAGCTAGCATAAAACCATACAGCCAGGATGGCTTTCTATGAAACATATGCAGGAAAACCATTCTTTTCAATTAGCAATAATCGCGCCTCGGATAAACCTCATTGGCTATGATACTGCCACTGCGCAAAGCTAGGAAGACCATTCTTTTATCTTTGATTCAGTTGGAAGGTATAAATCCCATAGATCTTGACTAGGAGATACGGAGATGATTGTATTCATTATACTTCTAGAGAGAATCCCCTTGTTATGTGTTTCTTCATTTATTCAACAAATGTATGAGGAGTGCCCTCTATGTGCTAGGGCTGGTCAGACATGTTGGGGTGGGGCAGTAGATACAACGGACCATTTGCAGCAGCAAACGATACAGAGACTTTTCTGTCCCTGCCCTCTTTTGTTCAAGTGGGGTGGGGAAGGAGCTGGCTCACACAATTTTGGAGGCTGACAAGTCCCAGGATCTGCAGGGTGGGTTGGCAGGCCAGAGACCCAGAAGGACTCATGGCAGAGTTCCAGTCTGAAGGCCAGCAGGCTTGAGACAGAAGAGCTCATGTTAAGTTCGAGTCCAAAGGCAGAGAAAAGCTGATGTCCCAGTTTGAAGGCAGACAGACAGGGGGAATTCTTCTTACTCAGGAGAGGGTCACAATTTTTGTTCCATTTAAGCCACCCACACTAGGGTGCTTTATTCAACCTACTGATTTACATGTTAATCTCATCCAAAAACACCCTCACAGAAACAGATAGAATAATGTTGGACCGAATATTTGGGCATCCTATGGCCTAGTGAAGCTGACATATACAATTAACCATGACGAGAGGAGACAGACAACAGTAAGCCCTGCAGGGGGCAAATATACTCTGTGGGAAGCAGACTTCTGATTAAGGATGATTGGAGAAAGTATCAGTAAGAACAAAAAGTAATAAATGACTAAATTATATAGCATGTTAGATATTAAAAGCCACTGGGGAAAAAGTTGGAGTCAAGTCAGGGGAATCAGAAATACATGTGAAGATGAGTTTCAGTCTAAAATAGGACGGCCGGGGTGCCTGGGTGATTCAGGAGTTAAGCGACTGCCTTCGGCTCAGGTTAGGATCTCAGGGTCCTGGGATTGGAGCCCCAAGGCCGGCTTCTTGTTCACCAGGGAGTCTGCTTCTTCCTCTGCCTGCTACACCTCCCTCCCCCGACCTTGTGCTTGCACTCTCTCTCTCTCTCTCAAATAAATAAAATCTTTAAAAAATTTTAAAAGAAAATAAAATAGGGTGACCAGAGTTGGTCTCATGAGGAAGGTGACATTTGAATAAATACTTGTAGGAGTCATCAGCCCTGGGGCTGTCCGGGGGAAGCAGATACAACCGTCGCAAGAGGAAACGACCACTGTGGGGGTCCCGAGGCTGGAATGTGTTTGCAGTGTTCAAGGAACAGCCAGCGGACTAGTGGGGCTGGAACGGGTGGGAGGAAGGGGTGGGGCAAGAGGTCGAAAAGGAAATAGTGGGGCGCAGGGGAGCAATTCACACAGGCTGTTGAAAGGACTCTGGCTTCTATCCCGAATGAAGTGGAAATCACCACAGAGTTTTGAGCGGAGGGATGACATGATGTGATTTTCTTTTCTAAGGATCACTCTGGCCGCTGTGCTGAGAATAGAAGGTGGGAGGGTTGGGGAGGGCGGGAGCAGGGAGATCATATTTGAGGCTTTGCCGCAGTGTGGATGAGAGATGGAAGCAGCTGGGGCCAGGGTGACTGTAGGGGAGACTGTGAGAACTAGATTCCGGGAGGGATGTGGACTACCCGAGCACAGAAGGAGTCAAGAATAACTCTTTGGTTTTTGACCTGGTTTTTGACCTGACGTTGTGGTCACTGGAGAAGCAGACACTGAGAAGCAAAAGATGTTAGGAGGAAGACCCGAAGTTCAAATCTAACACACTGTTTAGTCTACCCTTAACCATGCTTTCCAAGGGGCTACAATTCACTGATATGGTCTGCAAAGTGGCTCTTGATGTCCTTACCTCCCCTCCCCACTCCCAAGCTTGATCCCCTTCTGCTTTCCATTCTTCAGCTTGCCTTTGGTTGGAAGCATGTCCTTCCATCTCAAGTCAGTGCAACACAGGGTATAACTGTGCTGCTGCTCAGATACAAGGATGGAGCCCTTGGTTCACAATCAGCAGGAGGTGAGCTCTGTGCCATTTTTCTCGTGGTGATGGCTTGTGCTGAGTCATCCACTCTGACCAGGAGCAAATGTTTGTGACACAATTAGCCTGGATAATGGGTACACTCTGTGGTTGGTGGTAAGATTATTAATTTCCCAGGTCAATTGCTCATTATATCCTGAAACTAGCTGGCACACAGAGAGATTAAACCTTTGGACTTGGCTGCATCTGTACCGTATTTTATTTATTTATTTATTTAAGATTTTATTTATTTATTTGACAGAGATCACAAGTAGGCAGAGAGGCAGGCAGAGAGAGAGGAAGGGAAGCAAGCTCCCTGCTGAGCAGAGAGCCCGATTTGGGGCTCGATCCCAGGACCCTGGGATCATGACCTGAGCCAAAGGCAGAGGCTTTAACCCACTGAGCCACCCAGGCGCCCCTGTACTGTATTTTAACTAATCAAAGTAATGGATGGAGACCTACTGTTAAATATGGCTGACTTGGGGGCAGACCCAATCATGTTGTATGAGTGTGTGCTGATGATCTAACTTGCTTTTTTTTTTTTTTTTTTAAGATTTTATTTTTAAATAGTCTCAGCACCCAACATGGGGCTTGATCTCACAACCCTGAGATCAACAGGTGCACCCTCGACCAACTGAGCCAGCCAGGCGCCCCTCACATTTTTATGCCACAGCGCTCATCACATTATGAATGAACAGACAAATTAATGCTGAAGTAGTAAGTAAAAATGAACCTTCTGAGACGCGAGATGTGATCTGGATAGTAGAAATAAACGTATCTACCTAATGTGGCAATAGTTTATCCTGTTTTGATATGTGTTTTTTTTTTATTCATAAGTGAACAAAATTATCAGATACTTTCTTTCATGTCTTCTTCCTCTGTTTTCCTTTATAAGCTTTTTCTTGCATGGCATCCATCTTGACCTTATCAAGCTTTTTTGTCCTTATTAACCATTAAAATATATCTCAAGCCCCTGATACGTGCCAGTAATAATCCTAGCTATTCGGAATACATTAGTGGACAAGAAAGACTTCCTCTAGGTTTATAAGTAGTAAACTGGGCTCCTGGGTGGCTCAGCTGGTTAAGTGACTGCCTTCGGCTCGGGTCATGATCCTGGAGTCCTGGGATCGAGTCCCACGTCAGGATCCCTGCTCAGCGGGGAGTCTGCTTCTCCCTCTGACCTCTCCCCTCTCATGCTCATTCTCTATCTCTCAAATAAATAAATAAAATCTTAAAAAAAAAGATTAAGAAAAGTGGTAAACTGATCATAAAAATACACGTAATCAACACATCATACTATGAAAAAAAGGAATAAAGCAATAAAAAGGGATGGGGCTGGTCCTGGGGAGTTTTATTAATGTAAAAAGGCTTGGGTGAGAATATATGGCTGATTGAAACATATGACCGAGAATCTGGTTAATTCTGCTTGTCCTAGTCAGTTGCTCACAAGGTAACAGCCGATCAGAGTGGAATATGAAACATCAATGAGGAGAAAACAGGAATTGGAAGGGGATAAAAGTTGCCACCGCCCCTCCCCCACTCCACCCGACTGGCTAACCTAACTTCAGCTACTCGTAAGCTATACTCATAAGCTACAGTTCACTTTCAATGCCAGACACCCTTGATCTTGGCACGCAGTAGAGGACAGCACGCTTGCTACGGATGAGCATTACAGAATAGAATATGCGAGTTATAGTTCCACTTGTTTGGTCACCTTGTGTTAACACTGGTCTGTTACCAATCGTCATTATTTTCATTATTGAAGTACATTTGGTCAGCTCTGGGCCCTTCTGACTTCTAGTCCATAGCATTACTTTATCATGTTAAATATACTCAGGGTTTTTTTTGGGGGCGACCCCCAATGCACAAAATTAAAATGTGAATACATGTATCCTTACCACTGGGCAACTTCATAAGATGTTGGTACATTTATAGAGAGGGAAAACATGCAAACATTTCCCTTGGTTGGTTTTAGGAGATTTCTCTTTCCAACATCACACATTCCCATTGCAAACTACAAAATGCAATTTCTGCAAACGAAAGGTTCTTTCTTTGGGATATTTCTTTCCTTCCTGCACATTCAATGCTCCTTCTAGAATAAAGACAGGGACAGGCTGAAGCCAAGAGCAGCTGAGCTAGACAGCCAGTGGGACTTGCTCCTTATCAGGAGGCCATGTTAGGAACCCCACAAAAGTCTGCAGAAGACCTTGGTGGTGAGCATCATCTGGAGACCAGTTTCGGTGGGGGGAGACCACGAATTATTGACTGCCTCCTATCGATTAGGCACTGTACTCTGCATTCCACTTCTCATTTAAAAAACACCACAAAAACTTGGAAAAGCTGGCATGATTATTCCTGTTTTATGAATGAGGGAATAAGGTCAATAAATACTTAGCGACTTGCTCACAGTCATCTGGCTAGAAGTGGGATCTGAACACAGATACATATGGCGCTCAAAGCTTGTCATTAGGCATAACGAAAAAAGCACTGGCCTTGGAGCTGAACACATCTGGGTTTAAACCGCATCTTTCACACCAGTTGGGGTTAACTCCCCTCTGTGAGCCCCAGAATCCTTCTAGGAAAGGAGTAAGTAAGACTCATCCGTGAAGCTCTGATGACGCCCATATTAAGACAGTGTGTGTAGAACATTGGACAGACCACAGAAGCCGAAACACGGGAGCGGCTGCCATTTTCATAGTCATCTGAACATTTTACGGACTTCAGATACTGAAGAAACAGTAGGTCACTGATGGCCCAACAGAATGGTGTGGCTCAGGAAAGGACGGAGAGTGCAGTGCCCACGAGACGCAGTCAAGAGGATGAGCTTCTAGTACAGGCCCCCTGGATGGGGTCTTCTCTTCTGGAGCCTCCCAGGCAATTGACTCTTGTGCGCCCGGTACCAACTCCACATGCTGGAGCACAGATGGGGCACCCTGAATATCTCGGGAGCACAGAGGAACAGTCGTTGGGAGAAGCCGCCCAAACTCAAAGCCAGGCGTGACAGTACCACCTCTCAGCTGTTGACGCTACGCTGGACTCTGAGAACTCACTGCTGTCAGTGCTGACAGGTCGTTACTGTCTTGCTGATTCTCTTTAAGATGATTTCTCTCATGGCCATCGGTTTTATAAATTTTAGAATTAATGTCATTTCTAGACTTTCTGGCACCTGTGTTTTCCTGTGTTTGCAGGAGTGGGCCACGGGCAGAGGATGGAGGTCCGCCTCCAGTGGCTGAAGGCCCCGTTTGCTTCAGACCCATAGGACCGTGGAGTTCCCACATGCCGCTGGCACCAGAATCAGTCTTGGATTTTAGTCCTTACTCTGCCCCTTCTTAAGCTAGTCGCCTGAGAGAACAGATGTGAAGCCACAGGTGCTGCAGTCATTAATGCCTTCCTCCTGACACTTCTGGAAGGTATAATTTGAGACCAACTGCACTAACTCGGAGTGCAAACTCCGATGACAAACATGAGCTACTCTTTAGTGAGATGCCACCGAGCGACCCATATTATGGTTTCTGCCTTGACAGAGGCTCATTCTTGTAATGACTTTGAAGCGAAGTACTATTATCCCATGTTTCAGCAGACAAGACTGAGACCAAGGCACACTTCATATTTTATTTCTGAAGTTAATGTTGGCCCGTATCAAGAGTGATTTTTTAAAAAGGGAATGAAATTCACTGAACAATTACCAGTAATTGCCTCAATGACCACATTCCCACCACCGTACTGTTAACAGGGGTGAGACGGTCCCTTGAATGCACAGTTACATGCAGTGAGATGTGGTCCATGGTGGGGGTGGGGAGGAGCGGGTCTGAGGCAGGTGGGGGGCAGGTGGGACAATCCAGAAGGGCCATGTTTGCTTGTTTTTTAAGAATGAGAAGAGGGGCGCCTGGGTGGCTCAGTGGGTTAAGCCTCTGCCTTCTGCTCAGGTCATGATCTCAGAGTCCTGGGATCCAGCCCCGCATCGGGCTCTCTGCTCAGTGGGGAGCCTGCTTCCCCCTCTCTCTGCCTCTCTGCCTGCTTGTGATCTCTGTCTGTCAAATAAATAAATAAATAAATAAATAAATAAATAAATCTTTAAAAGAAAAAAAAAGAATGAGAAGAAGAAATGTGAGGGGTGAAGGCATTCTAAAGACTGGGAGAGCAGCAGGCAAAAACAAACAAAAAAACCCAAAAAAACAAAACAACCCCCCATCCAAAACCAAAAAACCCCAAAACCAAAAACAGAGGCATACAAAGTCACAGTGTGCAGGGAACAGCAAATTTTCCTGGGTGGCATGGAACACGAATCGTGTGGGGGGCTTGGGGTGATGAGGCTGTCCAGCCACACAAGGAGGGATCTGCTCCTAGGGAGCCCCACATGGGGTGCTGAGAAACACGGATTTTGTGAAGATCCTTGGGAGGATTTTAGGCAGAGCAGGGCCCCAACAGGAAGCTTGGAATAACGACTTGACAGAGAGGAGAGGTTCAGAGCAAGGCTGGGGGGAGGGGGAGGTTGGTGAGGGCAGAGCCAAGGCAGATGCAGCACGGCCAGTAGGGGGCGCTTATAAGGTACTGATAAAGGACGGAGGAAGGCAGGGGCTGGGGCCACCAGGAGAAGGGGACACATCTGAGAGGAATGTCAGACAGGATGGATTCTGTCTCTTTTCTGCCATCTCGGAAGCAGCCAGCACATAGTAGGCGCTCAACCACTGAGCTGACGGATGAGGTAAAATGTGAAGTGGGGCCAGAGAGAGAATGGAGGCGGCTTCCCAGGCTCGCTCCTGGGGGATGCTATTTAAAACCGCAGCTGCCTCCAGCTGATCAAATCAAGGGAAACTGCTGGATCCCATGAACACCACAGACACGGAACCCTCCGTCCACAGCAGCGCATCCTGTAAGCCAGACGTGACCACGACAATATGGCCCACAAGGACTTCCAGACACCCTGGGCTTTCTGCACGACTCAGAATGAGAATTCGAGCCCATCTTGCCTGAAACCTAAGGGGCAGAGTGACTTCAGCTAGCCTCTGGGTTATGGTCAAGAGTTGATACGGGAAAATATTTTTAGATCCCGAGCCTTTCATCTTCCCATGTGGTGGAATTTGGGATCTTTTTTTTTTTCTTTTTTAAGATTTTATTTATTTATTAGAGAGAGAGAGAGAGAGAGAGAGAGCAAGAGCACAAGCTGGGGGAAGGGCAGAGGGAGAGGGAGAAACAGACTCCCCGCTGAACAGGGACCCTGACTCAGGGCTCGATCCCAGGACCCTGGGGTCGTGACCTGAGCTGAAGGCAGATGTTCAACTGCCTGAGGCCCCCAGGTACCTCCTCAATTAGGGATCTTTTATAAGCAGTCTATAGAGTTTTTATGATATCCTTGGCCATGCTCAACTATTATGTTATTTACTTAGATTTCTCACCTGAAGAAATTGAAATTACAAATACTCACACATTCCTAGAGTTTTACTTATTATTTTGTAGGTTTTTTAATTTTTATTTTTTTTTGCTTCTTAGAACATGTTTGGCCATAAACATGGCACATTGCTGTAAGATGAGGAATTTTATGTTCTCAGAACTGGTATGCCCCATTTATACTCCCTCACTCTCTGAGCAGTGTGGCACTGTGGATGGTGGCAAGATGCAGAGCTCACCCTCCCCCATCCCTTCTTCCTTTCTCCTTGTTCATTGCCAGAAGCCCTGCACTATGACAGAAGAGCCTGTCATGGAGGTGGGGTTTGTGGGCTACTTCAATAGAAGGTTCTAGGAGTCTCCAGTTCCTGAAAGTGGAGAGAAAGAGCATTTGGAACAGGGAATAGGAGGCAAGACTGGGGAGACACAGCTGTCTCCTGCTGTTCTTTCAAAATACATATGCTTTTTGGAAAAGTATGACTTTGTGAATAATTATTAGCCCCTTGGGGCATCTGGGTGGGTCAGTCGGTGAAGCATCCGACTCTTGATTTTGGCTCAGGTCATGATCTCAGGGTCCTGAGATCAAGCCCCCAGTCGTACTCGCAGCAAGGCGTTGGCTTGAGATTCTCTCTCTCGCAAATAAATAAATAAAATCTTATAAAAAAGTAATTACTAACCCTTTCAGTTATCAATTAGCCCTTTCTCAGGGTTCCTGCAAATCAACCAAGAGCAATAAAAGGGTTGACAAGAAAAGAGGACAAGTAGACGGGAGGTGGGAGCTTGCCTGGAGGGAAAAGGGTGCTGATGATGGGAGCTGAGAGAGTGAGACCCACACTCACTGTTCCCGCTGTACCCAGGGCTAGCCCTGGGCCCAGTTCTCAGGACCAGCTCCCTTGCCGTCTTGGTCCAGAGTGTCCCTGGCTATCAAGCCTGGCTGGGGGAAGCTGGTGGCACTGGTGACCAGAAGCCTGTGCCCTAGGCTGATAAAAGCCTCATCGATCACTGCAGGTTTCTGGCAAGTTCTGTGATAGGACATCTGTGAGCTCTGGTGTCTCCATCTGTGGATGGCATGTAACATTACTATGCATGTGCTCCGGCAGGACATTATGCAAACTAAGAGGTGATAAAAGCATTCTGAGATCCTTGAATTGAAAGGTTCCTTTTCCATAGCCACATTGCACGCCATCAGTATTTATGCCATTTATATTGGGACTGGGGAAGGGGAGTTCCTCAGAACTGGGAGATCTGTGTATTTTATTATTTCTATTAGCTGTTCTACTTCTCTCCAACTCTTTCCCTGCTGAACTCCTCCACAAAATGGGTACTGTCCCTGCTGTATCTGTGCTCTCACGGTAAGCAGAGATATGGGACAATAGCATTTGGATTCATTTAGAAGAATCTTCACACTAGAAAATCAGAAATGATTTTCAAAGGCAGTGAAAGAAAACTGGTTTTGGTTAAGAACCGTGTGTGTCCTGGGGCGCCTGGGTGGCTTAGCTGGTTAACAGTACGACTCATGAGGGGACCTGGGTAGCTCAGACAGTTAGGTGTCTGCCTTTGGCTCAGGTCATGATCCCAGGGTCCTGGGATCGAGTCCCGCAACGGGCTCCCAGCTCAGCAGGGAGTCTGCTTTTCCCTCTGTTTTCTCCCCTCTGCTCATGCTCATGCTCTTTCTCTCTTTCTCAAATAAAAAAAAATCTTAAAAAAAAACACAAAAAACAGTCTGACTCATGATCTCAGTTCAGGTCTGAATCTCGGGGTCATGAGTTCAAGCCCCGCACTGGGCTCCACGCTGGACATGGAGCCTATTAAAAAAAAATGTCCAAACAAAGAAACAAACAAAAAAAGAACAGTCTGTGTCCAGAGAAACAATAGGGACGTGCATCCCGAGACAATGACATAATCCTTCTTCCCCTGTACTAGGGAAAACTCCAGGCATCTACAGGCAGCTGGGGGGTCTCAGAACCACTTGCCTACTGAGTTTTCTGACTCAAAAGACAATTCTCCGGTACTGTACCAGTCAGACCTCCCTGGTCAGGCACCTGTGTGTTGCATGCGCGGGACCCAGTTCCCCATAACGCTACCCCCACACGTGACGGATACTCACAACACACACCCTCAGCCCCATATGTATTCTGTTCAGTTTTCCCATTGGTAAAACACCTGGGAACATGTTAGATCCAGATAAAAAGCAAGGTGTTTACAAACTAGTAAAGAAATATGATATTTATCCTGTCAGCTGAAATGAGCCTGACAGATGTATTTTTGGTTAAAATTAAAATTGTGAGCCGGATCACATTACCCCCGGCGAGGCCGCCAGATGCACAGTGTGTGTCTGACAAAGAGGCAGCCTGTGGTCATTTGAGCCAGGCTGAGGGTTCCAACAATTCAGGACGAGGGAGCTCATTACCAGGGCTTGCCTGAGAGGGAGGGGTCAAATGCATGGGAGCCAACTCTTGGACGTGGTACAGAAAGGATTCTCTTCTACCGTTCCCTGCCCACCAACATCTTCACTGTCAGGGCAGAGTTCTGGGAAGAAAACAAATGCATCATCCTCTTGGATCTGGGTTTGCAAAAATGGTTCTTGTCTTGGACTAGCAGACGATACATGTCCCCAGGGACATAAACACAGAAACGGTCAGTTCCTCTTACTGGGCTCACGAGACTTCTCTTCCCACCAGACTTAACACAATTCCAAATAAGAATGACTTGTATGTGTCCGGACGGTACAGAGGGGAGACACAGGAGAGAACCCAGAGGGTGACAGTCTAGGGCAAGCGCCTCTGGTTCTTTCCAGGGCCCCCTTGTCCCTAGTTAATGAGCTTGGCCCACTTCTCTTACTGACCAATGAGCTGGTGGTTCCTGAAACATGAAATGTACGGGAAAGATCTCTAACCTGCTTGGAGGGGTGGCCTTCCTGAGGGCTTTGAGCTCCAGGGGCAAGAGCTGGGGATGTGACAAAGGCTACATCAGAGGGCCCCAGCGTTCCACGCAGGCTTGAATTTCCATCTTTCCATGCCCTCTCATTATGGAGTAGTATTTGGTTCTTCCACACAGAGGCCCAAGCCTAACCATATCCATTGTAATGATGAATCCCAGTCAAACTGGATCTTTTATCTCTGCCTTATCTGCACTCCACCAAGCTGGTCTGCTGTGGGCTTTGTCTCCGCGGGGTGTGGCCACCTGCACAGCAGGGGATCTTTCCTGCACATTTCCAAGTGTTCCATGTGTACACATGACATCTTAGAGGAGTCACAAAGATTACAGAACCGTCCAGAAAAATTAGAAAAAAACCATGGAGGGGGAAAAGAAATGAAAGAGCTGCTTACTAAGTACCCTGCACTCTCGACAAGGAATTTTGGGGATGGCAGCATCCCCCCACCCCAATAAAATGACTTAAAATAGAGAAACAAGACACAACCACTGCAATATAACAAGCTTCATAAATAATAAATAAGTCAAACAGATAGAATTCACCGATTAGCAGCCTGAGTCCTACGTAACAGTTTAAAGGGGGACCTGGGGCCATCCACCTAAAGATGTCTGAGTGAGCCAATGACAACAGCTACAGAGAGGCAGAAGATACAGGTATCACTACAAAGGAATCAGGAGTGATACGAAGCTTGGCAAAACTTGGAAATACTATAAAAGAATAAAAAACCCAAAGAGGAGCACTGGCACAGACCCGGTGGTGAGTGTTATCACCTGACATGCCAGAACAACGGGCCCACGTAACGGCTGCATTACACAGATGGTAACAAGGGAGCCGTACCTACCAACCTGGTGTTAACCACTTAACTGTCTCCCCTACATTCAGATGTTGAAGTCCGAACCATGAGTACCACAGAAACATGACCATATCTGGAAGCAGGGGTGCTGCTGATGTAACTGGTTAAGACGAGGTTACTTTGGAGTAGGGTGGGCTCCTAATCCGTTCTGACTGGGGTCCTCATGAAAATGGGAAATTTGGATGCTGGGAGACACACATCCTGGGAGAATGCCATGTGAACACAAAGACATCGAGGGGATGTGTTGACTAGCTAAGGAGGACCAGGTCGCCGGCGAATCACTGGAAGCCAGGAGAGAGGTCTGGCAAAGACCCTTCCCTAGTGTGGCTCTGCCGACATCTTGATTCCGGACTTCTAGCTTCCAGGACTGTGAGACAATAAATTTCTGCTCTTTAAGCCACTCGGCCTGTGGTATTTGTTACGGCTGCCCTAGCCGACTCACACCTAGAAAATCGGAGAGAGAATTTCAAGGTTTGAAGAGCAGGCCTGCAGTGGAGTCAGGAGAGGATGGTAATGAGCACAAAATTAGGAACAGAGATAACAAAATTTCCTGACTGGAAACAGAGCTTTGGCATGGATATGATGAGAATCCGGACAGATCTGCTCAGTCGTGAGTGACTTGCTGTGCCCAAATTTCCCTTCACAGGCTTGCCTATCACTTAAAAAATATATGAAGACGAAGGCAAAGTATCAGAGTGATCACAAATAAGGAAATTGGTACTTAACGCTGTAAGGATAACAAGCAATTCGATTTCCCTCCTTAGACTTTGGGGGAGAATAGACCTGGGTGGAGAAACTATGACAAAGCCAAGAAAAAATACTTGACCAGGGTCACCTTGCTCTTTGAGGGCAGAGGAGAATATTTTAAGATTTCATGGACTTGAAACAATTGGTCATCTAAAAATAGAAACAGTGGGTCACAAAGACTCATACCCATTATGTCACTGCAGGGGATAATTAAGGCTAGACAGAGATTTAAAGATCTCTTTGAGAAACAAATGAACTGGAGTATTAAGCAAGGATTAATTAATACTCCTTTCATTAATAATGAAAACATTTGGTAAGTTAGCAAATACATTCTTGGAGCAATCAGGTATTAGCAGAACCTCAAAAGGATCTCAGATAATAACAAAGTAGGAGGGGGAACAAAAAGTCTCCTTCTGATTCCTAAAAGGGAATCAAAGTTTATTTAGTTAATAGTAGAAATAAATAGAAGCAATTAAAATGGTTTCTCTGAAATGCATTAATGTTAAGATGTTCACAAACAGACCACTTAAGGCTAGCCTTTGGCCGAGCTCAAAAAGAAACAAAGAATGTAAAATCCATGACAGAAAACGAAGCAATGAAAAGAGAAAGCAGTAAATGACCACAATAAAAGACAAAGTGACTTGGGCTTAAGGATACATCATGTCTCAAAGATAAATATGAACAGCCTGAGCTTGCTTATTAAAACAAAAAAGTAGTTGACGAGATAAAAAAATAAAATTGAGCAATCTGTTGTTGAAAAGAAATATATTTAGCACCAAGTCATTTTGATCAATGGGGTGTGGGGGGATGGTCTGAGATTTAACCCACTTAACCACAAGAGCAGAGATACTCTGGGCTTTTCCATTCGTTAGATGCAGTTTCACACATTCAAATCCTGCCTATCTTGCAAGACTGGGTCCAAGGGCCCCTTCTCCATGACGGTGTCTCCAACTTCCCCAACCCCTAGGCAGTGCTCAAGTCTGCTACCGAGGGGCCCCATCAGCTCAGCATCGATTACAGTGCATCACATCAGACGGATCTTTGGCTTTCATGAGAACTTGAGCTCCTGGAGAAAGACACTCTTGGTGTCTCTAAGCAGAGCTAGTCAAATGATGGAAACATAAATGAATGAGGAAGAGAAAGATGGACTCTTTGGGCCTCTCATTGCTTTAACACAGATGTGAAAGTATACTGTTCTGGAGAATTTTGGTTTCCCAGTGTGATGGGGGTATTACATTTGTTTAGGAAAAGGGCTTGGGGAGGGGAGGGGACTCAGATGCTGAAACAGTAAGTTGCAAGGGGCCCTGAATGAGTCCTATGGGATTGACTGCAATCTATGGGATTGACTATTTCTTTCCTGCGTGTTGACTTTGTCACAGTACCTACAATGAGAGAGTGGGGCACAGACAGGGGGACTAGCTAGGACAGTCCATTCCTATAGTGTGTGTCAGTGAGCAACGGCATTTCTCTCCTCTGTCCTTTATTCACAATGGTTTAAAGAGCAAGCTTGGAATACATTTATATTAAAAATTTTAAACCCTCTTCTCTGCACCCGCACCACCTCCCTCCTCCTCCCCCATCCTTTCTTCCTCTCTGCACTGGGGCAATGGGAAAGGAGCAAAGGTTTCAGATCCTGTAGACTCTTGTGGTCGGGGTATTGTCATTGGGTAGATGTGGGGGCTGAAGGAAAAGGAGAAGAGTCCAAAGAGCTAGGAATTTCAAGTTCAAGCGACAGATGGTTCATGGTTCCATCATTTGAGAGAAAGAATTGCGGTGGGGCACAGTTTGGTTAAAGTGTGTATGTGTGGTTCTGGACTGGGTGCACTGAGGTCCACATGCAGCATCCAGGCCTGGAGTTAAGGAGTAAAGGCCCGAGTCTGGAGGTGCCGAGTCTGGTACCATTACCACAGGGGTGATGGGTACCACCATGGAAACTGACAATACTGATCAGGGCAAGAGTGGGTTCTAGAAAATCCTCTTCTGATGATACAGAACGAAATCTTGTGGGAATACATGCAATTCAGAGGTAGAGTTAGAAAGAGAAGTCAGAAAAGAACTTAAACAAAGTAGACAACTTACAAAGAATAGAGTTTCATCTGCGAGGGAAGAAAGTACTTTGAGGAGGGTGATGGCCAGTGGTCAAATTTCCTCCAGGAAGTTGAATGGACTGAAGACAATCAGGAAGATACCAGGACACTGAGAAAGTCTTTTTTTGGTAAAATGATAAGGAGGGAAGACAGATGACAGGAGACTGAAGAGAGACAGGGAAGTGAGGACAGGAAATCAGGGAGCACAGAGTTCCTAAGAAGTTTGGAGACGAATGGGAAGGAAAGAGATGGTTTAGGTGGTCAAGGATTTTGGCAGTTTTTTTTGTTTGCTTGTTTTAAAGGAGAAAGAATCCTGATTTGATTTGCAGACCAAACAGAAGGAGCCAGTAGGGAGAAGAGGGGAATGACTGATTAGATAAGCTTCCAGAGAAATTAGGAGGTGGTCACACAAATGGGGTACTTACTATGTTACCAGATTAAAAAGAGGATTCTGAACAAAAATGGGAGGTTGCTATAGGATTGCCATAGACACAACCTACCTAAAATAGTTAATGTTTATGTCCTAAGGAACATAAAAAAAGTATGTAAGAGAAGTCGGTTGGGGGGGGGCAGCAAGAAGAAATAAATGAATGAGTAATTGCATAAACAAACTACATTCAGGACATGCCTGGACAAAGCATAGAGACAAAATCAAAATTTACAAAAGTTAAGGAAAAACTAACAGACCTAGGAAACAACCTAAACGACAGAATTAAAAATATTTTTTCACTAAAAACAGATGTCTCCCCACCACTTGTTAAATAAGGGAGACAAAGTCACTTTTAATAAACACATGCCTACTGAATCTTATTTAAGTAATACCATACAATTAGAAAAATTTTTCTTAGCAATACTATCAATAAAGAAGCAAGCCACAGCCCAACCCCTGTGTGCTTATATTTCTTCTATTTTAATTTTTATTTTTCTATCCCTACATTTCTTCTAGAACCTGATTCCTTAAATTTTTTTTTTTTTTTTGGTCCCAATTCTTCAGGATTTCTCCCCATGCTTGGCTGAGGGCATTGGGTGGTATTTGCTCTTTTTAAAGGCTGATCTGTTTGATGGTCTTCTCTAGTCAATCTTCTTTAAAAATGTAAATTATGTTTTATATACATGGGCTCAGATTTTTTTCTCAAATCAAAAAAGGAAGATACAGATCATAACAGATCTTTTGGTTATGATTAACCAAAAGTAACTCAAAAACAGAATGCCTAATCAAATCATGTCATATATAATTACTTAATACAGAATGTCTACTACAATGACAAAAACATAGATTAGGGTGATAAGAGAAAATGTAAATTTTTAGTCATGTTATATACAAAGAGCAGAAAAAGTACTTTGACACAGAACTGAGGAGAATGTGAAATGCTGTTAAGTCCTTATAGCATGGTGTTCATTACATTATTTTCTTTAGAATTTTTTTGGTTCCTTTTTTTTTTTTTTTAACAAAACCAAAAATCAGGGACAAAATGGAACGGTGGTCATCCTCTTTGAAGAGACATGAAAATTGACAGGTTCTAGAAAAAGTCAGCAAAAGTACTCTTTTTAAGTGGAAGAAATCGATCTCCAGGTCCCGATAGTAAAATAAATGTTCCACTTAGACAATCCAAACAAGATTAAAACCACATAAAGCATCTCAGAGCAACTGAATGGCTCACTGGTGAAATTTGTAGTGATATCTACTGGGAAGACCATACAAGCCAGTTATCTTGATGTTCAGGTGGGAAGAATAAAATTTAATTAGCATTTAAAGAAAAAAAAAAAAACAAAAAAAAACAAACCAAAGAGAGATGGGATGATACATTCATGCTCAGAACTGGAGAACCTTGGCTTTCTACTTTTTGGCTCTCACTGAAGGATACCAGACAAGTAATCATTCTGTGTTTTATTCCTTATCTACATGGGAATAAGTGTATTTGTTCATAACCAATCCATAGGCAGGGATAATCACGCTAAGGCCTTTCATGATGGTCTTGTTGAGTGTGAATCTCCTTTTTGCTAGAAAACACGCATTCCATAAATATGGAAAGAAGAATCTGTAAAAAGTGACTGGGGTTGACTTTCTATATATTTTTTCCACAAATACAAAGATAAGAGAAGGCTCTCAGAGTGGAAGGTTTCAAGGCCCTGAATAACCAGGGCCCCGGTGGTTTTACATGGTTTACTCACTCTGTCCTACAGAACACCTACTATCGGCACTGGGCACTGGGAGCGGGGGGTGGTCATTGCTCAGAATCACCCAATAATCACATGCTACTATCTTAGACCCTCCCTGGGACTAAGCGATTACTCACTACCTACGTCGAAAATCAAACAGATTCCGTGCAAGGGACAACGTAAGAACATGAAGACTCCATGAATATAGGGAAAACCACTAAATGGGGGGTAACCCAACTCAAAATAAAGACATAAAAAACAAATCAAAGGAAGTTAAAGTGTTTCAATGACACCTGACACAGGTGGCCCCATATCTTACAGCTCCACCCCTGCCTTCTTATTGAGTAACACCAATGATTTCCTTTCCCCCATCTTGGAGGCTACAGATGGTGGACAAAGGTACAAAGAAGAAAATGAAAGCCAAGTGGTTCAGAGGCATCATGGGCTAGAAAGTTCTAAGGTGTACAGCCACATGCTCGGCTCCCAGCTCCCTCCCCAGCTTCTAACTGATCAACCATAGGGATATTGTTGTCTTTCTCTACCCTCTTCCTTCATGTCCCTCCCATTGCTCTTCTTGGACTCCTTCCCCGCCTTAAATCTTTTTCTCTTTTATAGAAATTTTTCAAAGATTTTATATATTTATTTATTTATTTGGAGCGCATGAGCAGAGGGAGAAGCAGACTCCCCACAGAGCAGGGAGCCCGATGGGGGACTCTCATGGGATCATGACATGAGCTGAAGGCAGATGCTTAACCGACTGAGCCACCCAGGTGCCTACCCCTGCTTAAATCTTGGGAGATGGAAGAACAAAGAGAAGTTGAGAAAACCAGGGCCAAAAGAATGGTCCCACATGGATGTCTTGGTAAGTTCTCTGAAGGCTGTGATTCTTTGTTTGCTATTTTTGAAAAGGATACTTCAATCTCAAGGATCATCCTAGAGAATTACAGAAGGTTTCTGCATGTCTCTGGGCCAGAGAAATGCTGTCGAGAAAGGAAAAGAAAAGAAAAGGCAAGAACTTTCACTTTCTCACATAATGTCCTTTAAAGACGTGGATTATCCAGCATATTTCTACCAAAAAACCAAGACCCTCCAAATTCTATAAAGTCAAGCAAGATTCATTACTGATGAATCTCTACTATAGCCACCGTCAGTTTCAGATAGGTAAGTTACAATATGGACTTTTTTATGAGCTGTCTATGCAGTTAGAATTCATTTGGGACTTGTAATTAAAGTGAACAGTATATTTATGACCACTTGACAGGACTTGGAGCCACATTTTCCCATTTTAAATAATTCTAATGTTTTAGTTGTATCTGGGCTTTTATGATGTACAGTTTGTCCTGTCTGTGGTTTATTTGCTGTCAAGTTGGTAAAATATGAAGTTGCAAATGATATCCCTTTTCCTATGGGAAAACAGAATCCAATTTATGACTTTCCAAGAGGAATCCTGCACACAGTCTACCATAGGCTGTCCAGCCAAAGGAAATGATGGGACTCCTGTTGTCCGAATCACTTAAATCCAATTTGTGGGATGTGCAGCCCATTATTCTGTAGAGAGAATCCTTTGGGGCTGAGATGGGATAAAGCTGGAAATTCTGAGCTGCAGCCTCTGGTTCCAAATGCATCGTGACCAGATTCAGAGGGCTGACCGTGGACACTTATGACAACTTCACAGCCTCAAGAAAGGACCGTTTTTCACAATTACATGGAAACTCTGAACTGAGAAGAAGCCATCTAATTGGAACATTTTTCACCAGCATTTAAGTATCAGGCCAGCTGGATCTCCACAGCCTCTGTGAATTTAATCAGCTCATTCTTCCCAGAACCTATATTCTAGAATCATTGAATGCCTGAGCTACATCTGTCACCCAAATCTGGTTGTGATCATTTCTTGTCATTAAATGCTCCACACAACCCAAGAACGAACCACTCTGTGGTAGGCCTCAAAGGCACTCATTTTGTGAAAGGGTAAAGGAAGTGGTATTTTTGAAATAAAATGCCTTACCAACACTGTATCACCTGCTCTTCCTCTAACTTACCTTCCCCAAATTCCCGTTAGAAAGACTTTTTTCAAGGCTAATTCTACATGGTTGACCCACGACTTATATTTTCCAAGTTATACCCTTCAGTGGTATCTCAATCCCCACCAAACAGACCTCCACATATTGAGCTCTTTTTGGGCCTCCCTTCTGAGCAAATTAGACCTCAAATAAAATATGGTTAGGACCGGGCGCCTAGGTGGCTCAGTCGGTTAAGCATCTGCTTTCAGCTCAGGTCATGATCCCAGGGTCCTGGGATCTAGTCCCATGTTGGGATCTCTGCTCAGTGGGGAACCTGCTTCTCCCTTTCTCTCTGCCTGCCACTCCCCCTGCTTGTGCTCTCTCTCTCTCAAGTAAGTAAATAAAATCTTAAAAATATATATATAGTTAGGACCACACTTTGTCCTAAAAGCAAAGACACATCTATCTGAAGATCTTTGAAGCTCTTAGAATCTCGTTGAGGGGATGGAAGACATGCATAAAAAATAACAGGGGAATGTTTCTGAAAAAACAGAAAGTATGAAGTTCCCTGTGCTTTGACAGAAACTAGTCTACAGGCGCTCAGGAAGTTGCAAGCTATGAAGAGACCATCAGAAGGGATAGTTAGGGATGCCTGGGTGGCTCAGTCGGTTAAGCCACTGCCTTTGGCTCTCATGATCCCAGGGTCCTGGGATCGAGTCCCGCATCGGGCTCTCTGCTCAGAGGGGAGCCTCTTTCTCTCTCTGCCTCTGCCTGCCAGTCTGCCTGCTTGTGCTCTCTCTCTCTCTGACAAATAAATACATAAAATCTTAAAAAAAAGAAGGCATAGTTAGTAAGTATCTTCATAGAGGAGAGTGGGCAGGGAACCTGGAATGGTGGTCGTAGTGGGGGCAGGAGTGTGGTAACAGCTAAGACCTGTGCGAAAGACAGGAATCCGTGAATCAGGACAAACAGCAGCACTCACAACGTGGTTTTCCAAAATACATTTTCACATAGAAATGAGCTGATGGTAGGTATAGAAGTGCCAAATGCTATGATGGCTAGATAGCTGGTATTCAGTAAATGTTGGGCTAAAAAAAAAGGGGGGGGCCCAAAGAAATAAAAATGAAAGAGGGCCCGAGTACGTTAGGTGAACGGGCCGTAATAAAGATCCGAAGCAACTACTCACAGGCCAACTGATTGAATAAGTGATTCCGGATACGAACACACGAGTTCTTGCAGCAGCCAAGCTGCCAAAACCTGACAAGAACATCTTCTTCGTGTATAATTTGTAAAAAGAAATAATCATTAAAGAAGAAGTACATTCTTTTTTTTTTTTTTTTTCAGATTTTATTTATTTGAGAGATAGCATGAGTACGGGGAGGGGACAGAGGGAAGCAGGCTCCCCGTGGAGCGGGGAGCCCGATGCGGGGCTCCATCCCAGGACCCTGGGATCATGACCTGAGCCAAAAGCAGACACTTACCCAAATGAGCCCCCCAGGCGCCCTGGAAGAGGTACATTCTCTAGGTGTTTGCCACTGCAAACCCCGGTATGAAGCGGGGGAAACAATGTGGGAAAGATAAGGAAAAAAGCCTGTGTGTTTTTCTCTCTCCATGTCTGGGAAATGCATCTCCTTCAAAATAAACTGCCATTCATAAGATGCTCTCTTGCTCAAGTTAGGAGAGGGGCTAGAGGATGCAAATCGGTGAATTTTTAGCTTATTTTTCCAGCAGGGTTGACTTGCTCATGTTCAAAATTTAAGTTTTACAACCTCTGGAAGGCACTGGGCATTTCGGCTAGGATGGGTGGTACCCTGTCTTCCAGGGACGACTACGTCAACTTTATTCTGGATTATCCGCAGTGTTAGTACTTAGGGAAGCCCCTGCATTTTCAATTAAGAGCCAACTGCACAAATTAGAAGTACTGCACAGTGAAGCTTAAATCTAGCCCTCTCGCTCGTCAGTGCACATAATCACTAATATCAAATGATGGTTTTATCATGTGATCCGTCCCCCGGCACATACGAATATAGAACATGACCATAAAAAGTAATGGCCCATGCCCTCTGCAGAGTAATTTATGACGGCGTGCCCAGACTGGAATGCCAGCTGCAGTTACCTTCTCCCTGTCCACTCTGTCCACACACACAGCCTGGGACATGCTGACAGAAGCAGGGTCTTGCAAAGGGGGCTCCCGCCCAGACTCCTGAAACCGTGAGCAATGGCAAATCTGCAAGCCGAGACACTTGTGGCTTTTTAAAGGATCTGTCAAATGACTCAACCACTTCTTTTTAAATTAATTTCTGATTCAAGTACTATAAGAAAAGCCTGCAAGGTTTTTTGTTTTTGTTTTTTTCCCAGCAGATTTATGGTGACTAGCAACCAAATATTTATTTATTTATTTGACAGAAAGAAAGAGCAAGAGAAGGAACACAAGCAGGGGGTGTGGGGGAGGGAGAAGCAGGCCTCCCGCTGAGCGGGGAGCCCAATGCAGGGCTTGATCCCAGGACCCTGAGATCATGACCTGAGCCAAAGGCAGACACTTAAGGACTGAGCCACCCAGGCGCCCCAGCAATCAAATATTTAGCTTCACAATGGGGAATGGTAAATAGTAACTATTTCATTAAAGATGCAAAGTGATCCCAACACTGGACAGAAGGAGAATGAAACATTTCTCTGGACATACACAGAGTTCTGGCCTTGATGGAGAATTTGCCTTCAAGGCAGTCTGGAATGGCACAAACTTCATATGAAATAGTTGATAAAACAAAGGACTGTTATCCTTCTTTATTAACCTTTACCCCTCAGATAATCCCCCAAATCCCCTGTGTGTGATAACCACCTCACTTCCTTTGGGCAGCCATTCATTATCTAATTCATGTCTTACACAAAGAGAGATGAGCTAATGTGCCTTATCAGATTAAAAAAAAAAAGTCACCATGAGTGATGTCCAACAGGACAGGATCTTAGCAAATCCTTTCTGCCTCCAAAGTCCTGGGTTTCTAAATACCTTTAAAGCTACTAACTCACAGGCCCATTCACAGCTTTATGTTGCTAAAATAAACAGTCTGGGCAGAAGAATGACAGAATTACTCTCCTTTCTGATTATCCTCCTCTCTGCATCCTGATAACTAATGATTAGCTTTCCTGTGGGCATTCAGCACTGACTGGGTAGCTTCAGGCTGTCACCTCAAGCAGACCCTGATGATATCACACAAACCTCTTCCTCCCCTTCCTTTCCTGGTGTTCTATTTCTTGTGAACCGGCATCCATATCCAGACTTCACACGTGCTGGCTGGGTTGGGAGGGGCAGTGGTGCTAATTACCGGGTTAATTTTCTTGCCATGGAAAGGCTCACACGGAAAGCAAAGGCTTCTTTTTGCCCCCACTTCTCCACTTACAACACAAAATGCAACTCAGAAAGCTGCTGGTTACAAGAAAGCAACCTGGAGGGTACCAGCAAGCAATGAAGTTTTTAGTTGGAAGATTTTAGCTGGACTTACGTCTACATGCTTCTCCAGAGATTAAAAGCATATATTGCCTATGGTCGCCTTTGAGTTCGTAGTGAAGAGAGAACCCGGTCGATTTAGCAACATCAAAAAGAGCAGAAATTTATGCATATTTATAAAATGTGAATATAGAGTTAATTTGGAAAAGGCTATAGGGTAAGCCGCTGATTAGATTCTAAAGCGTTCCTCCACCCAGGTCACATGGGGAGACACCACTACTCAATGAAAACATAGCTGAGTTTGATACAAAGAATAGAAAGTTTTTATATCTTTTATTTATTTCTCTTCTGGCTTTTTTTCTATTTTCAAGATAAATGTAGAATTGCATATTAAAAGTCCACTGAAAATACTTGCTTGGCACATATTAAAAATGGTTACTCAGCAGAATATTTTCTTGATGTCTTGATTTCTAAATGTCCTCGGGGTGGGAGGAGCTTTATAGCAATATTTTAAAGCAGGCATTCATTTTACATTAGGGCCAGAATTACTTTATTGCATTATGTTATCTGTCATATGCCCCCTAACAATAGAACTTAGCAGCATTAATCATGGTCAAATCTCTCAAGAAAAATCAAGCAACTTCGATTGAGCAACGTGGTGACATTTTCTGGGCATGGACTTAGGGAATACTTGTGAGCCTGGCATTGTTCACTCGTTTGCTTTTCTTTTATAATTTCCAGACTTGCCACCAGCACCACCTAATTCACCCAAGGCATGCTCTGAGATCAAAGTCACATAACTGTTCTGTTTGGCCTTTTAGAATATCGGACCATAATTTGACACCTTGTAGTTAGGGTAAAACACTACAGAGGAAAAAGGATGAAATCAGTCTAATAAAAAAAACCTTTAAGATATTTACGTACATGTATCTACATCTTTAGCTCTCTCTATATATATCCAGATACAATAAAAACATCTGAAAGTTTACTTGTCCTTCTTTGGATGGTTACTAGGGGATTAATTTGGAAAAACCCAAATGAGTGTTTGGGAAGACAATATTTTCCCACTGAGCTAGACTTCATGTTAGCCAAACCAAGTTACTCATGCTGGCTGATTGGCTAGACAACCCCCAAACCTATGAATTCTTCCTTCCTGGCATACAGGGTGATGACATTTCCCCAGCATCCCTTGGAGCGAGGAATGGTCAGGGAACTGAATGAAGGTGGAGGTGACATATGCTCCTTCCAGGCCTAGCCCATCAAACCTTCCCAGGAATGGTCCAGCCTTCTCCTTTCCAATTTAATGGCTGAGGATCTACAGGAGGTGGGACCACAAGATAAAAGAAACTAGGATCCCTGAATGACCGTGTAGAAAACTATCAGCCAAAACCACCAGAGTAGACCTCTCATGAGCAAGAAAAAAATGTCCACTATAGTATGTCTCTGAGATTTGGGGACTATTTTCTAAAGTGGTTGGACTCCCTTGACTAACACCAAATTCTTCTACTCAGTCCCCTGACACTCCCATGCTTTTTCTCATTTAATTCTCACAATTCCTCTCTGAAGTAGCAATGATCATCCCCATTTTATTTCTTATTTTTTTTAAGTAGGCTCCACACCCAATGTGGGGCTCGAACTCATGACCCTGAGATCAAGAGTCCACATGCTCTACCAACGGAGCCAGCCAGAAGCTCCCCGCATTTTAAAGAGAAGGAAACATGCGCTGAGTTTAACTTTCTCTTCCCTCAGGTGGGCAACTTAACACGCTGGTTTGGTTAGAATGGCTCAGCGTAAACATAATGTAGGCTCTACCAGATTAGTTTGCTGGTGGTCACTCAGAAAGAGTAGATTCTCCAATTTAAGGAGACGCTGATGAATTTATCTTGCATTTGGATTTAGATTGCTAATGAGTAGATCCACGTCCAAAGTTTCTACTGCTGATGACCCTCACAAATTAATACGTTTTATGAAAGCCTCAAATATATTTATACCCACTAGCAATCTGGATCTGTCATACACCATGTAATTATCTAAAGTCCTAAGGTTACTACACTAAGCTTTCCTGCTTAGTTTAAGATGAACAAGTTATTAACATATTAGATTCCTTCTTCATGTGTTAAAAAAATCCGTTAAGTGACAGGTACTTGCCTGGCTCAGTCGGTTAAGTGTTTGCCTTTGGCTCAGGTTGTGACCTCAAGGACCTTTCCCTCTGCCCCTCCCCCTGCTCATGCTCACTCACTCTGTCTCTCTCTCTCAAATAAATAAATACAATCTTAAAAAAAAAAAGAAAATCCATTAAATGAGTGCTTTAAGCAGAACACAAGGTGGGGCCACGTATATTCACTGGAGCAGTGGCCAGAAGAGTCATCTCCCTTTCCTTCTAATTTTCAGACTGTATAAACAATGAAAAGACAAATCATCAGTTCTAGATTCCTGCTCTATACATATTTCCTTTCAAAGTGCAAGTCCAAATAGAGATAGAAAAGAAAAGCAATTAGAAGAAATTCTCTCTCTCTCTTTTACTACCAGAGGCACAAAAAACCCAGACTTCCTGGTCTTTTCAATAGAATAAAATCCATAGTGGCAGTCAATGACTATAAGCCATGTTCCCTGACCTTGGAAACTTAAGAGTTAATTTTTTTCCCATGTACTGATGGACATCAATTCCATTTGAGTACACTTACACACACACACACACACACACACACACACACACACACACACATTTCATTGTCCGGTCTTAGTAGCATGAGAAATGTTGGAGAAAATAAGGAAAGTATATCTGGGAGGGAACAAGAATGCCTACTGTAGTTACCCACAGCAGCTACAGTTCACCACCCCACTGCTTACCAAATGCTCCTGCAAGTTAACCAGGCCTACAGCTGGGAGGGCAACCTCCTGGCAAGCCTGTGGTGATAGCCTTCCTTGAGGGTGATACCTATGCATGGCTTCAGAGGCACTGGTCTACTGGAAATTATATTTTCAGTTCAGGGCAGAGTTTTGGGGTCACCCAGAGTGGAGATGATTAAAGCTCATGTTTCACATCTCTCCCAGGTAATGTGAGATGTTTCAATGCCAAAAAAACCCCACATCTCCCAATTCAAATTGAGGTCTTCTAAGGTTTTATTTTGACACACATCTCCTATAAATGACTGTGCAGGGTGGTTCTTCTTGCGTGTGGTGTCTGTGAACAGGGCTTTGTATGGTGAGTAAGGGAATAGGCCCACGACTAGGTCTGGTGGCCTGGTCATTAACGTGTCCCTGAACTTTGTTTTTCATGCTTGTGAGTTAGAAATCACATATTTTCCCTTGGACAGCTACATACAGAAGAATGGAAATCAACCATTCTCTGACACCATACACAAAGATGAACTCAGAATGGATGAAAGACCTCAGTAGGAGATAGGAATCCATCAAACTCCTAGATGAGAACACAGGCCTCTTCAACATTAGCCACAGCAACTTCTTTCAAGATGCATCTCCAAAGGCAAGGGAAACAAAAGTGAAAATGAACTTTTGGGACTTGTTCAAGATAAAAAGTTTCTGCACAGCAAAGGAAACAGTCAACAAAAAAAGAATGGGAGAAGATATTTGCAAATGACACTACAGACAAAGGGCTGATAGCCACAAGATCTATAAAGAACTTGTCAACCTCAACACCCACAAAACAAATAATCAAGTCAAAAAATGGGCAGAAGACATGAACAGACACTTCTCAAAAGAAGACATACAACTGGCTAATAGACACAGGAAAAAATGTTCATCATCACTAGCCATCAGGGAGATTCAAATCAAAAGCGCACTGAGTTACCACCTTACACCAGTTAGAATGGCAGAAATTGACAAAGCAAGAAACAACAAGTGTTGGTGAGGATGTGGAGAAAGGGGAACCCTCTTACGCTGTTGGTGGGAATGCAAGCTGGTGCAGCCACTTTGGAAAACAGTGTGGAGGTTCCTCAAAAAATTAAAAATAGAGCTACCCTACGACCCTGCAATTGCATTACTGGGTATTTACCCCAAAGATACAGATGTAGTGAAAAGAAGGGCCATATGCACCCCAGTGTTCATAGCAGCAATGGCCACAACAGCCAAACTGTGGAAAGAGCTGAGATGCCCTTCAACAGACGAATGGATAAAGAAGATGTGGTCCATATATACAATGGAAAATTACACAGCCATCAGAAAGGATGAATACCCAACTTTTGCATCAACATGGATGGGACTGGAGGAGACTATGCTAAGTGAAATAAGTCAAGCAGAGAAAGTCAATCATATGGTTTCACTTATTTGTGGAACATAAGTAATAGTACGGAGGACATTAGAAGGAAGGGAAAAATGAAGGCGGGGGTGGAAATTGGAGGGGGAGAAGAACCATGAGAGACTATGAACTTCAGGAAACACACTGAGGTTTTAGAGGGGAGAGGGGTTGGGAGATGGGTTAGCCCAGTGATGGGTATTAAGGAGGGCACGGATTGCAGGGAGCACTGGTGTTATATGCAAACAATGAATCATGGAACACTACATCAAAAACTAATGATGTACTGTATGGTGACTAACATAACACAATAAAATATATATACACACACATACATACACACATATATAAACATAAAAAAATAGTACTAATCAACTATGATGCCCCTGGAGATATGCTACAGGGAATCCATAGTATTCTTTCCTCAAACAATAAAGTAGTTAAAAAAAAAATATATATATATACATGAAATAACATATTTTCCCTTCCCGATGCCTGAAGCTCCTACTAAAGATTCATTCTCTACCATTTTCTCCTGGATCCCTATTACAACTCTAAGGAAATAAATACAGGAGTCATTACTTAGTAACTCAGCCAGTAGAAAGTAAGCCACCTTGTAACAGCCATGTAGTGGGGGTAAGAAATAAGCCACTGCTGTTGTGAGTCACTAGGATTTTAAAGATGTCTGTTACTGTCGCATAACCCTGCCTGCTTTGATACGGAAATGTCAGGAGGAAAGAGCAAAGGTTGGATATTTGACTACTACAGGATTTTGTGCTTGTGAGGATGTCCGGTGGTGATGTCTACCTTCTTGCTGTTCACAGTTTAGCAACAAACGACCAGCATTACCATTACCTAGGAGCTGGCTAGAAATGCGGACTCTCAGGTCCTACCCCAGATCTACTAAACCAGACTTTGCCCTTCAACAAGACCTTCAGGTAATTCCAAGGAAGATTAAAGTTTGAGAATTAGTGACCAAGAGACAACTGGAAATGAGAGCCTGAAGCATCTAAAATAAATTTGAGCTAGAGGAGGTAACTGAGTGCAACCCACCTTCCACAGGTTTCTCAGGTGTGTGGTCCCTGGACAGGTACGTCACCATCACATAGGAACTTTTTAAAGAAATGCGGATGCTTGGGTCTCAACCAAGAGCTCCTGAATCAGAACCTACGAAAGGGGCCCAGAAATCTGTGTTTTAACAACCCCAGATGTGATTCTCATACACACTAACGTTTGGGAGCTACTGCCACAAACCAGAGAATTAAAATTACAGGAGTTATTATTCTCCTAAAAGAAGGAAGGGAGGAAGATGTGGATGGGTATCACATCATTGCTATGAGAAATTCCACCTGTTCACAGTGATTTCCTTTATGCTGTATCTTCTAGAACGCACATGGGGAAAATCCAGGCCTGGCTGTGGACTATGATAGTCACCACTGCTGACCTCTCCAGTCTGCTTTTGTGTCTAGTGGACGTGCTAGGGCAGTGCTGTGGATAAAGATGCAGGAGACCACAATAGCCAAACTATGGAGAGAACCTAGATGTCCACCAACAGATGAGTGGATAAAGAAGATGTGGTCCATATATACAGTGGAATACTATGCAGCCATCAAAAGAAATGAAATCTTGCCATTTGCGATGACGTGGATGGAACTAGAGCAAAATAAGTCAGTCAGAGAAAGACAATTATCATATGATCTCCCTGATATCAGGAAGTGGAGATGCAACGTGGGGGGCTTGGGGGGTAGGAAAAGAATAAATGAAACAAGAAGGGATCGGGAGGGAGACAAATCATAAGAGATTCTTTTTTTTTTTTTTTTTTGACCTCATTGTTTTTTATTTATTTATTTATTTATTTATTTATTTTTAAGATTTTTATTTATTTGACAGATCACGAGTAGGCAGAGAGGCAGGCAGAGAGAGAGAGGAGGAGGAGGCAGGCTCCCTGCTGAGCAGAGAGCCCGATGTGAGGCTCGATCCCAGGACCCCGGGATCATGACCCGAGCCGAAGGCAGAGGCTTTAACCACTGAGCCACCCAGGCGCCCCATAAGAGATTCTTAATCTCACAAAACAGAGGGTTGCCAGGGGGAGATGGGGAGGGAGAGGGTGGTTGGGTTATGGACATTGGGGAGGGTATGTGCTATGGTGAGTGCTGTGAAGTGTGTAAACCTGGTGATTCACAGACGTGTACCCCTAATTAGCCTAAGGGCTAATAATACATTATATGCTTATAAAAAATAAAATAATAAAATAAATAAAATAAAAAAATTATTAAAAAAAAGATGTAGGGGACAGAAATGGAGGTGGACATCCAAAAATGGCTTCGCATTGTGCCACCCTGGGCCTGCTGGAGCACTGTGGTGAGTGCTATAGAAAACACTTCCTGGGTGCGAGCCCCCTTTTACCAAGAAAGCAGTAGCGTAAGAAGGGGGAACTACAGTGGCTACACCCAGGAATCTGTACAGCCACACGTGTCCCCAACTACAGCTCGTTTGGGGAAGCCACGATTCTACTGCATTCATTTGTGTGCTCACGTGTCCTCATTCACCCAATATTTAATGAGTGACTTTTTTTTTTTTTTTAAAGATTTTATTTATTTATTTGACAGACAGAGATCACAAGCAGGGAGAGAGAGAGGAGGAAGCAGGCTCTCCGCAGTGCAGAGAGCCCGATGTGGGGCTCGATCCCAGGATCCCGGGATCATGACCTGAGGCGAAGGCAGAGGCTTTAACCCGCTGAGCCACCCAGGAGCCCCTAATGAGTGACTTCTAGGTGCAAGGTCTGCAAGGCCAATGGAGAGGTCTCTCTAGAAAAGAGTGGGCAGGCCATCAGCAAGGAAAGTCACAGTTCTCCCCTCCGTCTAAGACTCCCAGTGATGCACTGAAGTCATGTCTCCCATTTTAATCACAGGAAAGCTGCGCTAGGGCTGTACCTAGAATGCACTACATTGTGATTTTTCCAGTTTCACTGTTCTCTTTTGCAAAGGGGGAAGAAAAAGCAGGGATTGAGAAGGCCAGGGAGGGAAAAGAAGCCATAGCAGAGCACACGATCTCACCATCCTTACAAAGCTGCCTGCCGGGGCTGCGTGCTGACTCCCCATGTCACACGAGGGAAGTGACAGATCCACGGAAGCTCTGGCTGCAAGTATGAATTTCCCGAGAAGCCCACAAAACCCTCAAGGCCAAGATCACGCCTCAGACCAATCAAACCAGACCCTTCTGAAGTGAGATCCATGAGCTGCTATTTTAAAAAAATGTTCTGGGTGATTCCACTGTACGACAGCTGTTCCAGGGAGGGCTGGGGGTCTCGGGTCTTGCCCCCATCCTCCCCTGAAAGTCAAAGCCCTAGTTTCTCAAGATCCTCAGCAAAACTTTTTCATTTCGGGAGTTTGTTTCAGAATTTAAAGGGAGCTAGTCAACTTAAGCTATTATATTATAATAAATATCCAACTATCTTTTTCTTTCCCACTAATTTTTTTTCCCAAAGAAGATGTACTAATTTATCGCCCATCACCAGCATAGCATGACACCTCCCGTCTTCCCCATTCTTAACATATGACATTGTCAGACTTTTCGGTGTTTGCCATCCCAGTGAGAATGCTGCGGTATTTCCCTGGGGCTTATAGTTTCTGTTATGGTGCAAGAAATTAACCACAGATGTAGTGGCTTTGTAACAACACAAGTATATGATTTTCCGGTTCTGAAAGACAGAGGTCCAAAATGGGTCTCAAATCAAGGGGTCAACAAGACTGCATTCCTTTGAGGGGTTCTACAGGTGAATGTCTTTCCTTGCTTTTTCTAGCTTCTACAGTTTCCTTATTCCTTGCCTTGTGGACCCTCCCTCCATCTCCGAAGCCTGCAGCATGACGTCAGATTTCTGACTCTGACTCTTCTCCTGGTTCTACTCCACAGAGCAGGACCCTTACGATTACATAAAGCCCACACCAATAATCCAGGATAATCTCCCCATCTCAAGGTCAGCTGATGAGCAAACTTAATTTCTCCATTGCATCGTAACAAATGTAACTGCAATTTCTGGGGACTCCAATTATCATTCAGATAGTTTGTCACCAAACTTCAGAATCAGAATATTTAGTCAAAACAAGAATTCTTTTTTTTTCTTATTTAGCAATGTATACTGGTCATAGATCTACTTCTTAATGGATAATTTCATTTACAACCCTATCGGCAATGTCAAAATATTGTTATCATGAAGCCTTGGTAGAGAGCATGATGGGGTTATTTACACAATGTGATGTCTGTAGTTTGGGCCAGGTGGGGAGTGGGGGGCACTGGGTTTAGAAAGTGGGAAGTTTATAATGGCCTGGGGAATGGGAAGGACCCCTGCCAACCACCACTTTGCTCTTAATATCCACCACTATGTTTATATTAAAGTTTACTCTGGGCCTTATGTGGCAATATGATAGTAGGTTAAAAGTTGTTAGAAACTGCACGGACTCTCTCTAGATGACCCACATGCACAATACATTTAAGAAGCACTGGCTTAGCCTATCCACTCTACGAAATAGTAGCTAACCAAATCCATACATGCAGTTTACAGATAATGAGAGATGTGAATAAGTTTTGATGACAAAATAGCACAAAATGTGAACTAAAAAGTAGTAAATACTTCCTTGGTTATAAAATGGTTGTGAGACTAGTAAAAAGAACAGGCTACATTCTCTTTTATGGCTAGTACTCCACGGTGTCTGTCTGTCCGTCCGTCCATCCACCCATCCATCCATCCAATTATCTATCTCATCACATCTTCTTTATCACGGTGCCAGAGGGAAACTACACTTAATCGTGGTGATCACTGCGTAATGCATAGAACTGTCGATTCACCGGGTCCTACACGTGAAACCAATATAACACCGTATATGTCAACTATATTTCAATAAAAGAAAAATAATGGGCTGCAGATGACATAAATGAATTGACCTTTTAAACAGGTGATATTACAGTAGGAATTTGACCACAATAAGATGACGAAGCAGAAGGAATGTTCCACACCATGACCTCGATTAGAAACGTATCTACGTGCTATAGAACTCATCTCGGGCGTGAAATGGTTCTGCTCCCTCCTTGTTGTCTGTCTCTCACTACTGCCTGTTCTCTAGGCAGCCCTGCCTCTCCACATACACTCTTACCTCTTGGGGTTGTTGGAACTGCGAAGCCATCAGAAGGAACGCCCGCTGGGCCTGGAAGGCGCTGTGCACCATCTCCGCCTGGGAACAAAGGAGACGAAGGAAGTTTAGACGTTTGAGCTTCAGAACAAAGAATGACCATATGATCCAGCAAATCTCTCCCTAGGTACACACCCCAAACTGAAAACCGACGTCCACACAAAGCCTTGCTACTGGATATTTGCGGTAGCATTATTCACGATAGTTGAGATGGAGAAACAACCAGATTGTTCATCACGGGATGAACGGACAAACAAAATGTGATATATCCATACAATGGGATGTTACGTGGCATTAAAAAGAGGCGAAGTGCTGATACGTGCCACCGTGCGGGTGACCCTTGAAAACATGCTGAGTGAAGGAAGCCGGTCAAAAAAAACCACATGTGTATGAGTCCATTGATATGAAATGTCCAGAATAAGCAAATCTACAGAGACAGAAAGGACACTTGTGCTTGCCTGGGGCTGGTGGGAGAGAGGAATGGAGTACGAGGTTTCTTTTGGGGGTGAGGTGGGAAGCAGAGACTGCTGATGGTTTTACAGCTTGGGGCATCTACTAAAATACCACTGAACTGTTCACCTTAAAAGAGTGAATGTTATTCTGCGGGAATGACCTCTCAATAAAGCTGCCGAAAAAGGTCTGAGCCCCAATCGCAATTATTTTCAAAGGGTACTTCTCCTGTCTCTGTTTGCAGTGTGCCCAAACCTCTTCTATGCCTTCTGCTGGAAAGGAAGTTGTCCCTTAAATCGTCCCCAGACACCTGTGTTCACTGTGAGCCAGTGGCTTCTCCAATTATTAAGACAGATCTAGAGATTTTAGCACTACCTGGACTGAGCACCCCCCCCCCAGAAAGGAGCCAGGCGGGAGAGTGTATTTCAAATAACACAGTACCTTCACTATTAATGCTTTACTTTTTCAAATTTAAAAAGTTACAGAAGAGGACCAAGAAGAAAAGGATTCCAGATTTTTGTATCACACACAAGTGACCATTTTGGCACCCTTTTTCTAGTTCTTAAGAAAATTCACATAGCTATTTTCTTAAGACAAAGCACAAGGATTTAGAATAATTTTTAAAGGCAGAAAGTTACAAATATTAAGGTTTAAAAAAGTCTCACATCTATAATCTTTATTAAAAATAGATGAACACCACTGTGCCATCTTTTAAGATATATATGCATAGAGACCTTTAAAAGATGGGACCATACCCAAGGTACTCTTTTTTAAAATAAAAAGTATACATTTTAATTATGGTTGAATAGTAGAGATGAAAGAGACAGAATTGGTAAATTAGAAGTTTCTGCACTATAATAATTATTAAGTTCTAAATGATCATTCCAAGGGAAAAATATATATAGAAATTTATATATAAGTATGTAAATATATATAATATTAAGAGATTGGAATAATTATGTATTTGCATTTTAAATTACATGGTATCATTTTAGACAGTATTTTAGACAGTATTGATTGGCTCCTTACTGGCAAAGATAAGAATATAAGTACATTCCTATGTTTTTTCCTATTTCTGATATCCTATCTTCCATATTTTTGAGTTATTATTTTTATTTTGATCAATTAAATAGCATTCATAGCCTAGCTGGAACATGAATCCACAGACTCTAGGACAGGGGCTCCATTTAAATACACCTCGTGGTTCTTACCAGTCATTTTACCATGATTTCTCCATTTCTGGATTATTCTGAGATTTTTTATTGGCCGAACCTCATTATCAATTCTTTTTTTTCAAAAAGATCTCAAAGTTGCTTTTAGTTCTTTAGGTCTGGACACGTCTCCCTGTCGTCTTTCTATTTTAACAGCATCTGTGCTGAATGGAACCTCCTTGGGTAACATTCTTCATCCATTTTCAGATAACCCGGCACTAAATGTACCAACAGAGAAATCTGAAGCCAGCTGGTTTTTTTGTTTTTTTTTTTCTCTCTCTTGCAGAAAATTGGCTTTTTCTAGTTTGACACCTGAAGAATTATTTCTTTATCCTTGGGGTTTAACAGCTTAGCCATGATGTGTTTGGGTTTTGAGCATTCTATATTATATCTGCTGGAGTAGGCTTGGCCCTCATTCATTTCTAGGAAAATTTTTCTTTTATCTTTCAAGATACCTCTGTTCCATTTGTTAGAATCTCTCTTCAGGGACTCCAATTATTATCTTCAGATCGTGTGATGTTTGAGTGTCTTCTTATCTTCTACATGCTCTCTCTGCCTTCAATTTCTTTGTCTTCATCTGTATTTACTGTGATCACATGAATACGGTTCTCTACTGTGAGTGAACAGATTTCCAACAGGATCTCTTATACATTCACCTAATCTACGTATCATTTCTGTATGGATGTCATTTTTGTTCTTCATTTGTTAGACCTTCAACTTCTCTTGCATTTCACTCCCACCAAAGTTTTATCACCTTGTCTTTAAGCTATTTATTTATTTATTTATTTATTAAAGATTTTATTTATTTACTTGACAGAGATCACAAGTAGGCAGAGAGGCAGGCAGAGAGAGAGAGAGAGGAAGCAGGCTCCCCGCTGAGCAGAGAGCCCGATGAGGGGCTCGATGCCAGGACCCCGGGATCACAACCTGAGCTGAAGGCAGAGGCTTTAACCCACTGAACCACCCACGTGCCTCGTCTTTAAGCTATTTAAAAATACATTTATACTCTCATTAATTCTGAGTGTGTAAGTTATGCTCTAATTAAGCCATTTTGAGGAATCTGTTTCTGTTCCTTACGTTCCATTTTCTCTGAGCGTGAGCCGATGCCTTCCTTTCGCATGCAATGTTCCTTTCTTACACACTACTTCTGGCTGCCATGAAGGTGTGTCCATGAGTCCTTCACTACCATATTGTGGGTTTCTTTATTTTCCCTTTCAATCAAGGGTTTGTGCTCTATCAAACTCTTTAAGGGCCTGATGGACTGGGACAGGAGAGGGATGGCTCAGTGAGGAGATGTCCAGTTTTTGAGAATTTGGACGCTACTCAATCTTCTGGTTGTATTTTGAATATCCTAAACAACGATTCACTCCACATCTTGGCTATTGTAAATAACGTTTTGATGAACATAGGGGTGAATGTGTCTTTTTGGAAATTACTGTCTTCATTTCCTTTGGATAGATACCTAGAAGGGAAGTTGCTGGATCATATGACAGTTCTATTTTTAATTTTTTGAGGAAACGCCATACTGTTTTCCACAGTGGCTACACCAATTTATATTCCCATCAACAGCACACAAGGGTTCCCTTTATATCCACATCCTTGCCAACACCTCTTATTTCTTGTTTTTTTTTTTTTTTTTTTTGATAATAGACATTTTGACAGGTGTGAGGTGATATCTGGTGGATTTGGTTTGCATTTTATTCGTGGCTAGTAATGCCGAGCATCTTTTCATATGCCTGTTGGAAGTCTGTATTTCTTTAGAAAATTACTGTATTCAAGACCTCCACCCATTTTTTAATCAGATATTTTTTGATAGTGCGTTCCATGAGTTTTTTTTTAATATATTTTGGGGATGAACCCCTTGTTTGATACATCATTTGTGAAAATCTCCCATTCAGTAGGTTGCTTCTCATTTTATTGATGGTTTCCTTCACTGTGCAAACCTTTTTAGTTTGACATAGTCCCACTTGTTTATTTTTGCTTTTGCTATCCTTTCCTCAGGAGCCAAATCCGAAATCCATTGCTACCACTAATGTCAGAGTTCAGTACTTTTGTTTTCTCCAAGGAGTTTTATGGCATCAGGTCTAACATCTAGGTCTTTAATCCATTTTGAATTTATTTTTGTGTAGCGTGTGAGGAAGTGGTCCAGTTTCATTCTTTTGCATGTGGCTGTCCAGTTTTCCCAGCACCACTAATTGAAGAGACTGTCTTTTCCCCATGGTATGCTCTTGCCTCCTTTGTCATAGATTAACTGACCATATTAAGTGTGGGCTTATTTCTGGGCTCCCCATTCTTTTCCACTGATCTACGTGTCTGGTTTTGTGTCAGTACCATCCTGTTTTGTCTACAACAGCTTTGTGCTATAGTTTGAAATCTGGGGCTGGGATACCTCCATTTATTATGCTCTTTCTCCAGATCACTTTGGTTATTCAGGGTCTTTTGTGGTTCCATAAGAATTTTAGAATTATTTGTTCTAGTTCTGTGAAAAATGTCATTGGTATTCTGATAGAGATTGCACCAAATCTGTAGATTGCTTGAGGTAGTATGAATACTTTAATAATATTAATTATTCCAATCCATGAAAACAGTATCGCTTTCCACTGATTCATGTCATCTTCAATTTCCTTCATCAATGTCTTATAGTTTTCAGAGTACAGGTGTTTCACCTCCTTGGTTAAATTTATTCCCAAGTATTTTATTCTTTTTGGTGCAGTTGTAAATGGAATTATTTTCTTAATTCCTCTTTCTGCTATTTCATTATTAGTATATAGAAAAGCAACAGATTTCTGTATATTGATTTTGTGTCCTCAACTTTACTGAATTCATTGATAGTTTTTTGGTGAAGTCTTTAGAGTTTTTAATATAGTATCACATCATCTGTGATCTGCGAATACTGACAGTTCTATTTCTTCCTTTTCATTTTGGATGCCTTTTATTTATTTTTCTTGCCTAATTCCTGTGGCTAGGATTTCCAATACTATGTTGAAGAAAAGTGACTAAAGTAGGGGGAAGTGACTAGTTTTTGTCATTCCACTTCATTAACATGTTCTGACATTTGACAAATTTTCTAAAATTTTTACTGACATGAGCACCTTATTCTTGTTATTTCTCATTAAAGGATTTTTTTTCTGAGATAAAAAGCTTCAGCTCAAACCAAGATCCTTAGAGCATTTCAATAAAACAACAAATTCAATCATCAGCATAATAGAATAGGTCTCATGAATATTTAAATGAGGATATATTTTCCATTTTGGAGTATACCATTTCCTATTATTTGTCCTGGTACTCTGACTGCTGGGATTATATTGCTCAAAATCTCAAAATTTTGGATGTTCCTTAGGGAGGAACAGAGGATTTTCAATATTTACTCTTCTGGAGGCCATTACGATCTTAGGAATGTAAAGTTCTGAGCTGTGTGAAAGTTCACCCATGTATCAAAATGTGTATTTTCAGTGGTTCAGTAGGACTTCTGTCAGTCTCTAATGACCACATTTCCAAAAAGAAAACTAGAACAACAGTGGCGAGAATGGGCATCCTTGTCATTTTCCTGATCTCAAAGGGAAGGCTGTCAGTTTTTCCCCATTGAGGATGATATTCACTTTGGGTTTTTCATAGATAGATTTTATGAAGTTGAGGAATGTTCCCTCTATCCCTATACTTTGAATCATTTTAATCAGGAACGGATGCTGTATCTTGTCAAAAGCTTTTTCTACATCAATTGAGAGGACCATGTGGTTCTTCTCTCTTCTCTTAATTGATCTGTTCTATCACACTGACTGATTTACAAATGTTGAACCACCCCTGCATCTCAGGGATAAATCCCACCTGGTCATGGTGGATAATCTTTTTTAATGTACTGTTAGATCCTATTAGCTAGGATCTTGTTGAGAATCTTGGCATCCATATTCATCAGGGATATTGGTCTGAAATTCTCCTTTTTGGTGGGGTCTTTGCCTGGTTTGGGGATCAGGATAATGTTGGCTTCATAAAAAGAGTCTGGAAGTTTTCCTTCTGTTTCTATTTTTTGAAAGAGCTTCAGGAGACTAGGTATTATTTCTTCTTTAAATATTTGGTAGAATTCTCCAGGGAATCTGACAGGTCCTGGGCTCTTGTTTTTTTGGAAGATTTTTGATCACTGCATCAATCTCATTACTAGATATTGGTCTATTCAGGTTGTCAATTTTTCCCTGATTCAGTTTTGGAAGTTTGTAGGTTTCCAGGAATGCATCCATTTCATCTAGGTTGTTTAACTTATTGGCATATAACTATTGACAATAATTTCTGATGATTGTTTCTATTTCCTTGGTGTTGGTCATGATCTCTCCCTTTTTATTCATAATTTTATTAATTTGGGTCCTCCCTCTTTTCTTTTGGATTAGTTTGGCCAATGGTTTATCGATCTCATTGATTCTTTCAAAAAAACCAGCTTCTAGTTTCGTTGATGTGTTCTACTGTGTCTCTAGTTTCTATCTCATTGATCTCTGCTCTAATCTTGATTATTTCCCTTCTTGTATGTGGGGTTGGCTTAATTTGTTGTTGATTCTCCAGTTCTTTAAGGTGTAAAGAGAACTGGTGTATTCTGGATTTTTCAATTTTTTTGAGGGAGGCTTGGATGGCTATGTATTTCCCCTTAGGACTACCTTTGCTAAGACCCCGAATTGCATGTTGAAAAAGAAAAACAAAACTGGGGACATCATGTTGCCTGATTTCAAGCTTTACTACAAAGTTGTGATCACCAAGACAGCATGGGACTGGCACAAAAACAGACACATAGACCAGTGGAACAGAGTAGAGAGCCCAGATATGGACCCTCAACTCTATGGTCAAATAATCTTCGACAAAGCAGGAAAAAAAAATCTGGTGGAAAAAAGACAGTCTCTTCAATAAATGGTGCTAGGAAAATTGGACAGCTATTTCTAGAAGAGTGAAACTTGACCATTCTCTTACCCCATACACAAAGATAAACTTGAAATGGATAAAAGACCTCAACGTGAGGCAGGAATCTATCAAAATCCTAGAGGAGAACCTAGGCAGTAACCTTTTAGACATTGGCCACAGCAACTTTTTTCAAGATACGACTCCAAAGGCAAAGGAAACAAAAGAGAAATTGAACTTTTGGGACTTCATCAAGATCAAAAGCTTCTACACAGCCAAGGAAGCAGTCAACAAAACAAAGAGGCAACCCACGGAATGGGAGAAGATATTTGCAAATGACGCTACAGATAAAGGGCTGATATCCAAGATCTATAAAGAACTCCTCAAACTCAACACACACAAAACAGATAATCACGTCAAAAAAGAGTCAGAAGACATGAACAGACACTTCTCAAAAGACATACAAATGGCTAACAGACACATGAAAAAACGTTCATCATCACTAGCCATCAAGGAGATTCAAATCAAAAGCACATTGAGATACCACCTTACACGAGTTAGAATGGCCAAAATTAACAAGACAGTAAACAACATGTGTTGGAGAGGATGTGGAAAAAGGGGAAACCCTCTTACACTGTTGGTGGGAATGCAAGTTGGTGCAGCCACTTTGGAAAACAGTATGGAGTTTCCTCAAAAAATTAAAAATAGAGCTACCCTATGACCCTGCAATTGCACTACTGGGTATTTACCCCAAAGATACAGATGTAGTGAAAACAAGGGCCATCTGTACCCCAATGTTCATAGCAGCAATGGCCACAGTTGCCAAACTGTGGAAAGAACCAAGATGCCCTTCAACAGACGAATGGATAAAGAAGATGTGGTCCATATATACAATGGAAAATTACACAGCCATCAGAAAGGATGAATACCCAACTTTTATATCAATGTGGATGGGACTGGAAGAGATTATGCTGAGTGAAATAAGTCAAGCAAAGAGAGTCAATTATCATATGGTTTCACACGGAGGACAGTGGGAGTTGGAGAGAAGTGAGTTGGGGGAAATCGGAGGGGGAAATGAACCATGAGAGACTGTAGACTCTGAGAAACAAACTGAGGGTTTGGGAGGGAAAGGGGAAGGGGCTTGGGTGAGCCTGGTGGTGGGTATTATGGAGGGCATGTATTGCATGGAGCAGTGGGTGTGGTACATAAACAATGAGTTTTCGAACACTGAAAAGTAATAAAATAAAATGAAATAAAAAAAGGAAAGAAAACTATGAGATACAGATTTCCACAGCTTGGATATAAATAAAATAATTTTACTTCTCCTGGCCACAACAACACAGAGGTATTGTCCTCATCTATGACAAGCCTTGCAGAGTTAACTGAATTGTAGTTGCTATGGAACAGTAATTTAGGATTACCTGACTTCTGTAGTTAAAACTGCTAGCTTTGAGGGGTATTGACAATATTTTTGTAGTTATCCTTAGAAGAACACTATCAGTAGCATTTTTTTACTTTCCCTAGAAAGAGTGTTTAGCCTGGTGCTAGTAATTTTCTGGTGGTCTGATTAGCAAAATGGCCAATTTCATTAATTAGAGTTCTTTCCTAAACAGTCTTTCACTCAACAAAAGGGGTGGAGGTTGGAGCAGAGAATGGCTCAATACCTAGATTCTTACTTCAACTCTCCCTTTCACTTTGCTTATGCAGAGAAATCTACAGGATCCACAGAATCTTCAGAAAGATTTCTCCCTCCAGTTCCTTGGAATTCTGGGCATAATTAGCAGATTGTAAACCACATTCATGTTTAACCTCATCGGTCCATGTTTCAAAGGATTTTCATTCCACACTTGAGATATCCTGGTCCACCTGCTTCTACATGAAAGTTCTGTGAGTCCCCTTGACCAGACAGCATCCTATTTAGGAGCAATTTTACTAAACCTGCTGAGTTCTGATAACTGGAAAGGGAGAATTTGGCTCACTCAGGCAGTTCAAAACATTGTGAAAGAAAAAGCCAAACGTAGGGATTTTCAGTAACAACAAATAATTGAGGGTTTTTGCTGAGTTTGTCCATCACATGTGTCCTGGGCTCAAGAGCCTCAGTGACCTTTGTGGGGCTCTATGTGCATCTATCTTCCTGTAAGCACGTGTGTGCAGAGAGAAGAGGGAGACTTTGGTAAGAGTCAAGGCTACACATTTTATTTAAACTCAATCAATTATCATTTAGGTAACTGAGATTCTTGGATAGATGGAATGGTGGACCATCTTGTTTTGTGCTCCTAGGGGACAGAGTAGGAGAATGAATTTTGGTAGTCAATTTAAAGCAGACCTTGGGACTAGAAGACCTGGGCAAATATGACTTATTTCCATTGAATCTCTTCAGGAGAGAGCTGGCTCCTGGGGGAAGCCTAAGTGATCTTTAAATACCCATCAGATCTTTGCACTGCTTCACTGGGAATGCTACAGGCTGCAAAGTACCATGTGGATGAAAAAGGGGAACAGGTGCAACTGGGGGAAAGTGTGTAAGAGACACGGAAGAGATGAAAAAGTATCCAGCAAGGGTACCTGTAATGAAGGGATTTCCAGATCTTCTGAAACAGTATTATCCTTTTTCTTGAGACCCAACAGTGAAGGGAAAAGGGTTCTCCTCTTCTAAGGTTAGGGGAATGAGCATCTGCTCTTTGGGAGCAATATGCTGGCTGAGGTGGTCATGGTCAATGCTATCCCCATATTCCTCCCTAATTAATCTGCCAATGCCCTATATTTTACAATTAGAGATAATGTATTTTTAGATTTTATTCCTTAGGGGCCTCTAATCAGGGGCCTCAACCTCTAAAGGGGAAGTTCCTTGAGTTTCAGCCAACGAAGAGCCTTTAAAGAGGGACCTGAGAGGGGCGCCTGGGTGGCTCGGTGGGTTGAAGCCTCTGCCTTCGGCTCGGGTCATGATCCCGGGGTCCTGGGATCGAGCCCCGCATCGGGCTCTCTGCTCAGCAGGGAGCCTGCTTCACTTCCTCTCTCTGCCTGCCTCTCTGCCTGCCTATGGTCTCTGTCTGTCAGATAAATAAATAAAATCTTTAAAAAAAATTAAAAAAAAAGAGGGACCTGAGAGATGGAAGAAAAACAAGAAAATGAAATGATGACAAGAGGTCACAGGATGATGAAGACAAAATATCACCACTTCATGATTTTGTTGGAAACAAATTGGAGATGTCTAATTTTGTAAAAATGAACAAAGGCACCAACTCTATAAAGTCAGATTATGAAAGGCATCTGGGTTGACATATTAAGAACCATAAAGAGGGTGTACACCATGCTTTTCAATCTTAAGAGCAGAGAGCCCGATACAGGACTAGATCTCAGGACCCCGGGATCGTGACCTGAGCTAAAGGCAGAGGCTTTAACCCACTGAACCACCCAGGCACCCCATCACCTGGATGGTTTGTTAAAACAGATTGTTGAGCCTTAAAACCAAGTTCCAGATTTGGTAGGTTTGAGTGAGCCCGAGAACTTAACATTTGTAACACAAAAAGAAACACATAATTTGAATAGTTCTTTATCTGTTAAAAAATTCAATTAATAATTAATAACCTTTTAAAAATGGAAACCACCAGGCCCAATGGGTTCATTGGAGAATTCCACCAAACAAGTATATCAATTTCCTATAATCTCTCTTAAAAGATTGAATCAGAGGAAACACTTCCTAAATCATTCCATGAGGACAGTACTACTCTAATACCATTAATTTTTTAAAAGATGTATTTATTTATTTTAGATGGAACACATGCACAAGTCGGGGGGCACAGGGAGAGAATCTTCAAGCAGACTCCCACTGAGTGTGGAGCTTTACATGGGGCTGGATCTCACTATCCTAAGATCACGACCTGAGCCTAAACCAAGAGTCACACACTGAACTGACTGAGACACCCAGGTGCCCCCACATTAATTGATTTTTGAATATTGAACCAGCCTTGTAGATCTGGGAAAAATTACCCTTGACCATGGTGTATAATTTTATCTATACTTTTTTGGATTTGATTTGCTAATATTTTTTGAGGATTTCTGCACTTAGGTTCATGAGAGATATTGGTCTATAGTTTTCTTGCCTTATAATATCTTTTATCACTACACAATGCCCTTCTTTATCCCTGGCAACTTCCCTTACTTAGAAGTCTGCTCTTCTGAAATTAATACAGGTACTCTTGCTTTCTTCTGATTAATGTTAGCATGGCATATTTTCTGCATCCACTTATTTTTAATCTGTATGTGTCTTTACATTTAAAATGGCTTTCTTGTAGACAACATGTAGTTGGGCCATGTTTTTTGACCCCCTGTGACAATCCCTATCTTTTAAATGGTGCATTTAAACGACTGACATTCAAAGTGATTACAGCTATCACTGGATTAATATCTACCATATTCATTACTGTTTTCCATTTGTTGCCCTTGTTATTTGTTCCTATTTTTTTTTTGTCTTCTACTCTTCTTTCTGCCTTTTGTGATTTTAACTGAGCATTTTAGATGATTTCACTTTCTCTCCTTTAGCATATCAGTTACATATTTTTTTTCTTTTTTAAGTGGTTGGCCAAGAGGTTGCAATATACAACTAATCCAAGATCACTTTCAAACAACATTACACCACAGTAGCATAAATACCTTATAATAACAAAATAATCTTAATCTCTTCATCTTGTCCTGAGTATCACTGCTGTCTTTTCATTTCACTTATATACATATATATGATACATATGCATACAGATGATATATACAGAAGTATAATAATTCAATATACTGTTTCTATTATTATTTTGAATGAATTGTTACACATTAGATCAATCAAGAATATGAAAAATAAGTTTTTATTTTACCTTCATTTATTTCTTTTTTGATGTTAGTCTTTATATAGATACAGGTGTCTGAGCTAATTATATTATACTCCTTTTCTTGGAAGAACTTGTTTTAACATTTCCTGCAAGGCAAGTCTACTGGAAACAAGTTTCCTCAATTTTTGTCTGAGAAAGTACTTCTTCACTTTTTAATTTTTCAGAGTACAAAATTCTAGATTGGTAGGTTTCTTCTCTTACCACTTTAAATATTTCCCTCTACTCTCTTCTTGCTTGTGGGTTTCTGAGGAAAGGTCAGATGTATCTTAGATTTGTTCTAGATTGGTAGGTTTCTTCTCTTAACACTTTAAATATCTCCCTCTACTCTCTTCTTGCTTGTGGGTTTCTGAGGAAAGGTCAGATGTATCTTATCTTTGTTCCTCTATAGAAAATGTGTTTTCATCTGGCTTCTTGCAGGATTATTCCATTATTTTTTATTTCCTATAATTTGAGAATGATATTCTGGGGTGTAGTTTTTGTGTATTTATCATACTTGGTATTCTTTAAGCTTCCTGGATCTGTGGTTTGGTTTTTGATGTCAATTTGGGGGAAATTCTTGGTTACCATTGTTTCAAATATTTTTTTAAAAGATTTATTTATTTGACAGAGAAAGAAATCACAAGTAGGCAGAGAGGCAGGCAGAGAGAGAGAGGAAGGAAGCAGGCTCCCTGCTGAGCAGAGAGCCCGATGTGGAACTTGATCCCAGGACCCCGAGATCATGACCCGAGCCAAAGGCAGAGGCTTAACCCACTGAGCCACCCAGGTGCCCTCAAGTATTTTTTTCTATTCCTTTCTCTCTTTAGTCTCCTGTTATTCCCATTAAACATATGCTACACCTTTCATAGTTGTCCCACGGCCCTTGGATATTCTGTTCTGTTATGTATGGTCTTTGTTCTCTCTGTTTTTGGAAGATTCTACCGATATATCTTTTAGCTCAGAGATTTCTTCCTCAGTGGTGTGCAGTCTACTAATAAGACCATCAAAGCCACTTTTTGCCTCTGTTACAGTACTTTTAATATTCAGAATTTCTTTTTGATTCCTTCTTAGGATTTCTGTCTGTTTATTACCCATCTGTTTTTGCATGCTATCTACTTTTTCCATTATTGTCCTTTACAAATTAATCACAGTTATTTAAAATTCCCAATTTGGTAGTTCTAACATTGCTACTACCTTTGGTTCTGATGTGTGCTTTGCCTCTTCAAATTCTGGTTTTTGTCTAATGGTATGCCTTGTAATTTTTTTGATAATTTTTTTTTTTAAATAGCCAGATGTGATGTACTGAGTGAAAGAAACTGCTGTCAATAGGACTTTAGTAACGGAGTGGTGAGGCAAGATGAGGAAGTGTACTTTAATCTTACAATTAGGTCCGATCTTTTAGTGAGCCTATGCCTCTGGACTGTGAACTTCCTAAGTGTCTCTCACTTTTTTCCCTTCCTCCTGAGATGGGACAGGGTGGCTACAATCAGCTAGACTTGATTTCTCTTTCCTATGTGGAAGACTAGAGCCAACTGGAGTTGAGGATTTCTCTTTCCGAGGTCAGCAGGGCTCTGACAATACCCTGCACAAGGGTATGCCCTGAGTAGTTTCCACTGAGGACAGGCCTTATTGAGAACAGAGTGCTCTGGCTAATTTCAAAATGCTTACTTCCCCCTCCCCTTGCCAGAAGTCTGGGGATACTTTTCTTCCATATTTACGATAGGAACCTGGTTGAAATGCTATGGGTATATCTCCCAGTGTGGTGGGGGACCCCAACAACTGGGTCCTCCTGGAGTTCTTAACTCCCAGAGTTGTCTGCACTGAGCTTGCAACAATCCACCAATTACAGTTCACGTTGTTTTCCTACCCAAGCACTGGTGGCAGTTTCACCTCCTGAGTCTTTGCTCCAATACACTGGCATTCCGTGTATCACCTGTTTCTCTGATCCTGGGCACAGCAGTTTGCCCTGTGTCCTCCCTTCTCTTATAGATCCAAAAAGAGTTGCTGTTCTTTTAATCTGTTCAGCTTTTTACTTGTGCAGGATGGTGTGGTGATTTTTAAGCTCCTTACATATGGAATCAGAAACTAGAAGTCCTTCCACTTTTTTTTTTTAAAGCAAGAAAAAACTTATTCTATTTAAATTTTCAGATATTTTTGAACTTCATCCCACTTCATCCTCTCAGTGACAGAGCATCTCCTCATCACCTGCTATATTGATATTTACATGGGATTGCAGGTAAGGTGTGTGTGTGTGGGGGGGGTTATGAACACAGAGGTGTTATGAACTCCTACATGGGAAATGCTTGGTGGCAAGGGTGGCGGGGGGAGGGGTCACTAAGAGACTATGATAAAAACTCTATTTTTACTTGGATTGTTTCTGTTTGTTAAAATAACAAAGTTGTATGCTTTTGTCCTCATTACATGAGATTTTATTCTTTGTGCTTATGGTTATTTTTATTATACTTATCTTAGGGTACTTGGAGGTACTCACAGAGATTACTGAGGCAGGGAATGAAAGCAATTCAAATTGCCCCTTTATGTTGTCACAGCCAAGAATAAAGCGTGCGAGGATAGGCTGTTTCTTCATTATGACTTCTTGAGCTCCCATGGACCTTTGGCTATTCTATATAAGTTTGGGGAACAGCCTTGTCTCTTCCCAATGTGCCATCAGGAAGAGGAATAAAGCAAGCCAGCCGAGTTGCCATTAATAAGGAAACATGTACATCTGTGTATGTTAAAACCTGCTCTGAGGGCAAATTTGCTTGGCTAGTGATGTCATCTAAAGCTACAAATGAAGACTTGAGAAATCAGATCGACTATTTTTTGTTGAACCCAAATTGCCACAGTGACATGTGAGATGGGCCAAGCTTTGCTCGGACTATGACTGGTCCCATCATTTCAGTCAACATCCTAATGTCTCACCTGGACTACCTGTGCCCGTCAGTGCCTGGCATGTGTCATTTGTCCTTATACATATGGCTGTCACAGATTACAGTGCTGATTCCAACTTACTGAGGAGAAAACAGGACTTTGAACAAAGTCCTTATGAAATAACTATGCCATGATATCAATGGCAGTTATCTCCGAGTAATGAAATTGTGAGTGGATTTTGTTCTCTTCTTTATACATTTGTTGTCAAATTTTTCTTCAACAAACATTAAAATTTTATTATCGGGAAAAATATATAACAGATATAACTGAGTAAGACTGAAATTTATTATCGAATGTCACAAACAAAATGTTTTTTCTGAGCACCTACTAGGTGCCTGGGTGCTACCAAGTTTAAATCAGGGAAACGGATCATGAATACAGAGAATGGTTAATGAACACGAGTGGTAAGTGTTAAGTTGTGATTTCACCAACCCACGACTGAAAAGGTAAGCTTGACAACATTTGGTTAGCTCGACAACACACAAGAAGCATTCTCATTAAAAGGAATGTATTCTTTTTTGAAGAAAAGATTTCCTTCTCTCTAGAACCCAAGAAGCACACTGCCTCAAATTCACTCATTTCTAGGTATCATTCCCATTCCCCTTAACGTGGCTCTCTGGCCCTTCAAGACAACAGAGTTCCCTATGACTCAGCCACAGCTGCCTTTTTCAAGTATCCAGTGTGCACGCAATAAAATGGAGTCTAAATTTACAGTCTGACTAGGGGAAGGAAGCAGTAATGTCACACTCCACTTATTTAAAAATATGTTGGCAATGCTCTGTTAAATCATAGAGACAAGTTAATTTAAAGACTGGCCCACTCAAATACCAAACAAGTTCAGTCGATTTCAGGCTCTACCTTTGTCAAAGTATATATCAAAAGGGCAATAATTTTAGATTAGATAATTGTTATAAATTAGTATTTTTACTGCCCTTACAGTTGGCTAATTTTTTCCCCCAATAATTCCACTTCCATTGGCAGAGAAAGGAGGCATGCTTATTGAATAGAGCTAAATAGTTTTGCAGTCTGGAAAGCAAAGATGAGTAGGTAGATTAAGAATGTCAGTGTTAGACTACCAGGCACAGTTTATAAAAAAAGTAATCATTCAGGCACTGATAATAAAAGAGGTTTATTCTTCATTAATAGGATTGTTGCCTTGGCAACTCCAACTCACATAAGTGTTTACATAAACCACGGTGCACAGTTCTGATGCTAGGGAACAGCTCCAACGTGTCCCTTCTTACATCCATGCCTGAAATCTTTTATTATATGGTTCAGCTGCGTTAGTGGTCTCAGTTCAAGTGACTCAACACTCAACCAACCCCACCCAAAACACGTCATATATCCAGTTCCAAAGAGGGAAGTTAAATAAATTACTTGGTACATCAAATACTATGAAAAGACCTGATAAATGGTTTTCTTTTGCAAAAAAAAAGATGACTTATATGGGGAAGAATAGCTTTGCTTTTATCTCCCTGCACATCCAGTAGAGGGCAAAGCATTTTTAAAGAGCCAAAATCAGATAATCATATCAAAATATGGGCAGAAGATATGAACAGATACTTCTCCAATGAAGACATACAAATGGCTATCAGACACATGAAAAAATGTTCATCATCACTAGCCATCAGGGAGATTCAAATTAAAACCACATTGAGATATCACCTTACACAAGTTAGAATGGCCAAAATTAGCAAGACAGGAAACAACATGTGTTGGAGGGGATGTGGAGAAAGGGGAACCCTCTTACACTGTTGGTGGGAATGCAAGCTGGTGCAGCCTCTTTGGAGAACAGTGTGGAGATTCCTCAGGAAATTGAAAATAGAACTTCCCTATGACCCTGCAATTGCACTACTGGGTATTTACCCCAAAGATACAGATGTAGTGAAAAGAAGGGCCATCTGTACCCCAATGTTTATAGCAGCAATGGCCACGGTCGCCAAACTGTGGAAAGAACCAAGATGCCCTTCAACGGACAAATGGATAAGGAAGATGTGGTCCATATACACTATGGAGTATGATGCCTCCATCAGAAAGGATGAATACCCAACTTTTGTAGCAACATGGACGGGACTGGAAGAGATTATGCTGAGTGAAATAAGTCAAGCAGAAAGAGTCAATTATCATATGGTTTCACTTATTTAACAAATAGCATGGAGGACATGGGGAGTTAGGAGAAGGCAGTTGGGGGGAAATTGGAAGGGGAGGTGAACAATGAGAGACTATGGACTCTGAAAAACAATCTGAAGGGTTTGAAGAGGTGGGGGGGGTGGGAGGTTGGGGGAACCAGGTGGTGGGTATTAGAGAGGGCACGGATTGCATGGAGCTCTGTGTGTGGTACAAAAACAATGAATACTGTTATGCTGAAAATAAATAAATAAATAAAAAACTGAAAACATAAAAAAAGTAAAATAAAATAAAGAGCCAATATCATGAATATTAACGGGCATTCAAATCATCCCTAAAATTCTTTTTTTTCCCCTAAAATTCTTATTTTCCTAGTTTGTAACTACCACCAAATTTCATAAAGCACTTTAAGACACCATGAGAGTATGAATCAGAACCATGTGTGTTGTGGCGGGGGGAGGGGGGAGAAAGGGTAAAGGGGAACAGGAAGTATTAGGGAATGCTTGCCATTGACCTAGTACTTCCAACTGCAGGAATTTCCCTTCAGAAAATAATATCCACTGAAATTTTGCTTCTAATGGAGAAAAACTGAAAACAAGTCAAATGTTATTACTTTTTAAAATGAAGATAAATGATGATACTGGATGCCCAGCCTTGCAGGGATGGGACCAGGGTGACACTGGTAAGGAGGGCCAGCATATTCCCTCTTTACTTGCATCTTACCTGGGTCACCTTAGTCCAGGCCCTGAATTCTTGTAGGTACATTATTTCACCTAGATATGATTTTGATTGTTTAAATCAATTACGGTGTAGCCATATAATGAAATACTACACAGTCATTTAAAATGACTTGGAGACCCCAACGCACTGGCATGGAAAGAGGTCCAGAAATGTGGTCTAAATTAAACAAGCAGTGTACAAAAATAGAATGTGCAGAAGACTTTGCAAAATCTCTAATATAAAAACAATCACTGTAGTTTAAAAAAAAACCAACAAAAACTCCTCTAAACAATCCACTGTTGCAGTTTATATTTAAAAAAGCCAAAGATTTGAAAGAAAAACATTCAGTATTTCTCGAGGCATGGGAATAGGGGAAAAAAGAAAACACCACTGTATGTTTAAATCCATTTGCTTTTCTGACAGGTATGAATATTGTTCCAAGTTTGTATTCTGCACAGAACCATTCTCCTAAATTAACTTTATTTTCAAATTCAATCATGGTGTAGCTAAAAAATACTTGGCAGACTGGCTCTTCTCCAAATTTTGTAATTTGTTTTTCTAACACTTAAGGAATCCCATGGATGGTATCAATATGTTTAAACCAAATCTTTCGACTTGGTAAGCCAGAACTGCTTCATGGTTAATGAACTTTGGGTCTACACAATTGTGAAGGACACTTGATTGCTCTAAGATCACTCCAAAAAATTAGGGACAACAAGGTTATCCTTATTCAAGAATGCAATGTGACACTAAGCATTGTCCCCTCACTTGTGTTATGTAAGCCATATTCTTATTTAACTTCCACGCATGTGTATATGCCTTGCGTCTCCGAGTAGGTCTTGAAGATGAGGCCCATGGGTACCTACATAAATGGGTCTTTATTACAACAGAAGCTCAGTGACTACTGCTTAATAATGAATGATTTAAATTATTGGATAGTGGGTTGGTGTAGTGCAGAGATCATGAGCTTTAGACTTCAGATAGGCCCGAGATATAACCCAACTCTATCCTTTCCTAGATGCATGGCCATAAGCAAGTTAGCCAATCTTTCTCCACCTTAAATGGTTCTCCTACTGACGGAGGAATTTTTGTCAGTCACTATGCAAAGTGCCCTCACCTAGTGGGCTCTCAACGAATGCCAGTTCTCTTTCCCCTTCTTTACACTGCCTATCTCACTAATATGGAAAATGAAAATAAGTCAGGGAAATAAGATTGATCTTCAGCAACTACAAAATTTAGCTAAGAATCAGATTTTGTTCATTCATCAACCATTTCTAGCCAATATCAATCCATCTAGACTGAGCTCTTATTAGGAACACTCAATCCATGCAAGGTCTTTGATTGACACCTATTCCCCAACTCCCCATGGATTCCCAGGCACCCTGGACCCTTGACCACAAGGGTACTCTGTAGCCAAGTGCTCAGGATCAGGGGGGCCACCTGGTGCCTTCATTTTCTCTTCATTCGTCTTTTGCTGCTCAGTGAACTCCCTTTTCAGGCAAAACCTTGATTCCAAGATTTTTTCCCATTACTGTCAAATATTCCTTTTCCTCTCTTTTGATGATAACAGTAACACACGCACGATGTAAAAAGTTCAAAAGATTTGAATGTTTAGGAAGTAAAAGTTTTCATTAAGTCCAGACCCCCCCAACCCAATGACTATTGTCAGTAATTCAATGAATATCCTTTCAGACTTTATTTTTAATAAGACAAATCTTTCTTAAAGTGCACGTATCACCTCTTTAATCTCCCCTCAATTTCGGCTCAGTTATCCTCAGAAAATTTACTTTTCTGCCTTTGGAACTACTAACCATTTTGTAGATTATATTACTGTTTTCCTGCTTCATTTAACTAAAAGCACAGTGGAAGAATTTTTTTTTCTAGCATTTTGCATTACATAAGTGCTGCTCAAAAAACATTTGGTTAAAGGTTTTTCTTTTTAATTTCTCATCTGTCACAGACTGATACTTTTGTAAAATAACAAAAGAGCCTTACTAGAAAAATAAAAAGAAGAACCAGACAAAGTACAAGTCCTAGTTTTTTAAATTACCGGATTTAGCAGACTTAAAATTACTCTGTGGGATTGCTAGCAAAGTGTTCAAATCTTACAATTTCTGTCCTTTCTCATGGCAGACCATTAGCAACAAGACTGTAGATCTCAGTGGTCTGTGTACAGCACATGGAAGAATGTTCTTTCATGTCTTTGAGCAGGAATTGAACCCCCTTTGCTTATAATAGGCCTATGGGAAAATGTCTTCCAAGTTTCTATGAACTAATTTAAAAGTGAACTCTGGGGTGAGAGTCCCCATTTCAAAGTTTGGGATGGTCAGTATTTTGATACATTGAGACAATCCAGTCAGTTTTTTACTTTTCATCCAGATGTTTAAAATTATAAAAAGACAGCTAAAGACTCTTGGAATCTGGGAGAGTTGGTTATTGGGAATTATACGACGAAGTACCATACAAAAATTTAATGTCCCAACTGGCCCCTTAGGACTCTACAAAGTTACTTCTCACCCAATCGCTATCATTGCGAATGTTCATGATCAAAGGGGAAAGTAATATGCCAAAACCCAATCCAAACAGAGAACACAAACAACATTCTATTGCTTTTTAAAATCTGGGCTTAAGTTTAAAATACAGTAAAGTTCACAAAAAGATCTTGTCTCAGAGCTCATGGGATTTCTACTGGCAGTGACTACAAGTCACTACATTGATGGATTTTCGCATGTTCATAAATTCTTATTTAGACCTTATACCTGTCAGAATGGCTAAAATAAAAAAGACAAGAAACAACAAGTGTTGGTGAGGATGTGGAGAAAAGGGAGCCCTTGCACACTGCTGGTGGGAATGTAAATTGGTGTAGCCACTCAGGAAAAGAGTATGGAAGTTCTTCAAAAAATTAAAAATAAAAATACTATGTGCTCCAATAATTCTGCCACTGGGTATTTACCCAAAGAAAACAAAAACACGAATTCAAAAAGATACAGGCACCCTATGTTTATTGCAGCATTTACAATAAATAGCCAAGATATGGAAACAACCTGTGTCTATTGATAGATGAATGGACCAAGAAGATACATACTACACACACATAGCAATACCACACAGCCATAAAAAGGGATGAGATCTTGCCATTTGTGATGCAGTGGACCTAGAAGGCACTATGCTAAATGAAATAAGTCAGACTGAGAAAGATGAGTACCATATGAGTTCACCCATATATGGAATCCAAAAAGCAAAACAAATGAATAAACAAACAAAAACCAGAAGCATACCTGTAAAGCCAGAGGAACAAACTGATGGTTGCCAGAAGGAAGGACACAGTGAGGGGATGGGCAAAATGGGTGAAGGGAAGTGGGAGATACAGGCTACCAGGTATGGAATGAGTTAAGTCACTGGAAGAAAAAGCACAGCACAGGGAATATGTATTATTGGCATTACAATGTATCAGGACAGATGGCAGCTGCGCTTGTGGTGAGCACAGCGTAACCAGTAGAGATGCTGAATCACTAGGCGGCACACCTGAAACTATGTAACGTATGAGTCAACTATCCTCAAATAAATTAGAGAAAATTCTCATTTAGCTTTTCTTAATGAGAATGAAGGGAATGAGGGAGGTACTAGATAAACTATCAGGTCTATGAGAAACTCAAGATATAAGCGTGTGTGTGTGAGATAAACAACAATCTTTGGGGTCTATATTTCTCCAAATTTCACATGATTCATGACTTTAAACTTGGCCTTGATCTCTTTTCAACTGTTAGTCTGGGATATTATTTCATCTACACTTTCAGCCATGGTATGTTCGTCCATGCATTGGTTCAATAATTCATTAATGATTTGATTCGTTTATCAAACATTCATTTTCATTCATTCATTTAGCAAGCACAGATGAGCCTGTGGGTACAGTGCTAGAAGCTGAGAGGGTCAGAGGAAAGCATCGTACTTCTAGGACCTTGTCCTAAACCCCAGCACCAAATTATCAGTAAACCATACTACCTTTCCTGTATATTAATTGGTTTTAATGAAATTAACTAACCGAAACTCAAATATCAATATTCCAGTTGCCTTAGGAAAGTGTTTTCCTGGGGCGCCTGGCTGGCTCGGTCAGTAGAGCATGTGACTCTTGATTTTGGGGTTATGAGATTGAGCCCCCTGTTGGGCATAGAGATTATTTAAAAATAAAATCTTAGAGGGGCGCCTGGGTGGCTCAGTGGGTTAAGCCTCTGCCTTCAGCTCGGGTCGTGATCTCAGGGTCCTGGGATCGAGCCCCACATCAGGCTCTCTGCTCAGCAGGGAGCCTGCTTCCCCTTCACTCTCTGCCTGCCTCTCTGCCTACTTGTGATCCCTGTCTGTCAAATAAATAAATAAAATCTTCAAAAAAATAAGTAAATAAATAAAATAAAATCTTAGAAAAAAAAAGAAAAATAAAAAAGAAGAGTTTTCTGAAAGGGAAAAGATTTCTATTGCAAACACATATGAGTGATTAATGATTATTTTTTGAAGGATAATGGAAATAGAATATTGTAGTAGTTTCAGGTTGTATACCTGAAATCTACACAAGGAGACGGTCACAGCAATAAATCAGTTAGCTGTATTCCCTATGTTGTGCATTGTAATCCCATGTCTTATTTATTTTCTAACTGGAAGTTTGTACCTCTTAATCCCCTTCACCCAGTTTACCTACCTCCCCACGCCTGTCCTCGCTGGCAACCACCAGTTTGTTCTCAGCATGTGTAAGTCTGTTTCTCTTCTGCTTCATTTGTTTTCCTTTTAAATTTCCCATGTAAGTGAAATCCTATGGTATTTGTCCTTCTATCTGACTTCTTTCACTTTCACTTTTTTTTATGGCTGAGTATATATATGTATATGCACATACATACAATGGATTATTTTATACATATGCATCTCCTTTAATGGACAATAAATTATTAATTCATTGAGAACGTTCTTTTACATCACTAAAACATCTTATATTTGACTCATTAAAAAGAGTTGGGTTGTAGTATGTTATAAAATGTATAAGCTCTCATATTTTTTTTTAAACTCTCATATTTTGAGACTTATACTGGTAAGCCACAACCTAAATACTAACTATACTAATAAAAAAATAATAGAAATACTACTACTAAAGGCAAGAAAACACATTTTGTATTTGCCTTCCACACATCTGACAAAGCTGCAAACATATTTCTTACAATCTGAGGGAGTCTTGGGCCTGACATCTGATATATTTGCCCAAGACTGTTTTTTTCTCATACGTAGCTAATGCAGCGTGACGAGGAATTCTTAGGCATGTAGTGGATACGCACGTGTGCGCGTGCATGTGCTTTGTGGGGATGGGTGCATGGATAGAAATAACAAGATAATCTAAATGAAATCAGGCCATTACTTTTAGACAAAGTATTAATTTTCAGATGCTGAAGCAGCCTCTGGGCGGACAATTAAGTTAAAACAAACAAATGTTTCAACTATTGGCGTAGTTTTAGGAAGAAGGAAGGGCAGGGAAAAAGAAGAGTGAGGACAAGGACATGAATTTTTGTGGCACTAGGTACCATGATTCAATTCTGACATGGCAAGAATCCTCAGAGAGGGCGCTGCCTGGGAGAAAAAAGGCTGGAGAGAAGTTGCTGGTTACCCTGGGGAACTCCTGACAAAGTGACCTGAGCTGCACACTCTTGCTAGGCTTCTACACAGAGCAGTGCCATTCGTGTGAGACTCAGTCATCTACTTTGTCCCCAGGTAGAGGCCAAGAGCAGCCAGCTGCTGGGGGACAGGTCTGCCCCCCGCCCCTCAGCCCGTCCCCCAGCCCACCCGCCAGCCACAGCAGGCCTGGACAAGCTCAGAAGGCATCCCTGCTCTTCATGTGATTCCTACTAGCAAACACAGAACAGACAGGGATAACCAGTGTAGCATTCCATGGTTCTCCTTCAAGAAGAAGAAAAAAAAAACATTCAGGCAAAAGTTTACTGAAAGCAAATTTACTGTTTACTGTTCAGGAAGGAAAAAAGAAAGGCAGAAAAAATCTTAACCTGCAAGATTCACGGCACCTAATTCATTGCTTCAGCAAAAACTTTGGGTGGCGTTTTATTTTTGGTAGATGGGGAGATCCTGGGGGTTAGTGATGCGTGGGGGCCCTTCAGGAGATGTCTGGATTCTAAGACCCGTTTCTCACCAGCTGGTCCCCAAAGCCTTCAGTGCACCATGAAACGAGAATGTGCAAGGGAAGGGACAGGGGTTGTACGCTCCAAACAACAGGGCCCTTAAGTTGAAAAGGGGTCCCAGGGAGGTCCCACTAAGGCTAGCGACCTAGCAGGAGTGGGCTATGCGTCAGAGCATGGGCTGGGTTGCAAAGTATGTGTCCAATGCTGAGAATAAAAATTCTCCACATTCTTGGGAAGAAATGAGGACAGAAACGGATCTATCTGTGACCTTCTGGAATTCTGCAAATTTGACGCCCAACAGCACAGTGAGTGAGGACCAGGCTGAGACCAGGCTGGTGTGATGGGGCGGAAGCCAAGACCCTCACGGGACACCATGCATCTGTCCTGCAGGCCACCATTTGCCCTGTCGCCTCACTCAGCACTGCTCTGAGAAGCCTGAGTACATGAGCAGTGGTGGTGTGCCACCCCCTCCTAAGCCATCGTCTGAGTCAGCTGTCTGACCACCCTTTCCTCGCACGGTGGACATCGGGTAGGGGAAGCGAGAACCGCTATGGAGTGCAGAGGCTGGGAGGAAGACACCAGTCAGTGCCACGTGCTTCTCACTAGGGCTCATTTCCCCAAAGGTGATGGGGGATACAGCTGCTGAGAGTCAAAGACGGGTGTCTCCCCACCCAAAGGATTGCAACTGGGGAGACCAGACACCCCGCTCCGCACCAAGTCATGGCTCATCACTCAGCCTATCACCCATGTCACCTAACCTCTCCAGCGTGTGGAGGGAGGGAAGAAAGTGGGAAAGAAAGGTGAGAGGGAGGGAGAAGGAAAAAGGAAAGGGATATATATTAGAAGCGATAATTTTAATGCATCTCCTTCTCTAATAATTCTGATAATCGTTAACTGGCTAAGCCAGTAAGAAGGAAAAGTCCCAACTCGAAGTCTGTATGAAATCTAGGGGCAGAATTCTAGCCACAAGTCATTTTTTGGATCTCTGCCATTTGGAGAATGTGAAAGACCTACAGATCCTTTGGGCTTAAATTGCCAAAGTATTCTATGTCTAACTGCAAAAATAAATGTTTCAAATGAAGCAATTAGCAGGGAACTAGAAGTTAATGGGAGAAACAACTTGGCTGAAGGTAAGCAGGAGAGTGAAGGAGGTCTGTGTAGAATGGGGTGTTGGTGGAGTCAACCCCTGACCTCTGCTTCTGATGATTTTGGGGGGAAGGGGAGTGAGGGCAGAAGGGTTCCTATATTGACCCAGGTTATAAAGCATTTAAAATGCAAAAAAAATATGTATTTTTTAAAGTAGGCTCCATGCCCCACATGGGCTTGAATTCAGGACCCTGAGATCAAGACCTGAGCTTGAGATCCAGAGACAGATGTTTAACCAACCGAGCCACCTGGGCAGCCCAAAGGATCACTTTTTAAATGAGTATTAATTAAGGAAGAAAAGGATTCAACTAGAAACATAAATATGCACATATTTTGTATTATTTATTCCAAAGACAGTTATTATTTTCAGAGAACAGGTCCAATAAAGGAGTAAGTGACAACCTGTAAGACCAAGGAGGACAGACTCAGGGAGGCCTCAAGGTCTCTTCCAATGAAGGCGTCTGAGTGTCTTCTGTAGCATAGTAAAGCAGGATGATATTTTGTCTTTAGTGTTCTGTGTGTCCTTTTCCTGACATGTTTCCTTCTGTTTGCTTCGGATGTTGAGATTACTGAAGTACCCTCCCTGGCATGGCCCAAGATGCTTGTGAAGATGTTATAGCAAGCTCTGTCTGGAAACCGACCAGCCCCTCCCTCCTGCTCTAATGCCGAGACAACAGGTGGTCACTCCCACCGGCTGCCAGAAAAGGAAGGCCCCTGGGAGTGAGGTCGTCCAGCCTCATTACTGAGGAGGGTAAGGGATGAGCTCAAGGTTACGCTGTAAAAAGATGAGCCAGCTCTAAGACCCAGATACAGACTGCTAGTCCTCGTCAGCCTCTCTTTGAACACGTGACTCAACCAGCACGGCTTAAAATGAACACAAGGTTTTGTAGATGACTTGCATCAATGACAAAGACTAGACACATCTAGAGCTGTGATGGTGACCCCAGAGTTCAGCTACCACAATTGGCTAAAAATGTGCATCCTTTATGATGGCAGGGAAGGCAAGGTCCTAACATTGTGCGGTGTGAGTTAATCACACGATGCTTAAATGTGTTATACTTCTTAATTGAATTGTATTGCCTTTTTGTTCAAATTATGGTTCTTTCATTTTTATGAAACGATGAATAAAAGAGTGTTTCTTTCTTATCCATTTTAATCAAGGGCAGAAAATAAATGTTCCAGACTTCTGGAGACATTTTAAAAATGTAAATTCCATAAATCTCCCAAAAGGGTTTGCATTATGAGGATCTACATGACTTGTAGCTGTTTCGTGACTGTCAAGTCATTTAGAACTAGCCCGAGGTTGGGTCCATAGACCATGAATAACAACAGGACAGCTTTGTAAGAAACAATCACATTAGTCCAGTTAAAGATAAATGATGTCTGACCAAGGGCTTGGTATTACGGATGACCCTTTCCTTTGACACTGAAGACCCCATTTAATCTAACCCTCTATGATAAAATTATACCTTTTTCTTAAAAGGGGTGCGAGCTGCATCAGTGTTCCTGGGTTGAAGAGCAATTTAAATAAGCCCCTGGGTTTACGTTGCATCCACCAAGGCTTTACAAGATCTAATCTTTTCTAAACCTGTTATGCTCTCTGGTTCAGCAGAGCTTCCTAATTGTAGCTATTAGTTCCCCTTTTTTGTGGTCTGTTCTGTCAATAGACTATTGAGTGATCAGTAAATTAAGCCCAACCAGCAGCCAACACATCGAAGCAGACGTTAAATCATAGCTCGGCTGCCCTTATTCATCATTAGTATCTGTGGGATAGCTTTTAAACACAGGGCTAGGATTTAGCGTGACGCACATTTGTGTCATTCTCAAATTTCCATACTGTACAATCAGGTATGTGAGGGTTTTTTTTTTTTTTTTTCTTTTCTAGGCAACAGGTGTGTTCTTGGAACAAAGTTCAACCCCCCACTTCTGGCTTATGTGAGAGGCAGCAGCTGCAAGCTTAACGTCAATGACACATGGTTCCATAAGAGAGAAAAAATAAACCACTTGCTCAATGTATGAAAGTCATGGGCAGATGGACGATGGCTGCCTGTGCTCTCTTTGTGTTGTAGAATCAGAGTCTAAACTTTTGGATGACAAGCTTTTTTCCCTTCCTTCCTTCCTTCCTTCCTTCCCTCCTCCCTCCCTTCCCTTCTTCCTTTTCTTTTCTCTTTTTTCTTCCTTTCCTCTCTTCTCCCCTCCCCTCTCCTCTTTCTTTTCCTCCTCTCTCTCCCTCTTTTTGCTTTCCTTCTTTCTCTCCTTACATTCCTTCTTTCACTTTAAAAAAACCCACTAGTGAAAAACAATTTTTTTAATCATTTTGCATCCGTTATCGAGAACAGTCCAACTGAGTCATACTATTTTCAGGCTGATGAGTGAAGAGAAGAAAAAGCTTAATATGAATGAAGCTATGCTTTATTTATAACTTGCTTTGTTCTGAAAGGAATTGAAAGGAACTGTTTACTATGGAATTTGGAGAGACTTACTTAGTATGCAAACTCTACATGTTTTCTAATGCAAAATTAAATATATCTATTAATAGGCCTCTTTATTCTTTAGTAAAACACTTCTCTACATGGTTCTGTGAGCTATTACTAATGAGAGTTATAATGTACTCTATCTCAGAAACACGATGTCAATGTGAATGAATAGTAATAATAATGAGGGGCACCTGGGTGGTGCAGTTGGTTAAGTGGCTGACTCTTGATTTTGGCTCAGGTCATGATCTCGGGGTCGTGGGACTGAACCCTGTGTTGGGCTCCACGCTTGGTACAGTCAGCTTGGGATCCGCCATTTCCCTCTGCCTCTGCCCCTCCCGCTCATGCTCTTTCTTTTCAAATACATAAATAAATAAGATCTTAAAAAAAAAAATAACAAACAAATAAGATCTTAAAAAAATAGTGACAATAATGACCCAATTGTAATAGAGTTCAAGACAATAAAGGTCTGTCAATCACTCGAGAATCTCTTTTAGTGTATTGGCAGCAATAGTCCATTTTATGTGTGGTTTTCAGGTACCATCACTCCTCAGAACAGAAGCAGCTTAGCCACTATCTTACTGTGTACACCGTTTCCTACGAACAAACCCATTAAAGCTTGAGAGCAGGCCAGAGCAAGTACTGAGCTCTATGACACATTTGAAGCGAACACGTCTTATTATGCAGACTTTTCTAGAACTCATGTACCTCAGAGCTTCCCCTCTTTTGCCAATGGCATTTCAATAGGTATATTTAATAAAAACGGAGGTCATGAGGAGAATCTTCATTTTTCTCAGATGTGATGAACAAATGCATTGCAAATGTGATGAGAGAAGCACCTATTAATTACAATTCTGGAAACTCTGGTATAACCTGAGTCACCAGATTGTGTGGAAGACTGGTGTTGGGTGTTGCAGGTAATGTCTAATTGGGGGACAAGTAAGAGAGAGTCCCTTTTTATGTTTTTCTTTTTTTTTCCTTTTACTGCAAACCACAGCTTTATTCAAGAATCAGATTTTCTGTGAATCTACACTGAAAATGGTTTTGCCATTGCTGAGAAATCCATAAGCAGATGGATTTGGAATTTAATCCTCTGTGAGAAACAAAGGCAAATAAAAAAGAAGAACCTGGTGATAGATTTCTTTTAGGTTTCTAATTGGTTTGGCTATTACATTGGATTTTCACTCAATGCATGCAAATAATGACTGCTCTCAAGGATGATGCTAAACATTTTAAATGTAAAAAAGAAATGTCTACAACTGGGAGGATGGCCGAGAGATCATTATAGGTCTTTCCCAATCCAAAGATTTTAAAATTCTATGGCTTTGCCTTTCCTCAGGCTGCACTTTTCCACTGTGGTAAACACACATAATACAAAATCTTCCATCTTAACCATTTTTAAACATATAGTTCAGTAGCGTTATGTATATTCATGCTGTTTCACAACAGATCTCCAGAACTTTTTCTGGAGTTTAGTTTTCACTGCAAAACGAAAACCCTGTCCCCATGAAACAAATTCCCATTTCTCCCTTCCCCCAACCCCGAGGAGCCACACATTCTACTTTCTGCACTTATGAGTTTGACTACTCAGATAGCTCAAATAAATGAGATCATAGATACCTCATAGAAGTAGAATCATACAGCATTTGTCCTCCTGCGACTGGCTTATTTCACTGAGCATAACATCCTCGGTATATCCACATTGTAGCACATGTCAGAATTTCCTTCCTTTTCAAAGCTGAATAATATTCCCTTGTACGTATAGACCACATTGTGTTTACCCTTTCTCCACTGACAGACACTCAGGTAGCTTCCACCTCTTGGCTATTTCGAACAATGCTGCTGTGAACTTGGGTGTACAGACACCTCTTCGAGATCTTGCTTTCAATTCTCTGGGTCTATGCCCAGAAGTGGGATTGCAGGAATTCCATCCTGGTTGCACCATTTTACATTCCCACCAGCAGTGCACCAGGGTCCCAGTCTCCCCATATCCTCACCCGCCTCTGTCATTTTGGGTTTTTTTAATAGTAGTCATCTTCTCCACAGACAACAAGACAGGAAAGTACTCACGTGAGTCTCCACATCACCAGCAAGGATCCTACTCTTCTTTAAAAACTCAGCCACCATGCTGTTCATCAGCTTATCAAAGGCTTCCACCGAGGGTGCCACACCTTTGGAAGAAGCACATTTGTCAGGTCCCAAGAGTTTCAAGAAAAGCTAGTATTGCTTTGCCATAGGAACTATGGAAGCTTAATATCACTCATGTCGTTCTCATTCTTTTCACCAGGGCATTCATTCACTCAGTATTTAGGAAACATTTCTCAACGGCTCAAGTCTCAGGAAAACAATGCTCTGCTATTTTTCATCCACTTGAGTAAGCACTTTCACTTACAAACTAATTTATTTCTGCCTCAAACTCATAAGGTAAGTAGCATCACACTTTTACCAATGAAGAAATGGAGATGCAATCAGGGCACATGACTTGATCAAAGCTATAGGTCAAACTGAACGGCAGATCCAAGAACTGACACAAGCCTTATTGATACGACCTTGCAAACAGTTACCAAGATCGCCCAGGACAATTAAAAGGCAATAACAAACTCTGGGCAAATAAATGGGAAAAGAACACCAGTGTCACATGTTCTGTTCTGCCCTGTCCTCACTTTCTGGGGGGTAGGAAGTGGAGTTGGAGGCATGGAAAGGACTGCTGAGCTAACTCACATTAAGTTTTTTTTTTTTCTCCTTTTTTTTTTGTTTTTTAAGATTTTATTTATTTGACAGACAGAGATCACAAGTAGGCAGAGAGGTAGGCAGAGAGAGAGGAAGGGAAGCAGGCTCCCTGTGGAGCAGAGAGCCCAATGCGGGGCTCTATCCCAGGACCCTGGGATCATGACCTGAGCCAAAGGCAGAGGCTATAACCCACTGAGCCACCCAGGAACCCCTCACATTAAGTTTTAATCTGACAACTTATTGTCAAAACCAAGTGACATCAGCCCAACCTGGCATGCTCTGCTTCTCTTCTCCTGCCTTTAAACTGACAGAAAAACTGTGTCTTAGTCCAAGATTTCAGGACCCTAATATTGAGAAACTCAATCCCACAGACAATTAAAATTCAAACCAGGGGTGCCCAGGTGGCTCAGTCAGTTAAGCATCTGACTTCAGCTCATTTCATGATCCTGGGGTCCTGGAATGGAGCTCTGCATCAGGCTCCCTGCTCAGTGGGCAGTCTGGTTCTCCCTCTCCCTCTGCTCTGCCCCCCACTCATGCTCTCTCTCTCTCTCTTTCAAGTAAGTAAGTAAGTAAATAAATAAGTAAAATCTTAAAAAAATATCCAAACCAAAACCTAAGATTCCCTTCTCATACTCTACTGAAGTATCCCTCCTCATAAAGGTGTAGGATAAAGCTCCCTTGCTTTCCCAGAGGCCCATTTCCACAGGCCCAGAGGGTGATGAAAACAGCTTTCGACAGCGCTATGCACCTACAATCTGACTTCTAAGCAGGTTATTGAAGCTGAGTTACCTTAATGTTCACAATATAGTGCGTTGTCCACTACTGAACATAAAAGGGGAGATATGCCCAAAGATTCCTTATGGATCCATCTGGAAACAGATCAACCCACTTGTTGCTGGGGGAGACGCCTCAGAGGACTCTGCTATGTGTCTAAAGTGGGAGAGTTTTAGGAACAAGACAAAGCACTCTACCTAGCAGAAGGAATGGTGATAAAAGGGACTATTTTCCAATTTCCTTTTATCACTCGGCTCTGTTCATACCTCCTCTGGGCAGCCTTTAACAACCTGTCTTTCCCCACAACATGCACCTTGTGAGCTCCTTAATCAAAGCATCTGTGGCCATGAATGGCAATGCACAGAGACTAGAGTCTGGAGGATTTGGACTGTATGTAATTCATCTTAAGATTTCCTCGCACATAACACATAGTACCTGTCACTTGGCGGGCATGCAGAAATACTTCTTCAGCGGTTGAACCAAACTTACCTGATTGTCAGGGGGAAAAAAAGAAAGAAAACACATCGTAAAACCCAACAGAGCCCCAGGCTCATGCAAAGGCAGTCCTTGGATCTGTGCATATTACAGATGTGTAGTGGATGGGATTTCATCTAAAAGTTTCTTTTTACCTTCAAATGTTTCCCTAAACTTTAGTTACAATATCACTGTTATAATGATGTTTATGTTTAAAGCAAGAGGTTGTCCTCAAGGATTTGTTAAAAACAGAGTTTAGGAGATCATCAAGGCTCATGAAATTAAGAAGAAATGAAACCAGCGCTGCTGAGGATGAGCGAACTTTAAAGGACGGGTATCTTCCAGGTATTTCGCTACTTATCCTTCTTCCCAATGACCCTACTCCATTTCAAGCAGGATAATAAATTACTGGCTAAGTTGTTTTGAAACACCTAACTTTAATAAATGGTTTAGAATGATTTGCTGTATCAGAACGTACCTGTTTAAATACCTAAGTAATTTAATTACCTGCCTTCCGATTTTGTTGACCTATTAATTTCCCCCCAAAATTATTTCTTTAACAAAGAGAATACAAAGTGCAGCCCAGCACCTCTTTAAGTCACGTGAGGTTCAAACTACAGAGGGATTTCTCTCCCCCTTCATTCAACAACATGACACGGTCTCCTGAGAGTTGGAGTTTAACTTTATTTTCTGCATTCACAGGCTCTACATTTGTGGTCAGCACTTGTAAAGAAATGTCTTTTGGTCACTTATGTCAAAGACATAAGGAAACCAAGTTACTGAAGTGAACATGAAAATATTTTCTTACAAAGGAGGTTGACTGGATCTCGTATACCAACCATACCATTAACAAAAAGAGGCTTAAAATGAAATCATAGATGTATCTCAGTTGATGTGGAAGAAACTTGCAGGCCCCTGGCAGCCTCCCTTTAAACAACACCCCCTTTCAACTCATTCAAAGCATTTTAATTTTCATTCTGTTCGGGGGGTGGGGTGGGGAGGAGACCAGCCTGTACATTTGTGCTCACACAGTCATTGTTGTCCCAAGGCGTACAACACAAGGCAAGGTTCCAAATATGCCTGAAATTCTAGAAGCACCAATGTGAACCGTGCCTGGTGAAAGCTTTTTTTTTGAAGCCCCCATTCCCCAAGGCTTTTCCCAGCCCCCAAAGCCTGATAGGATTCAAAATGGGTCAGATAAGGAGGAAATGTACTTGACACAAGAATAGAGCTGCCAGATGAAATGCAGAACCCCCAGTTACATTTGAATTTCAAATAAACAATGAATACATTTTTAGGATAAGTGTGTAACCATGCAGTATATCCCATGCAGTATTTGGAACACACTTATGCCAAAAAAAAAAAAAAAAAAGTAGTTCATCTAAAATTCAAATGTAACTGGGTGTCCTGTATTTTTATTTTGCTAAGTCTATGACCTCAGACAAGAAGGAACTGAAAAAATGACTGTGAATAACTTAGAGAGTTTGCCATATATGGTGTCCTTATAGTTAACCTCTTATGTTATGTAGTTAACTTTTTATGTTTGATCATATAATATTTTTAAATCTTCTTTTTCAAATGTGGCATTGGCACATAAGGTTAAAGGCACATTTGATTAGAAATAAGCACAAGTAAAACAGTGCGATGTAATCATGTTACCTGAAACCAATGTTTGCCTTCACCTCAGACTCCTTTCCTTCCCAATTATAGTTCTTAAATTTAATGACTTGTTCTCTTTAAAATTAAAATCGACAGAATGATAATTCCTTCCCATTGACGCTGTAATTGAGAACGTTAATTTCTCTTTGATAATTACTCAGATAATATATTTATAGTCACTATGGAATGCGGAACATTATAAACACTAAAACAAAAGAAAAATGACATTTGGCATATAGATCATGCTCTTAATAGGCACAGATAACCGGTTAATTTTTGTGGATTGTGGGTTGGAACATTCTGCCTTTCCCTTTTTCAGGGATGGCTTACATCTGGTTAATGTCATGGTCACATATAAGGGAAGGGTACAGAAGCTGAAGGAAGTCGACAAAAATATTTCTCGAGCACTAAGTGATGGGGACAACATTAAACGACCCTCACGGAGACCAGTAATGACAACAGTTTGTGTCCCTACCTCCAATGACACCATTAATCTCCCCGCAGTCCCCAGGAGGCCGGTGGGACCCCGCAGACAGCAGCTCCAGTCGGCCGACCACCCGCTCCAGCCTCTCCATCAGTGCCTGCATCTCTGCCATTCTAGAAAAACACAGGAGCAAACCGGAGTCCGTGTGAATGTCAGGGAGGATTAGCAAGCCAATGCCAGTAAACTTAACAGCAGCAAGAAGGAAAATAAAAATTGCTCGGAATGGCTTTAATTACCTAGACAGTATTTCTACATAGCAGGAAAACAGGTGAAATTCCAAAAAACATAGAACTTGGAACAAAAAAACCCCACAAAGTATATTGATCCTATTTTCAATTCAATGAAAATATTCTTATTATTCATTCAATTCAATGGCATTTATAAGCCCCATATGCAATGCACAAGAAATTCACTCCCTACGCCATTAACAAGTGTCTGGTTGGATGCTTCCTGTGCTATGATACAATCTATGTCTAGCATATACTTAAAAGCCTGTGAACATGTATCTCACGGTTAATGTTGCCAACTTTTATCCTACTAAATGGTAGGAACATATTTTAACTACTTCCAATGACTCTTTCTGTGCAAGTATAACTCTCCAGGGGATACTAAACCTACTGATAATTGTTGTTTATTTACTCAATTACACCTTAAGTTAACCAGCCCAGCGTGGAACTATGAGTTTATAAAATTGCATTGTTTAGCAGGCAAATGGGTTTTTACCTCCAGGAGCTACCTGTTTTCTACTTATCACTACCTTTAGCATTTCTGTTGCTGGATTATTTCAGATTACAATTATTCTGAAGGGTGGAGATTTTAAATTAAAATATCAAGAATGTTTATTTCCTTTTGCTGTGGGTTGTTTTTGGACAAAATTTAGGTCTGGGGGCGGGGGGTGGTTTCTGGAGATAGGGAGCTTCAGTGACCCAGCAGTCTCAGCTGGGAGCAACTGGGTTTGACACTGAGTAAGGGAATGGACATTGGATAAAAGTGGGGTTGGGTATCTATCCTTCCTGCTTCCAAACACTCCTTCAAGAGCTACACTGAGTGTACACAGGTAGTACCTTGAAATTTTTTTTTAAAGATTTATTTATTTGACAGAGATCACAAGTAGACAGAGAGGGAGGCAGGTGGTAGGGGAAGCAGGCTCCCTGCTGAGCAGAGAGCCCGATGCAGGGCTCGATGCCAGGACCCTGAGATCATGACCTGAGCCGAAATCAGAGGCTTAGCCCACTGAGCCACCCAGGTGCCCCAGTACCTTGAAATTTGTTGGCCCTATAACGTAATGCTAGGAAGGTGACCCCTGAGGAATGGAACCCAATCTAATTTGGCCGGGCTCATGAGATCCAACATGGAGGTACCACAGCTCCCACTGTACCACCCTATGACTATTTTTGGCAAAATCAGCCTCCTGCCCCAGAGAGAGTAAAACATGCCTCATCTTAATCAGTGTTTGTCGATCTCACTCTTGCAAACTTTCCAAGCATCATCTTGAGCCAAAGAGGACTGGCATGCTCCCATATCAGAGACAGTGCTGCCCCAGAGGGTGGGTAAATATTATTGCTCTAAGACATGCAACATTTCTTATTTCTGCAAGGAACCAGGTAATGCATATTTTTTTTTTTTTTGCATTTTGTATTTAACTAGTTTTGAGCTTAAACATAACGACTTGCCATGGCCATATTTAAAAACAAGGTTATACTCCTCAAAAAACGTGGATAGCTCTGTTACTCTGCATCTAAATGTCAGACGGTCATCAGATACGGATGGGGGAGTTCACTGTCTATTTTGGAAGTCATCTCTAAAACTGCCAGCAGCTACTCTTTCAAAATATGGGGCAGTATTCTCTGCACAGCTGAGATCAGCATCTAATCCCAAGGGGATTCAAAATTAGAAGTTTCTCATCTATTCTTTTCCTCTTAACGTCAGAACTTTTGCTTCTATTGCAATTGAAGAAGAAAAAAAGGGAAGAAGAAATTTAATTGAGCCCTTTACGTAATCTTGCAAGGGAACTGGGTATCCTGTAGGTGGGTGAAGGCCATTTGAGAGATGATAAAAGCCCCTCAAATCTTTTAATAGTTGTCCATCTGTTCACAGTTATCTATGTTCCCTGTCACTCAACTTGCCAAATGTTACTGCCATAGACCTAGCCCATGCTAGGGAAAAAAAAATGTGTTTGCTTTGTTTGCAAACCTCCCGATGCCCCAACAGAGAGGCACCAACCACCTCCAGAGGCTCCCAGCGCCGTTTCGGAGGGCCTGTTACATTTCACACTTAGGACGACTGTCCCCGACTGTGGCTTAATCAGCCTCCCTGACAAGACTCCAACTCACACTATCTAATAGCACTCCATATGTTGAGAGACAACAGGAGTTAGTCCACAAACCGCAGGGCTGGGCTGATTGGTATGGAATGCAGTCTAAAAGCAAATCAGATGTCACTTTGTGTAAAATCACCACGGACTGTGGAGTCTGCTCACAGCCTCTTAAGAGACCAAAACACAGCTCATGCACGGAAGCTAGGTTAAAATTTGAGAACCGTTTCTAAGAGAAACAGGAGAACGTATCAATGAAAGAATGCACCAGGATGTCGGAAATATACACGATAGCATTCCCAGGGAGAAGGACGGGGCTGAGATGGCTGTCCCCTCCTCTCCCAAAACACACGCACGTGCTTCTTCCCACATGCGCCCTCAGCTGCTATCCTGGCTCTCAAGAATGAAGAACAAGGCAGCAGATTCTCCAAATTCTTCCCAGGCAGTTCCATTTGCCTTGGTTTTTCAAAGTGGTTTGAGCCAAGTTTTCATGAAGAGGTGGGGGCCAGGAATTAAGAATTAGGCTGAGGAAAGGGATAGGGCAGGGGCTGGAGACAGCAAGGTCAGGGTAAGAAATGAGTCGAAACCAGGCCCACGGACAGATGAGCTTGGACCAGGAAGCCAACCGAAGAGGGGGATACATGATAGCTAGACATAAGATGTTCTAAGAATCAGATGAGAAGCAGAGAGAAGCCAGACACACAGCTGGACAATCAAGAACTTAGGCCAAGGGGACCCAGAGGGCTCAGTTGGTTGAGTGTCTGACTTGGATTTCAGCTCAGGTCTTGATCTCATGGTCATGAGATCGAGCCCTGTGTTGGGATCCATGCTCAGCAGGAAGTCTGCTTGGGATTCTCTCTCCCTCTTTCTCTGCTCTCCCCCTCTCTGTTGTCTCTCAAATAGATACATTTTTTAAAAAGAGCCTAGGGGAGACAATGAGCTCCAACTTGGCCCCCACTGTCCAGTCCTCCTATTCAGGCAAAAGCCAATGCCAATTTGAGGTCTCCTATAACCTCTGGTTTAGAGCAGATAAACACAATCATCTGGTCAGGTGTGAGGGTATCTGGAAAGGAAAAAGGAGAGGAACATAAAAGTCCACAACTTTCTCTCTTTAATGATCTGTTTTAGGAAATTACACTTGACATGAATCTCAATACCTTGTTTTGTATTAATTTGGGAGTATTCTTTTTTGAGCTCCCTTATAATAGGACATGTAACTCAACTTACTTACCATTTTCTTTCCTTCATTTGAATTCTCCCCTCCCTTTCCCCCTTTTAAAGTTTAACTTTTTAAACATGCACAGAATTTAAAGAGTCACCAGTTCTACAAGGCTTATTACAAAAACACAACAGTCCCCCGGCTGTCCCCTTCCACTTTTGTAGTGAGAATCAACCTATCTCCAGTAGCTGAGCTGTTGCTTTTAGTAATTACCTCTTCTGTATGCAACATGCTTCTCTCTTTACGTCTTGTTTTTCTTCCGTTCTAGGCATTATTCACTGAGTTCCCACCAAAACCAAGAGGGTTCACATTCTGCTTGCCTAATCCCCACCATCACACGCGCGCATACTTTCCTGTGCCCCAGGACTATTGTGTCACAATGTCTGTGTGACCAATCATCGGTGTCAACACAATTATGACCATTCACAGCTGAGTCATGACGTCTCTTAAGATCAGTCTCCATTTTTTTTTTTTTTTTGGTTTTGTTTTTACAACCTGCTTTCCTGTAGCTATGTGGTTCAGCTTCTCTGTTTTCTACATACTTAATCCTGATTCACCTCTGAACACTTTCCCCAGTTGTGGAAGTCTCCTTTTGAGCGGGCCAAATACATCTGGAATGCTATTAGGTCCTTCTTCTCAGAGGTTCTCTCTTCTGGAGAGTCAGTCTGAGGGCCCGGGTGCTCTGTAGGCTCTGTGACCAGAGATCTACTTACACCTTCCCCCATGAGGCATCTCCCCCTCTCTCTTATGTAGTATCACCTGCTTTTTGGATTCTGTAGCCGCCTATTTCTTGGTGTACTTCCTTAACTATCTTCTTAATTTCAGAGCCCTGTCTTCTGAAAAAGTACATGAAAGCACAATTGTTTATTGGAGAACACGCAAGTTGGAAATTATCTTTATTTTTCCCTCACACCTGATTGGTGGTTTGGCTGAGTGTAGAACTCCAGGCTGGAAGGCTTCCTCAGAATTTTCAAGGGGCTGCTCCAACAGGTTCTAGTTTCCTAGGTTACTGTGGACAGGTCTAAAGCCATTCTGGTTTTCTGATTCTTCATCCTTTTGACATAACCTTTGTTTTCCCTTCTGGAGGGAGTTTCTGGGGTCTTTGTCCTCAGGGGTTTGGGCTTTCACAGCAATATACCTTGTGGTTGACCAGATTTTTTTTTTTTAAAGATTTTTTATTTATCTATTTGACAGAGATCACAAGTAGGCAGAGAGGCAAGCAGAGAGAGGAAGGGAAGCAGGCTCCCTGCTGAGCAAAGAGCCCGATGCAGGGCTCGATCCCAGGACCCTGGGATCACGACCCAAGCCAAAGGCAGAGGCTCCAACACATTGAGCCACGCAGGCGCCCCTGTTTTTTGTTTTTTAAGTAGGCTCCATGCCCAACACGGAGTCCAATGTGGGGCCCGAACTCGTGACCCTGAGATCAAGACCTGAGCTGAAATCAAGTCAGATGTTTAACCGACTGAGCCACCCAGAGACTCCTCAAATGTTTTCTTTAAACATGATTTTCCAGAGGTGTGGGAAAGATAGGAAAATGGGCATTGAATATTGTACCTTTGGGTGAGTTTAAAAACTATATTTTGGGGTGGGTTTTTTTTTTTTTTCAAATAAAGTAGTTAGGATTCTAAATATTTAAACAATTTAAACTCCTTTCACAGCAATGGCACACATTTACAAATATTTCATACACTTCAGTAAGAACATAGCCAGTGAATTTTCTCTCATATATTGTCTTGGAAGGCTAAGGCATTCTGGAGGCATTTTCCTAGGAGAAAAGATAGTTGTCATCATTTAAAAAATTATTTTTGCCTCATTGGTCACTTTATAAGACCCATCCTTAAAGCATAGATATTCAGTTCCTGATACTAGTTTTATGTCCAGTGTTCTGTCAATAGGCAATGACTACTCTAACACAATAAAGATAGCATTCCTATTCTTTCCCACAGTAGTTTCCAGAAAGGGAGAATTCCCCACACTTGCAAACATTTTATAAGGTCTCAATCATTTTGCCTCCCCCCCTTTTAAAGTAGACTTCATGCCCATCATGGAGCCCAATGCAGAGCTCAAACCTACGACCCAGAGATCAAGACTTGAGGTGAGATCAAGAGCCAGATGCTTAACCAACTGAGCCACCCAGGTGCCCCCATTTAGTCCATTTTTAACCAGGGCTGTTCATAGGGGACCCTGGTTTTGGAATCACCAGCTGCAGGTCTTTGGAAGAGCTTAGTTTTGCTATGCTTTAGTTACTACCCGTCCATAGAGTTGGTAGAATATGTGTAGAAAGGCATACAAAGTCTGTCACATGGTCGGTGACAAACGTATTAGCTACTATTATGAAGTCATCCCATCTGTTTTGCTCTCAGTGGAAACAGATCTACAAACCACTATATCAAGTCTTTGTTTATTTTAAATGCTGAGCAATCACCTAAAAGACTGGGTCAACAGATTTGTTAAATCATTAGGGTATATACCTGAAGCTAACTATGCTTCAGTAAAAATTAAAAAAAAAAATAAGTAAAGTAAAATAACATAACATTAAAAAAAAACCTGGCCAATGGAAATAACTAGCTAAAAATTTCAGGTATACCTTATAATTATACCCTTAAAATTTTTTTTTTCAGTGTTTCATTTTCCTTTGTTCACATACTTACTCTACCAAGGTTTTTTTGTTGTTGTTGTTTTGTTTGTTTGTTTTCCTTTTAGAAAGGGAGAGAGAGAAAGAGGAACAGGGAGGGGCAGAGGAAGAGGGAGAATGAATCGTAAGCAGGCTCCACGCCTAGCTTGGAACCCGACATGGGGCTTGATCTCACCACCCTGAGATCATGACCTGAGCTGAGATCAAAAGTCAGACACTTAATTGACTGAGCCACCCAAGTGCCCCTTCACCGAGATTTCTAATGTGTCATGATTTCTAATGTGTAATGGTTACTATAAAAGGAAAATTTAGGGGTGCCTAGGTGGCTCGGATGGTTGAGTCTGCCTTAGGCTCAGGTCATGATCCTGGCGTCCTGGGATCCAGCTGGGTATCAGGGTCCCTGCTCAGCATGGAGCCTACTTCTCCTTCTCCTTACATCCCCTCCACCTTCCCCTATGCCCCCACCAAAATAAATCAACAAAATCTTAAAATAAACAAAACAAAAATTGGGGTACATAATCAGTAGTTTTGTAGTCACAAATATTCCCCCAAGCATTCAAAAATTCAGAAATAATCAACAGATTGTGTATCAGTTTTAGGTACATTGCATAATGATTTGATATATGTACCCAGCAGTCCTCCTTTATCCACCGGGATATATTCCACGACCCTCAGTGGAAGCCTAGAACCACAGATAGTGCCAAGCCTTATACATACCATGCTTTTTCCTATAGATACATACTTGTGACCAAGTTTACTATGTATCTGAGGCGGAGTAAGAGATTAACAACAATAGCTAATAATAAAATACAATAAAAGCTAATGATAAATAGAACAATTACAACAATATACTGTACTATAATACAAGTTAGGTAACTATGACCTTTCTCTCTCTTATTAGATCTTTCCGGATGGTACCCACCCTCCTTCCTGTGACGACGTGAGGTGTTCAAGTGCCAGCATGATGAGATGAAGGGAGGTGAGTGATGCAGGCGCTGTGACGACAGCACGAGGTTACTGCAGACTTTGTAGCATCAGAAAGAGGATAACCTGCTTCCCCACTGCGACTGACCACAGGCAACTGACAACCACAGGTGAGGGGTGACCACTGTCCGCTGCACAATGGCCCCCACAAGAGGCTCAATGAACCCTCGACACACACAGGTACAAGTTTTTGTCTTGCAGTAAGAACTTTTGGCACCTCCTCTCTTAGCAACTTTCAAAGATACAACACCGGACTGTTAATCCCAGTCACCCTGCTGTATGTGACACCCCCAGGACTTACTGATCCTATAACCGGAGGCCCCTACGCATTTTTATAATGACTCATTTGCTTTTACACTGTCCTCTGCTAAGGACACAAACCCAAACTCTGCAGAAGCATGTTTGGAAGACAACACTCCCTCATCCCTCCATCCAGATCATCTTGTGCTCTGTGGTAAGGGGTCTTGTAAGACCTAGCTACTTCGTTCTAAAAAGTAACGCTTTTTATAACGTTATAAAAAGTTATAAAAAGCAATGCTCATAGCTGCCTTGAAAACTGACCCCCCAGGGTCTGGAGTACGTGGTGATAAACCCAGAATAACACCTCTTTGTCTGGGTCACATTCCCGGCATCCGTAAGACACCCGGCTCAATTAAAACACTGTCTCTCTCTCTGGGGTACCTGGGTGGCTCAGTGGGTTAAATTCTCTGCCTCCAGCTCAGGTCATGATCTCAGGGTCCTGGGATCAAGCCCCACATGGGGCTCTTTGCTCAGCAGGGAGCCTGCTTCCTCCTTTCTCTCTCTGCCTGCCTCTCTGCCTATTTGTGATCTCTGTCAAATAAATAAATAAAATCTTTAAAAAAAAAAAAACACTGTCTCTGGCCATGCTTCCTGCTAGCACGTGCACACCATGCCTCCCAAGGAAACGAGTCTGAGCCCTTCACGGGCTGACGTCCCACCTTTTACTCTTCCTGCATCGCCCGCTGAGTCCTGCCTGCTGCCGTGTACACAGGCAATTCTATAAATATTTTTTGATTGACTAATTAATTGGCTACCACTCCCCGCCTTCCCTTGCCTGCCCACTCACTGGCATAATCCCAGATCAGGTGGCAAACCAGATTTTCACAGGAGCAGTTTCCATTTCGAAGAAGACACTGGCTCAGTTTTCCCCTCTGAACACCACAGTGGCTTCCTCCCATGGTTCACACGAGCGCCCCTGTTCTCTGGAATGTGAACCTTGCGTTTTCCATTAGCACCTGTTTTCTTCGGGGCTTCAGCAATGTTTAAAAGTCCACATTGTCCAAAGGGTTTTGTAAATTCCTCACAGCAAGTTCATAAAACAAGCAAGGGAGAACCCTACTATGATAATATTTTCGTGTTCACAACAGCTGCGTTTTCCAGGTTCTACTTGCTGGTTGAGGTCATCCTCACTAGGCTGAAGGTACAGAAATAATTGTGGTGAGCGTTTCTCCTCAGACTCTGTAAGGGAGACCTAGATCCAAGGGCTCCCAAAGATCATGAGTCTAAGCTTAAACAGAAGGTTGACTTGAACTGACAGGAGGAGAGGACTTTTTAACCTTCTCCCATGTTGAGGTTGGGCTGCTGGTTATATGTGAGCTCTCCCGAACCAGTAAAGTCACAATGGATTACTTTCTCTATAAATCCGCCCAGATTAAAAAATACATATATTTGTTGAACTACCATCAAACCAGGCTGCCGTAGGTGTTAATTTCTCTTTATCATGAGTGTAACAATGACCTTCTTTCCTTTCTCCAGAAGCTACCAATCACTTGGGGAAGGAATTGTGTGGTTAACCATCATGTAACCATGGGATAACAGTTACATGTAGAAGGAAAAAACCATGGTCTTCCCTCCTTCATTCATTGATTGGCTCACTCAATATGCTGGTTTCGATCAGTCAGTAATATAACGTTCCCACTATCTGCCAAACACAAGGGGTATGGGTAGAAAATAAAGGGGGATCAAAATACAATTCTTGCCCAGCTGTCTTGCGATGGGGCTGGAAGTAGACCTTGCTCAGTCAAGCCGGGGAGTTGTTTTTCTAAGAAGATATGTTCATGTTGGCAAGATGCCTGCCTTTATATTTTTGCTTACTCTCCTACTGGGCATTTTTGGAGCCAGCTTCTCACCAAACAGGAAAAAAAAAAAAAAAAAGCCATCATTTTCTTTTCATTGTTAAGAAGTTTCAAGAGTCTCTGAATTTTGAAACAGTAAAACCAGAATAGGAAAGATCAGAGAGTTACATAAATAAAAGAACACCTTAAATGTTTCACAGAACTGGAAAAAACACAAGATCCTGAATGGCTAATGGATTCCTCCAAAACTTCTAACAAAGTTCCAGTGCAGAGAAAAAAGGCAAAGTGTCTTCTGCTAGACTTGGGAAAGGACCTCACCCTGCCCCCTCCATCTCAGCGGGTTCCAAAGACCCACTCACAGAGACAAGTCACGCCTCCCCAAACATGCCCCCCCCACCACCATGCTGTTCCCACTGCCTTGGGGTCCTTCCCAACACTGCTGCACCCATACTCTGCAACTCAACTCCTCCGCGAGGCCACCCACGGCCTCACAGGTCAGGGGTAACCTCTCTTTACCAACTGCCATTTACTCCCTGTCATCACAACCAAATCCAGAGTGCGGCAGAGAAGGGCAAAGCAAACAACCACATGTAGAAAGGACCTCCCCTTTCCATTTGCCCTCTCCACTCTGGTGGTATCACTTCTCAGGAGGGTCCCTGATCAGTCTTGGGATACAAATATCTTTCCTCTAAGTTGGAATCTCTGAAGATTAGAGGCGAGAACTCATAGCTTGATCTCGTGGAAAAAGTATTTTGGCATCAGAGATCCTTGATTTCAGATTCCAGCCCCTTAACTGGCAGCTTCCAAAACTCCAGGCAGACGACTTAACCCACGTGAGTCTCAATTTATTCATTTCTGATACATGAATTCCTTCCTTCTTCTTCATTCACCAGTTTAAGAGAATTGTATGCAAATGTGTTTTTGAGATGTGTCCCGCGCTGGCTGCTGGAGCTACACAGACGAAGACACGGATTCCTCAGGGGGTCATGATCTCCTTCAGGAAGGGACGGTTTGGCTGCTGGGGACAGTCCAGCACTCCAGGATGCCAGGCAGCAGGGAACGGGGCCATCTCAGCAGGAAAGAGCCCAGTGGGAACCGAGGCCATGGGGGAGGTCTAAGTATATCTTGAAGGCTGGCTCTGCGCCCTCACTTGGGGTGGTGCTGCTTACGGGTAAGGACAGAGCCATAAAATGCTAGAGTCTGAACACTGAGTGGGACCAGGACAGATCCCTATTTCATTCTCTTATTATGAAGTGTGAACTACTCTCTTAGCGAAATGTGAGGCAAAGACCCTTCACTGAAGAGAAGCTCCCTCCCCAGCTCACTCCATGCCCTTTCTAAGCTCCTGTCGTGCTGGGCAAGCAAACAGGTGCTGCCCGTTTGCTCTTGCTTAGGCCATGGGGCAAGTGTAGTTCAAAAAGGTGTTTCTAGGAGGACTTCAAGGGCCATATTGTGGCACTGGGAAAAGAGGAACCTTGGAGACCCCACTAGACTACCACAGCCTGGGAAGGGTTCTAGGGACCTTCCGTCCCTCCATAAAAGAAAATGAATTGCTCTCCCTGTGCGCAGTTATAAGAACTCTCACAACTTAAAAATAAGACAAAAACTCCAACTTAAAAATGGTCAAAATATTTGAATAGACATTTTTCCAAAGAAAACAGGCACACAGCCAGCAGTAAAAGTGAACATGGTCGACATCAAGAGCAATCAGGGAAATGCGAATCAAACCCACAATGAGATACCACTTTGCACCTGCTAGGATGGCTGTGACCAGGAAGACAGATGATAACAAGTGCCAGTGAGGACGTGGGCAAATCAGAAGCTTCCTACACCTCCAGGGGGAACGCAAAATGGTGCAGCTGGTATCGAAACAGTTTGGAAGTTTCTTCAAGAGTCAAGTATCCGTTTGCTATAAGACCCAGCCATTGCACTCATTGTTAGTGACTCAAGAGCAATGAAAACATATGTCCACACGCACAAAGGCTTGCACACAGATGTTCGTGGCATCATCACTCGTAATAGCGAAACATGAAAGGAAACAGCCCATCAGCCGACAGATAATCAGCTGACGGATAGATAAAAAAAGGTACCACACAACAGAGTATCATTTAGCAAGAAAAAGGAAAGAAGTACTGATACATTCTACAACAGCGGTGAACACTGAAACATTACGCTAAGTCAAAAAGCCAGACATGGAAAAGCAGATATTCCACTTATATGAATATATTCCACTTATATGAATATCCAGAAAAGGCAAATGTCTAGAGACGGAATAAAGATTAGCAGTTGCCTAAGCTGGGGATGGGAATGGGAAGTGAGTACAAACAGGCACAAAATCTCTATGTGATGTGAGGGAAAGGATTCAAGAGAGGATCATGGTGGCAGGTGCACAATGCTGGAAATACACTAATAACATTGAATTGTTCACTTAAAATGGGTGAATTTTATGCAAAATTGTACCTTGATAAAGCTTTCAAAAACAAACAAGTACAATGGATCCTTGAACCATGCAGAGGTTAGGGGCGCCAAGACCTCCATGCAATCAAAAATCTGCATATACCTTTTGAGTCCCCCCAAAATTTCACTACTAATAGCCTACTACCAACTGGAAGCCTTACGAATAACATACACAGTCGATGAACTTATATTTTGTATGCTATTTGCATTATATACTGTATTCTTACAATAATGTAAGCTAGAGAAAAGAAAACATTAAAACCGTGAAGAGGGGTGCCTGGGGGGCTCAGTGGGTTAAGCCTCTACCTTCGGCTCAGGATCTCAGGGTCCTGGGATAGAACCTCACATTGCTCTCTGCTCAGCAGGGAGACTGCTTCCTCCCTCCCTCCACCCCTGCCTCCTGCTCTGCCTACTTGTGATATCTCTCTCTCTGTCAAAGAAATAAAATTAAAAAAAAAAAAAAAGAAAAGAAAACCGTGAAGAGAAACTACAGTCACAGCAGTGTACGTATTTATTAAAAAAAATCTGCACCAAGTGGCCCTGCGAGGTTCAGACCTATGTTGTTCAAAGGTCAGGGGCACTGCTCCTCTTTACAAAGATATAGTTGAAAACCAGTTAAATCTGAATGACTTTGCTGCTCTCATCTCCCAGAGAAGACCTAGGTGGCAATGAACCTTAACCAAAGACGGCTCTGAGAGGCCACAGCTAGGGGCCATGATAGGGGGCAAAGGAGAACAGTGGTTTCCACTGCATCAGAATCACGGGGGGAGGGGGCACCTGGATGGCTCAGTCGTTAAGCGGTCTTCAGCTCAGGTCATGGTCCCAGGGTCCTGGGATTGAGCCTCACATCAGGCTCCCTGCTCAGCGGGAAGCCTGTTCTTCCCTCTCCCACTCCCCCTGCTTGTGTTCCTTCTCTCGCTGTGTCTCTCTCTGTCTAATAAATAAATAAAATATTTAAAAAAAAAAGAATAATTGAGAAGCAGTGGGGGTGGGGGGCGGCGCAGAGAGTGCTTCAAAATGCAGATTCCTGGGCCCCGCGCTCAGCAATCCTAACTCCATGGTTCCAGGTACTCCCAGCAATCTGCATTTCTCAGAAGCACACTTCAGAGTAAAAGGAGCTACATGTTGAGAAATCCTATAATAGAAGTGCAGAGGAATGCTGTGGGAGCATATGTGTACAGGGTGGGGGTAGAGAAGGGCGGGTACTCACGTGAGCCCCGGGAAGTCAGGAAGCTCTTAACATTCAGTTAGGCGCTAAGCTGAATCTCAGAGGATGAGGAGGCATTACTGCCTTCTCAAGGCATAGTTCGGAAGAAGAGAGGTAAGTGAGGGTAAAAGCATCTCTGGGCTGATGCACGTGCCAAGGCACTGAGGCCTTACAGCTAGAAAACATCTCCGGAGCATTCACTCTGTGCCAGAAGGTAAGAGCACAGGGGAAAAGAGCACAGGGGAAAACACAGGATGGACGGTAGCTGGCCAGAGCAGCGGATGCGGCTGAGGGGAGACGTGGGAATTCACTACAAGGTGGCAGTGGACTGGAGAAGGTCAGACTATATCTGGGGTGCCGGAGATCTGAGACAGGGCCACGCAGATCAGCTGGGTGGGGAGGGGAAGAGAGAAGGCAGGATGTCTTGGTTGCCTTCCCTCCGGGTCCGGTGGTGCAGGTGCTAACCCAGAGAAGGCTTGCAGGTGGCCGGCTAAGGGGAGGACCTCAGTTTTAGACACTGAGTTCCAAGTGGCTACCGGGATGACAGCTGGTGGCTGCAAGCAGGGAAAGGGAAAGCCCAGAGGGGCTTCTGGGATGGAATTGTAAGTTTTACCTAATAATAACAACTGCCATGGGAGTTTTGGAGAGCTCGGAGGAGATGATGAGGTGAGCTTTGAGAACTAGAAAATGATGCCTGAGTGTCACTGTTATAATTTATCTCTGAACATGCCCCAGCACCCCTCACAGGGGTGTGCTCATGATTGCACAGGTCAGCATGTCTCCGATCCCCCAAACACGGCGACCAAGGACATCTTGTGCACCACAGTTCTAAGGGGAGGCCATAGCGCATCTCAATGGCAGGGACACTAGTGACAGGAAGCATCTTGTCATCTTATATGGTCAGTTATTTCTCACCACCTGACAAAAACTCACTCACTCCCGAAACCCCGTCGTTTCGGTGTTAAGAATACCATGTCTCTAGGAATAATGAAGGCAAGAAGGTTTGCCTTCTTCTGATCTCAAAACTTTCTAGCCTTCACTGGGAGATTTATAGATGGTCCAAGAGCAGATTCGGCAGCTCTCTTAAAAGGAAAACGCCCAAGGACCGGTTCTCAAGAAAAGGGCCAGTTTTGTGCGTGGACATTTGTAAGAAATGAGAACGTGATCGTTTGACTTGGAACAGCCCACCTTCTGCTTCTTCGTGAGTCTCCAGCCCCAGGTCTACTTCCATACTTGACTTTGATTTATTACTTGTAACAAAACTGGTGTTTTCAAATAGAGCAGTGGACCACCAAAAGATTGCAGGTTCTTTTTTTTTTTTTCCCCCTCTTTGGACTAGGAAGCCGAAAGTAAAGGGGATACAAAGAGGACAACGCAGAACAAAGAGAACAGTGGGGTGTGGAATCAGGGGGAAAGGGGCCACAGGAAGGCATCAAAAGGAGGAGGGAGCTACTGGTGTGGGTCAAAAGGGAATCACCCACTCCAGCCTCTCTCTAGATGGCGTTCAAAACTCAAAAAGCAACTTCCAGACTCAGAAAGACAAATGACAATTGGGTGAACTGAGGAAAAGTAATCAAAACTTGAAAAGGAGACTTATTTGGGAATGTGTTCCTGGGTGTTTTCTTTTTTTTTTTTTTTTCTCTTTTCTCTCCAGGGTTGACCCAAAGTTGGAACTATGCAGGGGGTTTAGACAACCAAATCTGAGAAACCTCCTCTTTTTGGCCAGAAGACCTGGAAAGGACACTCTGTAATGGGAAAATGAACAGAAAGTCCAGGGGGTTGTGGGGGACAGGGGGGTCCATTTTCCTCTCCCAAGTGTGGCTGTGGGCACAGAGCTGCTCCTCAGATCAGCAGCAACATAAGCACCTGAAAGCTTCTCCCGAGTTGCCATGAGGAGCAGGGGAAAGAGGTCCCTGTGGTCCAGCGTACAGGGAGAATCCCTATGAGTGGTTTCCCCCTCCTTTCTTCTCACTGCTCAACCCTGAGGATGGCCCTGGTCTTAGGGAACTATACCACAGCAGTGTGAGCAGCTAAAACTACCAGAAAAACCCAATCTTTCTGGCTAGAAGCCCAGGTGGGGGGAAGGTCTCTTAGGGGCAGGAGCCAGTGAGAGGAATCCCAGAGAAGACAGAGCTGGAGAAGGAGATCCCTTTCTTCTGTGCATGAGGCAGCACAAGTCCCAGTCTCTCCTGAACTGCACACGTGTGGGACAGATCCAGAGGCTTTGAGATCTGAGCTGTGGGAGAATCCACTGCTCAAGCCTGGACTAAACCCTAAAAAGCACTTCCATGCGACCCAAAGCAGCACAGCAAAACTGCACCGATGTTGGAACCATTGCCCACAGAACGCAAGCTAGAACTGGGCTGACTGCCTGGTAAACAAAAGAAAACAAACCCACAAACAAACAACCAAAATATATAGATATGCATTTCAAAATGACTCAGAGTCTCACAATGCAATGCCCCAAATGCCCAGAGTCCAACCCAAGAATATTTGTCATGCAAGGGACTAGGAAAACGTGATCAATTCTCAAAAGAGAAAAGACGGTCCATTGATGGCAACACCCCTCCCCCGCCCAGTGACACAGATGCTGGAATTACCAGATAGATTTCTATAAGCTGTTTTAACTGTGCTCTGGGAGATAAAGGCAAACACCCTTAAAATGAATGGAATGACAGACATTCTCAGCAGAGGCAGAGAACCTATAAAAAAGAAATAAGTGAGTATATTAGAGCTGAAAAATACAATGCAAAAAAAATGCATGATGAACCCAAGAGCAGGATGGCAACTGCCATGGGAAGTCACTGTGTATTTGGTGGTAGCGATATTATCTGATCTGAAGAACAGACAGAAAAGGAACTGAAGGAAAAAATGAACAGAGCTTCAGAGGTCTGTGGGGTGATATTAAATAATCTCACTATATATATGATATTTTATATATCCTATATATTATGTATGTATATATATATAATAAATTAATACGGTGTCCTTGAGATCCCAGGCAAGAACAAAGAGATTGAGATGGGAAATATACCCAAAGAAATAATGAGCAAACATTTCCCAAACTTGATGAAAGCCACACGTTGACAGATCCAAACAATACGATCTGTCTGGTTATTAAACACAGGCACGCACACACATCATTGACACTGAGTGCCTCCAAAGGGGAGTTCAAGAAAGACCAGTAAAGTGAAGGCATAACTGCTTAAAAAGAAATAAAACCTGATGGGCTATCCATCATTCCCTTTTGAGAGGTGTCACAAGCATCAAGACCTTTCACTCTGAAATGTCTTCCCTAAATCTAGCAGAATCAGGAGTCCCTAGAACTCTCTCAGTCAGCAAATTGGTTCCTTTACCAACACTGAACATGCAGAAAGGTTTGCCGTATTACCGACCCCTTGATTTTTGGTCTGAAAACAGAGGAAGGATAGGCTATAAAAGGGATTTCCGAATTTTCACTAGTAAATATCCAGAAAGCATTTTTGTAAAACCCTCCTGCCCATTTCTAGATTGACATGTAAAAAATTTCACCAAAATGTGAATGGCTCCAAAGAATGTAACCTTTAGCATTGTTACTATTGATGCATAAAAATAAAATTATTTCTCATTCTCATTCTCAGCCACTGAAATTCACACTTACGGCAAAAAAAAAAAAAAAAAAAAAAAAACAGAAACAGGCTGCTTTTTGACAATCACAAATTTTTCATAATTACATTTTCTCCTCAAACTTATATTTCCATTCTTCTTGCCCTGTAGAAATGTATCCCAGTATTATTTATTTTATGCCTTAATGTCTTTTATTCATTACTCTATCATACTTTTCTGCAGCAAAACTATGTTTATAAACTTCAATTTAAATTCAATGTCAAGGGGTGCCTGGGTGGCTCAGTGGGTTAAACCTCTGCCTTCAGCTCAGGTCATGATCTCAGGGTCCTGGGATCAAGCCCCACATCGGGCTCTGCAGGGAGCCCGCTTCCCCCTATCTCTCTGCCTGCTGCTCTGCCTACTTGTGATCTCTCTCTGTCAAATAAATAAAATCTTTAAATTCAATGGCAAAAGAAAAAAGATCTTCTGATTGCTACCATCATAACTCTGAATGCCACTTATCAAGACAACACACATATTACAAATGGTGACAAATAATTACTAAATGTACGTAAAAAGTAATTTTTATTGGAAAACCCTCTCTTTTGAGCACTTTCATTTTTCAGTGTTTTTTTTTTCATGCATCTGTGGATGAATAAATTTATTACCAGAATGAGTCAAGGTTGAACATCAATTTCTCAATTTTTGTTTTTATCAAAGTAAATGCTGGGAAACTATGTTCACATAAATGAGAAAATGGGAATGAGTGACATTTTGTCATAGAAATTTCACTCCGTTCTTTGAACTCCTGAATGTACTAACATCACATGGTGAAGAAATATCAAAAATTATTTGAGTCACCGGTGTACGGAGAAGCTGGGAGGACTGATGAGTGAGTATCCTCCCTACTCATCCATTCTGCCTTCTCTCAGCCCGTGACTGTCTTTGACGAGGGCCATTTACAACTCTGCAGACATAGCAGTTAACTTGTAGAAAACCGATGGGAAAGCAGGTAATTATTGTCTATAAGCACGTAAATAGTTTTACCTTGTGAAGGTTGGATTGACTTCCTTCTCCTACCGCGGAAGAAGCCGGCTTAACACCAATTAAGCAAATTCATTTCAACCTTCCCGTAAATGATCTCCTTTGAACTGACTACAGACCTTTCCAGCTCTCTAATTTTTTAGTATGTTTAAAAATGTTCATTTTGGGGCTCCTGGGTGGCTCAGTCAGTTAAGTGTCTGCCTTTGGCTCATGATCCCAGGGTCCTGGGATCCAGCCCCTTGCACATGGGCTCCCCACTCAGCAGGGAGTCTGCTTCTCCCTCTCCTTCTGCCCCCCAACCCCTTCCTTGTGCATACTCTCTCTCTCTCAAATAAATACAATCTTTCAAAAAAGTTCATTTTTCATGTGTATGAGAGTCTTGATTTCATCCCTTTCTAAATTTGTCCTTTAATATTGGTTTATAATTTGATTAGATCGATCTTCAATGTGTGTGTGTGTGTGTGTGTGTGTGTGTGTGTGTTTGGTTTTTGTTTGTTTGTTTTAATTATGTTCATTAACATATACTGTATTATTTGCCCCAGGGGTACAGGTCTGTGAATCATCAGGCTTACACGTTTCATAGCACTCACCATAGCACATACCCTCCAGAGATTTAGAAAACATATGATTTGTGATATCTGGGCATTGGAATCATTCACTTTCACACCCCTAAGGCTGATATTCTGAAATGTCCCTCTTTTCTGCCTTCCCCACTCCCTAGATGATATTCTTGAAGAGTGGAGTTTAGTAAAAAATAGGTTAGAAATAGGACTTCTTAGTCAAATGAATTAGGAAGATGGATTAGAGATACAGGATTTTCTTAGGCAGAATGAGAGAAATGTGCTTATGGAAAAGAAGGCGGGAGACAGAACCTCATCTCTGGGGCAGGCCTGCTCTTAGGAAGACTCCTCTGGAAAAAGGACATGGGGAAGAGGAGGACTTGAAAATTTACTTTCTCAAAACACCTGTGTGCAGGTACCTTGGGGAAAGTCTCTGAATATAGTTAATGTACACAGTTTGAAGACTTTTGACCTAAAGAAGCACAATAACGAGTCCCACCCCTAATGCCAGCCCACTCATGGGCATGAGAAAACCTCTTTTTCAAAGTTTTCAGTGGCTGGAGAACTTTCATTAGATAATCGTCCACCTTCCACTCAGATGAGACACTGAGGGAAGGACAAAGGAAGAGACTCTTCTGAAGTAGGACAGAAGAAGGGGGGCCGGAGGGCCGTCCACAGAGGGAACTTTGAACAGTGGAGCATACCACGAGAGCATCGAGAGACAAAGAAGCAAAATGGAAATGAACGGGGAATCAGAATCACAACTTTAAGGATTTTGACTCAATACTTGTGAACCTGCATTGGACCCCTGACAATCTCCAGCCACAGCTTCCAGCATGCTAGAAGATGGTACCAGGAGAAACTGCGTGTGGTCAGCTGAAAGCCAAGCTACCAACTGGATGGAGTCTTCTTCCAGCAACCTACTTGCGACCTGACGCTGGATGGGAGTGAGCACAGGTCCCAAACAGTGTTCAGCAGATGAAAAGACCACTCTCATAGCTCACCAGCCCCTTACGTACACACTCCGGGCTTCTAAACTGAGGATACATAGAATGGACAGCCTCCACGACACATCAGACTATAATCAGACAGAAATATGCTCTCGCCACTACAAAGCCTATTACACCTGATTCTGGAAAAATTCAATCGGCTAGTTCTCTTAGAGTGGTCCATTTTGACTGCTTTTTATTGCCTTAAAATAAAGTACTCAATTTATCTCATAAAAATCCAGAGACTCTGAGGCACCTAGGTGGCTCAGTGGGTTAAAGCCTCTGCCTTTGGCTCAGATCATGATCCCAGGGTCCTGGGATGGAGCCCCACATCGGGCTTTCTGCTCGGCGGGGAACCTGCTTCTCCCTCTCTCTCTCTGCCTGCCTCTCTGCCTACTTGTGATCTGTCAGATAAATAAATGAAATCTTTAAAAAAACAAAATCCAGAGACTCTGAAGGCACCTGGGTTGCACAGTCAGATTAAGCGTCTGACTCTTGGTTTTGGCCCAGGTCATGACCTCAGGGTCATGAGATTGAGCCCCACGTCAGGCTCCGGGTTGAGCATGGAGTCTGCTAGTTTCTCTCTCCCTCTCACTCTGGCCCTCTTTGTGCTCGTCTATGTACTACTACAGTTGTCTCAGCTGTCTCCAGCATCTAGCTTCTCCAGGGACCACCTGCCTCTTCAAAACTACATGGAGATCACCTAGCTTCAATCTCCAGACTCACAGAACTCTCCTGTTCCTCTTTAATTTTTTTTTAAGATTTTATTTATTTGAGAGAGAGTGAGAGAGAGAGAGAAAACACGAGAAGGGGGGAGGGGCAGAGGGAGACACAAACTCCCTGCTGAGCAGGGAACCCAACGTGGGACTCGATCCTGGGACCCTGAGATCATGACCTGAGCCGAAGGCAGACATTTAGTCAACTGAACCACCCAGGTGCCCCTCTCCTGCTCTTTAATACCCTATCAAAACTCGAATAACTTTGGATCAGACTCGTATATTGTAGAGTGGCCTTTACATTCTGAGAAGCTGGGGACTATGGGAACTTCAAGTTACCTAATTTATCTTCTCATTAGATAGATGTGAGTTTCTATCTTGGGACTACTGGACCTTGTTCACTTGGTTAAGCGGTCAATGAGAAGCTAGGATGATTAGATGTCTAACTGATGAGATAGATCAGATGAAATTATTATTACTAATCCATAATAATCAGAAGTTCTTTCTCTGGTTTTAGAACACTTGCTATGTCAATTCCTACACAAGGCTGTATCCTGCAGTCAAATGCTCTACCCCTGAGCTATACCCCCACAAGGCTGTATCCTGAAAAGGAAACCGTCCTCTTTATATAACTGCTCAGTAAAAGAAGATGTTTTCCATAAGTGAGAAAAGGGTCTACTTAGGAAAAACAAAACAACATGAAATTCCCCTGATATAAAAGCTCATGTGAAAAGATAAATATTGTGTGATTTCACGGACATGAGGCACTGAGAACAGTCAAATCCTTAGAGACAGAAGGTGGAATTGGTGGTTACCAGGGGCTGGGGAGGGAGGACTGGGGGTTATCATTTGATGGGAACAGAATTTCAGTCTGAGGTGATTAAAAAGTTCTGGAGACGGACGGTGGTGACAGTCACACAACTTGAATGTACTGAATGTTGCTGAATTGTACACTTAAAAATGATAAAAACGGTACATTTTAAGTTGTATACTTTACCATAATTAAAACAGGAAAAAAAACCCTAGAAAAATCCCTTATAATGGCCTGCTCTGACCTGCTTCCTCTCCTCCTAAGTAAAAGTAGAAATACCCAGGATGAAATCCAAAAGCTCACAGCCCGAGTCAGGGCAGGCTTCGAAAGTGCCCAGGGCTAAAATGCCAGGTTTCCAACTGGCTCCTTGTTACCAGAATAGCCAAACTAAGTCATGTCAGAAATACTGGCCTGCCCAGCAGGGATACACATACAAGGAAAATGTTAGTAAGGTTTAGAAACCACTTAGGACCTTGCTGAAAGTCTTGTCCCTCTGAGTTAATAAAATTGCTCTCTGTCCCATCCTAAATCCAAGTGATAAAAGGGAATAAAGATGCTCATGGGGTACGGGGTCCTGCTGTGAAGTTAGCTGTACAATTTCAGACCCACGCTTTTCCACACTTCTTGGGACATCACATAATAGATATTGCAATTAGAATCTAAATGGAACGAGAAGATAGGATCCCAGTTCTTTTCACTTGGTTTGGGGGAATAAGGAAGCTGGAGACAGACCATTAATGTACAAGTCAGAAGAAGTATCAACTTCTTCTCTTCTTTTTGTCATTAAAATATATGATACAGTCACATTCACACAGAAGAGCTCCTGCACATCTGTGCCAAGACACAAAGAAAAAGTCTTCACAGTAATGCACTTTTCAAAACATGGGAACCATCCCAAATGCTCACCAGTAAGAGAATGGATAAATGACTTGTGGAATAGTTGCCAACAAGGGCTATGTAGCTACCTGCAGCAATACAGACAATTCTTAAAAGCCTAAGGTTGAGTTTTTTTAAAGTGAGAATATATACACCCCTTTCATAAGTCAAACACCAAGAAAACCTAAACAGCCCATTGTTTAGGAATATATACGTATGTCATAAAGCAGTTTTACAGTAAAACTAGGGATTGACTCACACAAAATTCAGGGATGGAGAGACCTGGGGAATGGCACAGGAGAGGACCGTGAAGACGCAACAGGACAGGTAACAATATAGTAGGTTTTTGTTTTGCCTACTTTCTGTTTATTCTCTTTAACAGCTTTACTGAGACGTAACACATAGGAGACAATTCACCCATTTGAAGTGTACAGTTCAATGATATGTGTAATCATCACCACAGTCAATCTTAGAACATTTTCATCAGCTCAAAGAAAAACCCTGTAGCCTGTAACTATCACCACCACTAATTTACTTCCTGTCTCCATAGATTGCCCTGTTCTGGACATTTTCATAGGAACAGAGTTAAACAAACTGTGGTCTATTGTGACTTGCTTCTTTCACTTAGAATATTTTTTTAAAGATTTATGTATTTATTTGACAGACAGAGATCACAAGTAGGCAGAGAGGCAGGCAGAGAGAGAGAGGAGGAAGCAGGCTCCCCACTGAGCATAGAGCCCAATGGGGGCTCGATCCCAGGACCCTGGGATCATGACCTGAGCCGAAGGCAGAGGCTTTAACCCACTGAGCCACCTAGGCGCCCCTCATTTCCTTCTATGGCTAACTACTAACCCACTCCATGGGTAGACCACATTGTATACATTCATTCATCAGTCGATGGACATTTTTAGCTTTTAGTTATTATGAATGGTGCTGGCATAAATATTTGTGCATAGGATTTTGTGCACATATAGACTTTCATTTCTCTTGGATGTATATACTGCGAAGTGAAATTGCTCTATCATATGGTAATTCAGCTTAACTTTCGAGGAACTGCCAAACTGTTTTCCAAAGCAGCTGCCATTTGACATTCCACCATCAATGAGTAAAAGAGTTCCAGTTCCTCCACATCCTCACCAATACTTACCAGCTGATTTTTTTATTCTAGCCATCCTAGTGGGTATGAAATGGTATCTCAGTGTGATTTTTACTTCTCTGATGAATAATAATGTTGAGCATCTTTTCCTTACTTACTGGCTATCTGTTTATCTTCTTTGGAGAAATGTCTATCCAGATCCTTTGACAATTTTTATATTGGTTATTTATCTTTTTATTACTGAGTTGTAAGAGCTCGTTACATATTTTGGATACAAGCCCTTTATCAAGTACATAACTCTAAAATATTTTCTCCTATTCTGTAGGTTATCTTTTCACAATTATCTAGTTCTTAAACCCTAGTTTCTAATGAGGTAATGGTGGCCATTCGAACACAATGGTTATAGCTTATATATGCTTAGCCTGTTATTTTTATGTATAAAATATTATGTAACTAATAAAAAACAGAACTTCACATACGAAGATGTCTGTTAGGAAATATTCAAGACAAAATGAAACACTCCAATACCCAAATCAGTTAATGCTACTTTTGAAGGTATGTAACAACTCTTGGGTATGACTCAGGCACTCAAATAATCTGGCCCATGAATCCCTTCAAAGGCTCTTCCTCGAACTATCACTAGGCAGGTGGAAGTAGCAAAGTCCTAACGACAGAACAAACCTGCCTCAATTTCCTCCTGTCTTTATGTCTCCCCTTCCTCTCTCAAGCTAAGAATTATTTTTACATGTTTAAATGCCTGAAAAAAAAAAAAGACCATTTCTTTCCTGGTGAAAATTATATGAACTTCAAATTTGTTGGCAAATTTTTTGAGCCAAGGCCTAGAGAGTAAATATGGAGGTTTTGCTGTCCATGTGATCTCTTCAGAAGCTACTCAACTCTACTGTTGAGCGAAAAAAGGCAGCTGTAGACAATACACAAAGGAATGGTGCAGCTGAACCTTATGGACTCTGAAATTTGAAGTTCATACAATTTTCACCACGTCAACAACAAGCACCAAAACCCTCTTTCCTATAAGTCAAGGCCACTTCGATGGTCACCCGCCTGACTTCTCAATGTCTTTTTCTCTTGAATAAATATGATACCTTGATTCTAATTCTGTTAAGGATTTTTACATGTGGGAATTCACGGAATAGTCTTTCTTTGCAAAATACACTTTATCTTCGAGAAGTCATGATTCTGCCACATTCAAGCTATTGAGTCAATTACTTTGAAAAACTTCGACTCCCTGCTCAGGACATGCTTGAGTCAAACACTGTTCTGGCCTGAAAGAAGTTCCAAAAACCCCACCCCTGCCCTCAAAAGGCTTATAGTCTAGTTAGACTTTAGTAACTGTAAGAACAATTTCCTTAATCTTACATTAAGTGAGCTCGGGTATTTTACCAAGAATTCTAAGGCACGTTCCTTAAATTAAAAGAAACCTACATACGCAGTAAAGAAATAGTACCTGCAAACAATTCTGGTAAACCACGGTGCCTGAGTCCCATAGGCTTCTGCACTGCCAAGACTCAACAGAACCAAAGGTTGTTGATGTTTCGCTACATGTTCAATCTCCGATGTGGCTGTTTGGACCCAATCCTAGCTCCATGTCCTAAATGCTGTCACCCATATCTACTCTACAGAATTCATCAGTTCAAATACAGCTAAAACTTGCAGCCTGTTTGTGATGCCCGACAGCACTCCGAGGAGAATAAAGGAAAGGCCATCTGCATATGCGATCATTAGCCCTGAAAGTGCTGTAGAAGGTAGACAGCCTTCTACCCAAAGCGGTCAGGGACCCAGCTGGGGAGAGGCCCTATTCCGGGGCTGTCCCCTCAATGCCTCAGTTGCCTTTGCATTTTTCAAAGTGACTCACTGCCTCCAGACAGGTTCTGCAGACAAGCCAGGTCCTTTTCTTTCCAGCACTTTCCAGTCGCGGTGCCGTGGTCGGGTCCAGCCCAGTCACAGTCTTCCCCTTCTCCCCCGACAACCCCCACCCCCCGCCGTGCGGCTCGCAGCCCGGGGGGCGAGGACCCCCAAAGTTCAGGCGGGCCTGGGGCGGCAGCGCGGGGCGAGTAGGCCCCGGCCGGCTCCCGCGCGCACCCCGCCTCCCCGCGCCCGCCCCGGGGCGCCCGCAGCGGGGACAGGGCGGGGGCAGGGCGCCGCGGCGCTGACCCAGATGGGGCGGCCGCCCCCGCCCCCGCCCCGCCCGCCTCCCCGCCCCGGGCCCCGGCCCCCCGGCCCCCAAGGCTCCCGCGCCGCCTCCCCGCCCGCGCGCCGCCGCCGCCGCGTCCCGGCCCCCTCCCCACCCCACCCCGGGGGCGCAACTTCCGAGCGGCCGGCCGCGGGGCGCCCCCCGCACCTGCCCCCGGCCCTCCCCGCCCGCGCCGGCCCGCAGCTCCCGGTTACCTGCCGGGTGTCCCGGGGTCCCGTCCCCGGCGCCGCAAATCCGAGTCCGGCCACTCGCGCCCTCCTCCCCCCGGAGTCGGAGCCGGTGTCAGTCACGCCGCTCCCGGGGAGAGTCGCCGGCGGCTTCCGGGAGCTCCAAATACAGGCGAGCGCGGGGGAGAGGGAGGGAGGGCAAAGCCCCGCGGGTGCGGGGTGGAAATAAAGGCGAGCCGGGAGGCGAGGGGCTGGAGGGAAGGAGGGGCAGATGGGCCGCGGGAGACGGGAGGGGGACGTGGGGACGACCGGGGAAGGGGGAGAGAGAGCCTGCCGGGCGCCCGGCTATGGAAGAAATGGATTCACCGCGTCAGGCAGCCTCGCGAAGAAGTCTGGAAAGATCCGGAGACTCCGGGCCGAAGAGCCGCAAACAGGCTGGCTCCTCCAAGACTTTGCGGAGAGAGGACGGGTACTTAGGACGCAAGAGACGGGCCTGTGTGCCCCCACACCCCAATACGTCAAAAAGGGTCCTGGCAGGAGCCGGAGGTGGACATCTGACGCACTAGCTAGCCATCAGGCTCAGATGCATTCAGGTCTTTTAAAAACATTTTCTAGCGTATTTTTTAAAATGCATCTAACGTACAGCATCTTTAAAAGAGAATAAATGCCCAATTATTTAAAAGCAAACCTATCCCAAAGCACTCTACTTTTATGTCTATTTGTGGCCATTTCCCCTTTATATATTGATTGATTATAAGTATAAAATTAGAGGCCTCTTTTTTGTTAACATGAGTAGAAGGAAAACACTGATTTTCAATTTTCATCATTTATTTCAATCTGAGAAAGTGGACTTGAAGCTCTTCATTGAATAAATGCCAGGAAAATAATTACAGAGGAGAGAAGTGGGGGATGGAAATTGATACTTCTTAAAGCAAAATTTTCAAACAAATAAGAGGATGAATGTCTAAAAAGCTAATATTTTCTGTCAGTGGTAAAATCACATTTAGTTTGGTTCTGAGCCTTACAAGGCTTATTCTGACCCGATAGTCACAACTTACATAAAGGTCATTGCTATTACACGTTGCTTTTAGTCTGCAGGGAGATGCCTCTTTGGTTCCCTTTGTCTGAAAAGAAGGGAAACAAAATGGCATAAACATTGATGTGTGATGGGGTGCCTGGGTGGCTCAGTGGGTTAAGCCTCTGCCTTCGGCTCAGGTCATGATCTCAGAGTCCTGGGATCGAGCCCCACATCGGGCTCTCTGCTCAGCAGGGAGCCTGCTTCCCCCTCTCTCTACCTGCCTCTCTGCCTACTTGTGATCTCTCTGTCAAATAAATAAATAAAATCTTTAGAAACAAAACAAAACATTGACATGTGAATGCGTACACTGTGTATATCCAAGAGCCAGTGCCCTCCCTATCATGCCTGTGCCTTGCATTTGGAAGGTAGCTGATACTGAGTAATGAATAAATGAACAAATGGTTGGACGAAGTATATATGTATTTAGAATATTTATGTCCCAAGAAACTATATATATATTACTATATAAAAAGTAATACATCCGTAAGAACCAGTTTATAAAGGTTTATAGGAAACATCCAAGGTTCCTGTCTGATATGATCTTTTCCCCCCTAACATTAACATCAAATAATACCAATAGACCATTTGCTTTAGCTGAGTATATTTTGCATTTGAGTGTAAAGTATTATGGAATATAAAGGTGAATAAGGCAAAAATCCTGCCCTTAGGTTCATGATATAGTAGTAAGAAGAGAGTACATACATAACCACAGTGTAAAGAAGACTGTAAAAAATGTCCCAAGAGAAATACGATGGAAGATCTGTGGTCCTGTGGAAAAGAGGGAGGTTGCTTCTAGTACTGGGATCAGAGATTTCATCCTGGTGGAACTGAAGTTGAACTTTCAAGCAGAAATTAAACAATACAAGTGGAGGGTCTGGGGAGGACACTCACATTGAAAGAAACTGCAGGGACAAAAGTGAAGAAGTGATAAAGGACAGGACAGGTCTGAAGGACATGCAGTGAACTCTGCTGGGATGGAGAGCTGCAGGACTCAGACAGAGGAGGGAAGACAGATTCTAGCTGGTGGAGGTCTTCAGTCATAACCTAAAATGATTGATCCCTATGGGGGCAGGCATCGGGGAACTATTCACAGATTTGGAGCTAAGCCTTGATAATGGTTAATTTGGTGTCATCTAGGATTGGAAAGAGATAAGAAGCAGGGAAATCCTCTAAGAAATTATTCACTAGTTTGAAAGGAAAAATAAATGAGTCTTAACCTGGTGCCTGAATTCTTCCTAGAACTAATTTCACCAATAGCATAGGTCTGCTGATCTGTGTCCCAACAGGGGTAACCCCCAGTGAACTCATTTTCCTAAACAACTCCCTAATTTTACTGTCTATAGTTTCCAGCTAGACCCCAAAGTTCCAAGAAAGCAAGGATCATGTCTATTCAAATGTTTAAGGCTATGTCCCCAAGGCTGACACAGAAAGGCCATTGTGTCCATATTTGCCGATACATTTTTTCTTTTGCAGGACTTGTTCTGAAGGTTGTGGAGTTGGAAGGAAGAGCACGGCAGCTAGGCTCTTCTAAATCTTTTCAGTCCTTCCTCAAGATTCCAAACCAAACCTGCCATTCTCCTTAGCCAATGATCTCATTATCTGCTATACCATGAGGAGGATGCCATGTGAGCTCCCTTCTGCCCCCAAATTTCTCCGCTCCTCTTCTCTGCTCATTATATTTCACTTGAATTAATGTCCCCTTCCTTGCCAAAGCTAATAATTTTCTTGTCTTATTCCACTTTGGGCTCATACTCTTGTACCTGAGCCCCCTCCTCTCCATCGGTTTAGTCCCCTGGATCAACACTCCTGTTGCCACCAGCCATGTCTGTATCTGAGAGCTGATAACATGGTAGACACACGGCCAAGTGGAGGGGCTCATTGTTGGAATGATTCTACTGTTCTTCTGCCTTTTGTATATAGTGTAAAACCTTGAAATTAAGTACTTCAAGTGAAGGAATTTGCTAGAATCTTGATGGTAAGTAGGTGACTCAGGATGTCAAAATCCATAGTCTATACAACTCAGACAAATTTCAGGCAGAATCCAGACTTCCGTGCTCCTCTGCTAGAACCTACTCGCGAGGTCCAAGCGTACCTGTGTGTCAGTCTGACATATAGGAGGCTACCGGTCTCTGAGCTGGCTTGATGAAGTTTCCCCTAAAGGGGCATCATGAATGGAAACAAAGGAACCTGAAGAGACCCTCCTTCCTAAGCAGTGCCTGGGCTGGTGCATGAAGAATGAGTCTCTGGATTCCAAGTGGTGCCCTACATGAAGTTATGCAAGGGCCCCAGGTCTCTGTGAGCCCCTCTCCACCCACATGGCTGCTGAGACCCCCTAAGACGAGATTATTGCCCCCATGCTCTTCTGCCCTTATACCCTTTCTTTGACTGGCAAATGGAGAGCATCCAGTGAACACAATGTCCCTTTGGGGAGCATTCCTTGGTCCATGGCTAACTCTGAACACATACCATGGGCCAAGATCTGTTCTAAGCATTTTATACAGACTAACTCCCCAGTCTCGTGAAGTGAGTATGTTCTTATCTGCACTTTATAAATAAACAACCAAGCACAGAGAGCTTTCACCATTTGCTTGGGATCCCAACACAACACTGGTAGTGGGATTTTTGAATTCGGGAATCTGGCTTGACCTTGTGCACTTCACCACTATGCTTTACGTGAATGAATAGAAACAAATAGGAATGAATGGGAAATTACCACTGGAAGGGGGGGATGCTTGGCTGTCTCAGTTGAAAGAACCTTTGACTCTTGATCTTGGGATTGTGAGTTCAAGCCCCACAATAGGCATAGAAATTACTAAATAAATAAACAAATAAAAAGAAAAGTAGCAGTGGATAATAACACAAATGCTTACTATAAGACTAGATATCTAAATAGTTGTGACAGAAATTAATTAGTTATAATAATAAATAATAAATTAATTTAATTAACAATAAATAAATAAAAATATATAATTATATAATAATAAAATATATAATTATATAATAAAAATAATAACAATAAATAAATTAATAATAAATAAATAATAATTAGAAATAAATTAGTCTATGCATCATCAAGAATATGTAGGAATAAAACTGATATCCCACTTCCACTGAGCTCATGTATCAGGAATGAATAAACCCGACGAAGGAAACGATGGAGCTCTCTAGTATCACGGAGTGAGCCGTGCAGACAAAGGGGCAGGTGAGTAATACTCCCTCGAGTTCGTGAGCTATGGACAAAGAGAAATTATGTAAGTTAAATGTCGCCCCATTTCTGTGATACGAACTCCCTTGGTAAGGTAACATTGGGTCATCGGCTGCTTTGGATGAATGGATTCTTTATCCTTTCTTCTCAAAGAGGAAACCAGGGTAGCTCAGCTCTGTCATCTTGACCTTCTGTCTTTCCACTGACGCATTGGGAGCTTGTGCCGGAGAAGTAAAAGACCCTGGAAACAAATTTTAAATATTCCCATCTTTCGCCACATGAAGATCCTTAGTAAGGATTCCTCTCTCATCTCCCTCCATATGCCCCAACCCAGCATCTATGAAAGAGAGAACTCTTGGATGGCTATGCTACATGGTCTGATTTTCTCTGATACGGAAGAGTTACACTCAGCTTGCCTTTGACTGAGCAGCTGCAAGATATGGAGGAGCCGGCCACATCACATAGCCTCTGAGACACCCCCTCCACGCCACCTTCCCCTCCACCACCAACCCCACACAGCCCCCTCCCCACACCTTGCTCTTGGTCACATAGTTCTAGCACCTGGAAACAAATTGGAGGTAGATGGCACTCAGCCATCTTTTTTCCAATGTGAGGATCCTTAGTCATGTCTTTGTTGGTCTGTCCACCCACAAATGGGGGGCCAGTAAGGGAAGGGTGAGCACGGAAGAGGAGTGATGAACTATAAATAGAAGAAAGGGAAGGTGGACAGTATCAGTTTCGTCAGCACCGCAGACACCCAAAATGACACTTGTTATGTGTTCTGTGAATAGAGATTTTTAACCTGGGTTCTCCAGACAGGCTTCAGGCCTCTGTGAGCTCAATGAACTAGATGCGATGTTTCAGGCTACCGTATTTATCTGAGAAGGTGATCTATTGCTTTTATCTTTTTTTTTTTTTTTTGGAGTCAGCTCTGAAAAAAATTCAGATCCGTGTCTAATCATTGATCAAGATATCAGTGATCTACAGAAGTGCAAAATAGAGGCAAAAGATTCCTCCCCGCCTTTGCTACCTGAGTCCCACAGCAAAGTCAGCATCTCAGTGTCAGATGAATACAGGCTCTGGTTCTCTCCAGGGCCCAGGCACAAGGCTGCTTCGTTTTAGCAGAATCATCCATGCAGATTATATTTGGTAGGTTTAACCTTCTGGGAATAGCTTTTTTTTTTTTTTTTTTAAGAGCATCTTGTGATGGTCAGACCTTAACTCAAAAGGATAATTTGCTAATCCCAGGCAATGAGGTGGGCGTGGAGTGAGGTTCAGAGGCACTTGAGAGGATGAAGGGGGCTGGTAGACACCACTCAAACCACAGGGCATGCCTCTAAGAACCCACTTTGTGGATAAGATGACTCTGCATGAAAATTTTATGTAACTAGAAATAGAGAAGACCGCTGGTCTTAAAGGTAAGGATTCTTTTTATATTCCACTGAGCTATTCCCAAACACTCCAGTCCACATTAATCTCTTCCTTCATTGAATATCTTTGAAATCGATAGTTTATGCATTAAAGTAGAAAGAAATTTCCCTCTTAAAAATTGTTTTCTGCTTTCTACTTTCCAAGTCTTCTCTATCTGTATTTTAATGCTTAAAAGCGGAACCCTATATATTTCAAATTTATTTTATATCATTATGCAATGCTAAGGAAAAGGCTGCCCACAGTCTATTCCATCTGAAGCATGTTAACAAACAACCTCTATTTACCTGTTAGCTAGGTACCCTCATGCTGGGCACACCTGCGCAGCTATAAACAGCGGCCCTAACTGAGGACCATGCATCACGTGTAATCAGCGGTCAGAACACGATTTCATTGCCCTGCTTACTGGAACAAGTCCAGACCTAAAGTCAGAGCTCAGAGAAATAGACAAGTTTATCCAGAATAGTGTGTGGGGGAAAAATAACCAAACTTTTGCAAAAAGTGTTTTTTAAAATTCCTATTATTTTTAAAATTTTTAATAATAGGAATTTTTAAAAATTCCTATTATTGTGAAGAAATAAGATAATGACTTTGAAAACAGAGTAAGAGAAAAGCCTGATTCAAAAGTTTAGAGACAGCCTAAGGGAGAGAGACTACCCAAGAGAATTTAAGAGTCTGGGAGGCCCATTTGAACCCAGAGTAAGTAGGAAAAAAGCACAATATTGCATTTAAGCCTTATACTCTGAGTATAAAGAAGGTTTGAGAAGGTGAAATTGCCAGATGCCAATGGTTAGACAAGAGTTTATTAGTAAGATGACAAGCTTATTTATTCTTCATTTTGGCGTAGTATCTTAAAATAATAAAAATAGAGAACAGATAAAAATAATTACATCATTCTAGCACAATATGCAAGTATTTTTCTATCTTCTAATTTCTTTTCATATCTTCTATGTGATATATTTTGCAGTTGTAAGTTAAAAGTGAAGCCATAATATATAGCTACAATAGAGAATTAGATTTCAGTTTTTTTTTTTAAAGATTTTGTTTATTTATTTGACAGAGAGAGAGAGATCACAAGTAGGCAGAGAGAGAGGCAGAGAGAGAGGAAGGGAAGCAGGCTCCCCGCCCAGCAGAGAGCCCGATGTGGGGCTCGATCCCAAGACCCTGGGATCATGACCTGAGCCGAAGGCAGAGGCTTTAACCCACTAAGCCACCCAGGTGCCCCTAGATTTCAGTTTTTAAAATAAGATTTTGTTTATTAAGTGGAATACTCCTGCCTCTCTCATTTAATTATGGCAGAAGTAAGTACTTACACTATTGCTACACGATAGGGCCACGAATGATGGCAAAGGCAGAAAAACTGAGGCGTATGGAGAAGTCTAGCCAGAACTTTGCCAAATTAACAAACCCTTGTTAAATAAAAGAAATGTTGGGCGTTTGGGTGGCTCAGTGGGTTGAGCCTCTGCCTTTGGCTCAGGTCATGATCTCAGGTCCCGAATTGGGCTCTCTGCTCAGCAGGGATCCTGCTTCCCTCTCTCTCTGCCTGCCTCTCTGCCTACTTGTGATCTCTCTGTCAAATAAATAAATAAAATATTTTTAAAAAAGAAATGTTAATATCTCTATCCACCTGGCACATGGAAGGCTCTCGCTGGATACTGGTTGGATTGCGTATTGTGGCACCCAGTGCTAAGGGAACAATCTCGAAAGTATGCATCGTCTAGAAGAAACTTTCCATGTTCAAAATAATTTTAAACAAGAAAATAATCATCAATGGTCTCTTATAAATTTAATGTGATATATATGTATGTAATGTATATTTAGTGTGTATTAAATACAGAATGTGTTTAATACCTACAAAGTAAAGAGTGCGTTGACCCACAATTTCATGGAATCTCTAAGTCTGGCAAGTGGAAAATTTCAAAACAATAAATTTCCTTCCAAGAAGGCATATTCCTAGTCAGGGCAGCTGAAAGTTTTTTTTTTTTTAATTTTTTTTTTAATTTTTTATTTATTTTAGAGAGAGTGAGCATAGTGGGGTGGGGTGGGGGAGGGGAGAGAGGCAGAGGCAGAAACAGGCTCCCCACTGAGCAGGGAGACTGCCAAGGAGCTCAATCCCAGAACCCTGTGATCGTGACCTGAGCTGAAGGCAGGTGCTTAACTGACTGAGCCACACACTCATCCTGGAAAACTCTTTACAATGAACAACTGTAGATGTCCAAGTTTCTGCCTGTTTTTAGCTCACCTCTCATCAACAAAACAGGAAGGATTAACTTTAAATAATTTCCCTGGCCAGAACGCATACTTGGAAAATAGTGTTCTATTGGTTTTCATGCATTCTTGAGGTTTGGTTGGTTGGTTTGTTTTTTGAAACAATGCCATCTGGATTAGGTATGTTGTAATGATCCCGAGAAGAATAATAAGGCTGGTTTAAGATCTGACCCTTCTTTCCGACACCTCAAATGTCTGATATCGACAAAAATGTGATCCCGTTGTTTCTCATCAGATGTAAGGGATAGAGTCATGAGTTATTTAGGTGTCTGATCTCCACGAAAGGAAGATCTATGAGCCATCTTTCCCAATTCTGCTCTGAGCAGGGAGCATTTGTCTCCTCCTCCTCTCCCCCACACTTCCCATCCTAGATTATCTCCATCATCCTGTGACTGGAGGAGAAAATAACTCCCCAGCTGTCAGCGGCTTGCTCAGCTGCCAACACAAGAACCTGATCACACAGAGGGAAATTCCTGAATTAAGGAAACAGAGTCACCATGCACACTTTCCGTTACACCATCTGGTGGTAGTAGTGGGGGCAGGGGGCACCTCGCCTGCACTCACCGGTGCTCCCGGAAGGATGCCTGAACCTTCAGTAAAGGCTTGGCTTTCTTGGCTTTTTCTTTGAGCTTCTGCATTACTGTTCTTTTGAATGAGATCTCATGTGGGACGAAACCATTAGCATCTGGGTTTCATATGATAGAGAGCGTTCCTTGCTCATCTTAACACCATTTTAGAAATTCTCTGCATCCTGTCGAATCGGTTAATAGTCATCTGGTGGTAGGAGGAAGGGGGAAGCTCTAAGTGAGGTGTGGGACCTTGCTCAGCCTGGGCTCTTTTCCCAGCTTCTCCTTTTGGGGGATCAGTAGGGCTAGAGGCTGGAGAGAGGAGAGGTGCAGTGAATGACAGGGAGTGGCCAGGATACCCATTGATCCATCTGGCAGTGTGTGCATGCAGGGAGGCTCTGGAGGAGACAGCAGGAAAGGGGTGGGGTTCTGTGTGGGGAGGAGAGGATTGGCAGAGCCAGAGCCGGGGCCAGCCCGTGCTGCCGGCATTGGTGGGAAAAGTGGCTGGCTGGGCTGCAGGTGCCACTGGGTGTGTGGAGCCAACACCTGGCTAGAAGAAACCCTTTCCGGTTCACCATCCGTGACCACAGGGCAGGTCTCATTGAAAGTTGTCCTGAATCGAAACCAAAGGAACCTAGAGAGGCTAGGCTCCTTTACTTTAGATTTCCTGTTTTAAGAATAATAAAAGCATTCATGGGTGAAAGTCTGCATTTTTGGAAACTTTAAAAAAGTATCTCATGACTATTTTGTGAATTTCTCCTAGTCGTAATGAAATAATAGCGGATGAAAAAAAAAATCAATGTCACCTCTGCAAATCCCATAAATGGGAAGGGGGAGAATTCTACAGCAAAGAGTGGGGCAGAGTTTCTATTTCCAGTTTCTGACATGATGAGGAAGAAGGAGAAGACTGAGGGCTTAAATCTAAGTTGACTTTGGGAACAAAAGGGATGAATACCTTAGATCTCACAGACGCAGCGATGAAAATTCATCCTTCATTTAACAAACCTGATCTTCAGACAAGTCTTGAATGATTTACTATAACCTCATAAAAAGTGTCAAGGAGATCTGTAAAATAAGACCAGGCTGCCCACATTTTTAAAAAAGTAACTACAGAAATTCTGAATAATGGTGCAGAGCCTTCCAAACATATCGGATGGTCAATGAGCGTTCTGAAATTATAATTACACTCTTCAAATTTGCTTGTTTGGATTAGGCACATTTCTTTAGATGACTCAACTATGGAATGAAGCTCCTTTTAGAGGCATGAAAACCTGTCTTTTTTAAAATCTGATAACTATACTTTTCTTTATTCTAAACTTTTTAAACTAGCTTTATTTTATTTTATTTATTTTTAAGATTGTATTTATTTATTTGACAGAGAGAGAGATCACAAGTAGGCAGAGAGGCAGGCACAGAGAGAGGAGGAAGCAGGCTCCCTGCTGAGCAGAGAGCCCGATGCAGGGCTCGATCCCAGCACCCTGAGATCATGACCTGAGCCGAAAGCAGAGGCTTTAACCCACTGAGCCACCCAGGTGCCCCAGCTTTATTTATTTTAGAGAGAGAGCACGCACCTGCCCTGAGGGGAGGGACAGAGGGAGAGGGAGAGAGGGAATCTCAAGCAGATACCACACTGAGCCCTGAGCCAAGGCTGGGCTTGATCTCATAACCCCAAGGTTATGACCTGAGCCAAAATCAAGAGCTGGTCACTTAACCCGCTGCACCACCCTGGTGCCCCTCTTTATTCTAACTTCTATAACTCAGAAGACATTCCTGTATCTGATTTTCCCTGTATTCAGAAATTCTTCATGAAGTCTGATGTGGTCATTAATGAGGATTGTAATGAAAAGTAACTCCAATCATAACCCTCTTACAGTGTAAAAACAATCGATGTCAGGAAGTCGCTGGCTGCTGACAGGTTTAGTCATCGTCTTCTGGATTACATCTAAACCAGAACCTGAATAAAACTTGCTAAGAACAGCAACACCACAAGCCTTTCATTTATTCTGATCTGATTCCAAATACCCATTGAGAGATTGGTGCCCTCCCACCTCCCCAAAGACAGAAAACTGGTTGCAAATTGGAGCAAGTCCTGACATAGATTTCATTTTCCAGGATTCTTCAAAGCACCAGTAAGAGCTCCATGGCCTCCCACAGAGTGGCCCAAAATAGCCAATTTTCCATGGTCCACTGGAAAATTGGCATTTATCAGTGGTGAAGCTTATTCATTATGTAAGGGTACATTCTGTAGATAGTTTTTCAACCATCCACATAAAATCCAGCTCTAGCAGCCAGAGTCCCAGAGCTCATCTTTCCCTCGTGCCTGGAGCAGTGATGACCAGGCTATGTGCTGAGCCTGTTTGATGAAGGCTGGTTCACTACAGCATTTGCTCTGTGCATCTGAAGACCTGTAGCCAGTGGAACTCAGTGACTGTCCCCGTCCCTGGCTTTAGAAGCAAGCAGACAGTAAATTTCATTTTGCATGTGAGTTCAAACCTGTCATGTTCAAACAACTTCAGCAACCCTCCAGGGAGCAGCGTTGTCCGGAAGAACTTTCTGTAATGATGCAGCTGTTCATCTAAGTTCGATTTGAAAAGTTTAGGTGTTTAACATGGAGGACATGGGGAGATGGAGAGGAGAAGGGAGCTGAGGGATATTGGAAGGGGAGGTAAACCATGGAGACTATGGATCCTGAAAAACAACCTGAGGGTTTTGAAGGGGCGAGGGGTGGGAGGTTGGGGGAACCAGGTGGTGGGTATTAAGGAGGGCACAGATTGAATGGAGCACTGGGTGTGGTGCAAAAACAATGAATACTGTTATGCTGAAAAGAAATTTTAAAAAAAAGAAAAAGAAAGAAAAGTTTAGGTGTTCCTCCCTGCTTCTGGCCTCCTGCTTCATCTCCCAGAGCAGAAGCCTCCACTGCCATTGCCAGGAATCATCTTGATATTAACAGTTACCTTTTGTGAGGACGGAAGAACACAGATGGTGCTCAGACGGGGAAAGAATGACAAGGAAACAGATTTCTAGCCACAAGTGTTCTAGAGCTGCTCTGTCCTGTATGTAGCCACTAGACACATGTGCTATTATAATTTAAATCTGTTAACTAAATTGATGATTTAATTAAAATAAAATAAAATGAACAGTGTAGTTCTTCACTAGATCCATTTCAAGTGCTCAAGAGCCGCATGTGGCCTGGGGCTACTGTTTTGACTGCAGCATTTGGCCATTCAGCAGGAGAAAAAGAGTTGAGAGGAGAAAACCCCATCCCTGATGACTTAAATGGCACATCTCTGAGACCCTTTCTCATCATCACCATCATCTGATGCCTCTAAGTCTTAAAATCCACAGGTCTGCGGACGAAACTCATCAACACGGCTACTTTTCTACATAATATGTTTATATGATAAGGAGGCAAAATGTTTTTCAGATATTGTTAGGGTTCAATTCTGTTAACAGCTTTTACCAACGGATAATTGACACAAATTAAATAGCACATATTTAAACTGGATAATTTGATACATTTGGACGTCTCTTTGTACTTACAAAACCATCCCCACAGTCAAGATAATGAATGATCTATCCATCATTACCATGAGTTTCCTCACCCAAATGAGATAAAACTTGCATTTACACAAACACCTAATCATGGATGTTTACAATTTACATGGACGTTTATTTCTAAGTACTAAAATCTGAAACATCCAAAGTCCTTCAACTAGAGAACGGATACACAAAGTGTAGTCTCTCTATATCATGAAATATTACTGAGTGATTAAAAAGGAACTACTGCTACACCTAGCAACAGGGGTAGATCTAAATATGCAAATGATAGCTTAAAGGAACTAAATTCGAAAGGCTGTCTACTGAATAATTTCATTTGTACAACATTCTGGTGAAGATAAAAGTATGTAAGACAAAAAAAAAAAAAAAAATCACTGGTGGCCAGAGGTTGAGGGTGACAATTGGAGTGGACCATATATGGCACAGGAGAGATTTTCGGACTGAAAAAACTATTCTATATCTCCACTATGACAGGATCACACAATTGTACGTCTTTGTCAAAAACACTCAGAACTATACACTAAAAAGCATAAATCTTATTGTAATGTAAATTATATTATTTTTTTAAATGGTGAAAAATATATTACAAAAAGTGCCTATGTATATATAAGTATGTGTGCTTATGTATGTATCTTTTTGTGGTTTTGTTATGCAAAATAAAATAATAGTATGAGTTTAATCTCATCACTTACTTTTTTCATGAAAAGAGTATCTTAGATAACTTACATCCAGAATCAGTGAGTGGGGGATATTTAGCTTGTTTCCAATTTTTTCCTACTTGACAACATTGAAATAAACATACCTATATGTGTAAGTCTTTTTTCAGGTGTTTAAGAAAAATTATGTGATAAATTCTTTTAAATATAATTTTTGAGCCAAAGAACATGCACATGAAAATATGTAATAGATGCTGCCAATCGCCCACCAAAAAAGTGAATCAAGAGATTAAAGGGACACTCAGTAAAATTAAATGATTATGTACAGAGGGCAAATAGCCAAAGAATTTAAAAACAAAAGAAAATCGTGTTTGTTTGTTTGTTTGTTTTAATTCTGAAATTTGAAGGATTGAGAAAATTGTGACACTGTTCACGGAAATAGAAAAAGTCATGAGGGCATGGAGGGGGATTAGTAACAGGAAGGAAAGGAAATGAGTTGACTTTTAGACCTGTTGGATTTGTGGTGAGTGGAGAATAGCTAAATGGACATGTTTAATGGGCGATTATAAAAGTGTGTCTGAGCTCAAACGAGTGTCCTGGGACATAAACAGAAGTCCCTTAGCTATTGCTGAAGATGTGATAATTAACATAACACCATATCAGATCTGGGTTTCCAGGATCAATGAATTCTTTAAGCATAAACTGAGGACATGTAAATAACTGAGAGTTGAACCTCAAGGAAGTCCCTCATTCAAGTCTGGCAGGTCAATGAGGGAAAGGAAAAAGAAACACAAAGTTACAAGAAAAAAAGAACCGGGAGAGAACAGCCTTATAGGAACCAAGGACAGAGAATTTCAAGGAAAAAGGAAGTGGTCCCTAATACCTTAGGCAGAGCAGCATTCAGAATGAGAAAGTTGCACAAGCATTCCTATGATTGAACAAGTCCTGGGAGGGAGGAACAAGTTCATTGCTTCACAACAGAATAGGTCCGTTCGGGATGAGGGCTGTGTGGAAAAAAGTCCTGTGATTTGTTAATTAATAGGTCACTTAATCACTCTGTGGCAAACGTGAGATGAGGTGGTGGTGGAATCCAGCCTTGAGGGGGTTATGGAAAGTGAATTGTGAGAATGTTGTAATAGGAGGCAAGAACTCTGAAAAGAGGAAGGCGGTTTGAGTGGTAAAAGGTGATGATCTCAGAACGGCTATGCCTTTCCTGCTGTGAGTGGGTCCAGAGCCTTGGCTCATCTATGTCTTACTCAGGGAGAAGACTAGCACTGACAGAAGTCACAGAGGTGAAGGCTAAAACTTGGACTACCGAGATCTAGACACATTAGATGTTAATTATAATCCCCAGGGCAACTACAGAAAATAACTACAAATATATAGTTTAAAAAGTACTAAAATAAAACACAAGAAAATGTCTATTTCATGCAAAAGCAGGCAACAGTGGATGAATATAGGAACCAAAAATGACATAAGGCATATACTGATGAAGGCAAATTGGCAGCCATAAGTCCTATCTTATCAGTAATTACATTAAATATATATGGAGCAAATATTCTAATTGAAAGAGATATTGGAAAATGTGTGTGTGTTTTTTTTTTAAGATTGTATTTATTTACTTGAGATTGAGACAGAGCATGAGCAGAGAGCAGAGGGAGGAGCAGAGGGAGAGAGAGAAGCAGACTCTCCATTGAGCAGGGAGCCTAACCAGGGGGTTCCATCCCAGGACCCTGAGATCATGACCTGAGCCAAAGGCAGACATTTAACCGACAGAGCTACCCAGGTGCCACTGGAAAAATGGGTTTTAAACATAATCCAAGTACCTGTTTTCCATAAGAGGAACACTCAGATTCAAATACACAAGTAGTTTGAAAATAAAAGAATGGAAAAAATAATATTGTGTGAACATAACCAAATGAGAGCTTCATTGTTATGCTAATAACAGGTAAAATGGACTTCAAGACATAGTTACTAAAGATAAAGAAGGGAATTTTCTAAAGAGGAAAGCGTCAATCTAGAAAGAAGATATAACCAATAAAAACATACAAAACTGGGGCGCCTGGGTGGCTCAGTGGGTTAAAGCCTCTGCCTTCGGCTCAGGTCATGAACCCAGGGTCCTGGGATTGAACTCCACATCGGGCTCTCTGCTCAGCAGGGAGACTGCTTCCCTTCCTCTCTCTCTGCCTGCCTCTCTGCCTAATTGTGATCTCTGTCTGTCAAATAAATAAATAAAATCTTAAAAAAAAGTACAAAACTGGCAACAGAGCACCAATACATGAGAAGAAAAACTAATATTTTTTTTAGAATGGAAGGGAGACAGATAATTCAACAACAGTGGGAGACTTCAATATTCCACTTTCAATAGCAGAGAGAACTAGAGAACAAGGAAATAGAAGACTTGAATTGTACTATAAACCAACTTGAGGGGCGCCTGGGTGGCTGTCAGTTAAGCATCTGCCTTCAGCTCAGGACATGATCCCAGGGTCCTGGAATTGAGCCCCATGACAGGCTCCCTGCTCGACAGGGAATCTGATCTCCCTTTCCCTCTGGCCCTCCCCCTGCTTGTGCTCTCACACTTTCTCTGTCTCTCTCTCAAATGAATTAAAAAAAAAAAAAAAAGAGGGGCACCTGGGTGGCTCAGTGGGTTAAAGACTCTGCCTTCAGCTCAGGTCATGATCCCAGGGTCCTGGGATCAAGCCCCGCATCGGGCTCTCTGCTCGGCAGGGAGCCTGCTTCCTCCTCTCTCTCCGCCTGCCTCTCTGCCTACTTGTGTTCTCTGTCTGTCAAATAAATAAATAAATAAATAAATCTTAAAAAAAAAAAAAAGAAAGAAAGAAAGAAAACAAAAACAACAACCTGATCTAACAAATACCTATAGAACACTCTACCCAAAACCAGGAGAATAGAATGCACATACTTTTCAATTACACTTGGAATGTGTTTCTAGAGAAGGCATTTTATCTAGGATAGAACATATGTTAGGCCAAAAAAATAAAAAAAACCCAACTAAAAAAACGAAAAAACCGAAAAACCAAGCTTGATGAATTTAAATAGACTGAAATTATGTAAGCTATGTTTTCTGGCCACAATGGAATGAAATTAGAAATTAATAGCAGGGACGCCTGGGCGGCTCAGTTGGTTAAGCGGCTGCCTTCGGCTCAGGTCATGATCCCGGAGTCTTGGGATCGAGTCCCACATCGGGCTCCTTGCTCAGCAGGGAGCCTGCTTCTCGCTCTGCCTCTGCCTGCCACTCTATCTGCCTGTGCTCACTCTCACGCTCTCTCTCTCTCTCTGACAAAAAAATAAATAAAATCTTAAAAAAAAAAGAAATTAATAGCAGAAGGAATTTGTCACATATACATGAAAATTAAACATTCTGCTCCTTAATAACCAATGAGTCAAAGAAGAAGTCATGAGGGAAATTAGAAAATACTTTGGGATGAAAGACAGAAAACACAAGACCAAAGTTAAAGGATGTAGCCAATGAAATTCTTCGAAGGAAATTTATAGTAGTAAATGTCCATATTTAAAAAAAGAAATCAATAATCAAATCTCTACCTTAAGAAAGTTAAAAGAAATCTAAATGTAAAATAAGAAGAGAAGGAAATAATAAAGATTAGAGCAGAAATAAACAAAATGGGGCACCTCAATGGAGCATTCAACTTGATTTTTGGCTCAGGGTGGTGAGATCAAGCCCTGCATGTGGCTCCCCACTCAGCAGGGAGTCTGCTTGAAATTCCCTCTCCCTCTGACTGTCCCCCTGCTCTCTCTCTTGCTCTCACTCTCTCTCTCTGTCAAATAAATAAACAAAATCCCATTTTAAAAAAGAAAGAAAATAAAGAATAGAAAAATAAGAGAGAAAATCAACAAAACCAAAAGTAATTTCCTTGGAAAGATTAAAAAAGGACAAGACTCAAATTACTGAATTTACTCAATTTATTCAAATTACTAAAATTAGGAAGGGAAGAGAAGGGAAGATGTTATTATCAACTTTACAGAAATAAAAAGGATTATACAGGACTCATGTGAACAATTTTATACCAACCAATTAAATAACCTAGGTGAAATGGACAAGTTCCTAGAAAGACACAAACAACCAAAGCTGACATAAGAAAAAAATATAAAGACATCCAGATGGCCAACAGACACATGAAAAAGTGCTCCATATCACTCGTCATCAGGGAAATACAAATCAAAACCACAATGAGATACCACCTCACACCAGTCAGAATGGCTAAAATTAACAAGTCAGGAAATGACAGATGCTGGTGAGGATGCAGAGAAAGGGGAACCCTCCTACATTGTTGGTGGGAATGCAAGCTGGTGCAACCACTCTGGAAAACAGCATGGAGGTTCCTCAAAATGTTGAAAATAGAACTACCCTATGACCCAGCAATTGCACTGCTGGGTATTTACCCTAAAGATACAAACGTAGTGATCCGAAGGGGCACGTGCACCCGAATGTTTATAGGAGCAATGTCTACAATAGCCAAACTATGGAAAGAACCTAGATGTCCATCAATAGACGAATGGATAAAGAAGATGTGGTATAGGGCGCCTGGGTGGCTCAGTGGGTTAAGCTGCTGCCTTTGACTCAGGTCATGATCTCAGGGTCCTGGGATCGAGTCCCGCATTGGGCTCTCTGCTCAGCAGGGAGCCTGCTTCCCTCTCTCTCTCTCTCTGCCTGCCTCTCTGTCTACTTGTGATTGCTCTCTGTCAAATAAATAAATAAAATTAAAAAAAAAAGAAGATATGGTATATATACACAATGGAATACTATGCAGCCATCAAAAGAAATGAAATCTTGCCATTTGCGACGACGTGGATGGAACTAGAGGGTATCATGCTTAGCGAAATAAGTCAATCAGAGAAAGACAACTATCATATGATCTCCCTGATATGAGGGAGAGGAGATGCAACATGGGGGGTTATGGGGGTAGGAGAAGAGTAAATGAAACAAGATGGGATTGGGAGGGAGACAAACCATAAGTGACTCTTAATCTCACAAAACAAACTGAGGGTTGCTGGGGGGGAGGGGGGTTGGGAGAGTGGGGGTGGGGTTATGGACATTGGGGAGGGTATGTGCTATGGTGAGTGCTGTGAAGTGTGTAAACCTGGCGATTCACAGACCTGTATCCCTGGGAAAAAATATATGTTTATAAAAAATAAAATTAAAAAAAAAAAAGAAAAAATATAAATAGGTCTATAAAAAGAGATATTGAATTAGTATTTAAAATCTTTCCCACAAAGAAAAGTCTGAGTCCTGATGGTTCCAGCTGTGAATTTTATCAAATAGTTGCAAATACATATACAATATAAATACGCACAATATAAATTCTTCACAAACTCTTTTAGAAAATAGTGCTAGGTAGAAAACGTTGCTCAACTCATCCTATAAAGGCAGTATAAACTCAACACCAAAAACAGAGAAAGACATTATCCTCAAAAAGAAAAAAACAAAAGCACATGATCCTCTTTATAGATGCACACACACACACAAAAATCTGACTAAATCCAACTCCTTTGTGATTAAAAAAAAAAAACACTCAGCAAACTAGGAATAGAAGAAAATTTTCTCAACCTGATAAAGGGCTTCTACAAAAACAAACAAACAAATAAGCACAAACAACACCTAGCATCATACCTCGTGATGAAAGACTGAAAGCTTCTCTAAGACCCAAAAAAAGGACAAAGATGTCTCTTCTCACCATTTCTGCTCAATATTGTACTGGGAATTATAACCAGGGCAACAAGACGAAAAGGCATCTAGATTGATGGGAAGGAGTAGAAGGAAGAAAGGAAGTAGCAGTATCTCTACTTGAAGTAGAACTATCTCTACTTGAAGATGACATGATCTTGTATATAGAAAATCCCAAGAAAGGTACACACAAAAAGCTATTATAATAAATAAGTTCAGTATGATTGAAAGATACAGTATTAACACACACACATACACAAATCTATTTTATTTTTTAACACTGGAAATTCTGAAAATGAAATTAAGGAATTAATTCTATTTACAATAGCATCAAAAACAATGAAATATTTAGAAGTAAATTTAACCAAAAAAGTGCAAGATTTGTATGCTGAAAACTACAAAACATTATTGAAAGAAATTACAGAGCATCTTAGTAAATGGAAAGACATCCCATATTCATGGATTAAAAAATTCAATATTGTTGAGATAACAATACTCCCAAATCAATCTACAGATTTAACATAATGAAAACTACTTTGGAAAATACTTTGGCAGTTCCTCAAAATGCTAAGTATAGTTTTCTGTATGCCCAGCCATTCCACATTTAGGTATCTACTCCAGGGATATGAAGACCTATGATCGTATATAAAGTTGCATGCTAGTGTTCATGACAATATTATTCATAATATCCAGAAAAATGGAAATGACTGAAATACCCATTAATGGATGAATGGATACACAAAATGTTGTGTATTCATACAACAGAATATTATTCAGCCCTAAAAATAAATGAAGTACAGATACAGGACACAACATGGATAAACCTTGAAGATATTATGCTGAGTGAAAGAATCCAGACACAAAGAAAATCACATAGTGTACAATCACATTAATGTGAAATGTTCAGAACAGGCAAATCCGTAGAGACAGATACTAGATTGGTAGTTGCCAGGGAATGGAGAAGGGCAAAATGCGGAATGATTGTTAATGGCTATAGAGTTTATTTGGGAGTTTTCTAGGATTCAATTTTCTTGAGTTAGTTTTTGTATCTGGATCAATGCCAAGATTTAACTTTATTTTTTTCTTCTTCTGGATATCCCATTTTCCCAGCACCCTCTGCTGAAAAGACTCATCTTTCCCCACTAAATGGTCTCAGTATACTTTTTGAAATTATTTGACATTATATATAATTTATTTCTGGGCTTTCTGTTCTCTTTCATTCATCTAGATGTCTGTCTTTATGTCAGTACTACCCTGATTTTTTTTAACCTTTTTTTTTTTTTAAGCAATCTGTACACCCAATGTATGGCTCAAACTCATGACCCTAAGATCAAGAGTTGAGTGCTCTCCCAAGTGAGCCAGCCAGATGCCCCCACACTATTTTGATTACTGTAGCTTTATAATAAGTTTGGAAACCAGAAAATGTGAGATCAACTGTGTTTTTCAAGATGATTTTGGTTACTTTAGCTCTCTTTGAGGTTTCATACAAATTTGGGGGTGGATTTTTCTATTTCTAGAAAAAGTATTGGAATTTTTTTTCTTTTTTTAAAAGATTGTACTTATTTGACAGACAGACACAGCGAGAGACGGAACACAAGCAGGGGGAGTGGGAGAGGTAGAAGCAGAGTTCCTGTTAGCAGGGAGCCTAATGGCAGGTTTGATCCCAGGACCCAGGGATCATGCCTCAGTCTAAGGCAGACAGTTAATGACCGAGCCGCCCAGGCACCTTCATTGGGATTTTGATATGAATTGCATTTAGTTTTGATAAGAATTGCAAAGATCACTTTGGGTAGTATTGACAGCATAACAAGTTTTCCAATTCATGAACATAGGATGCTTTTCTATTTATTGGTGTTTTCTCTAATTTCTTTCCGCATTTTGCAGTTGTTGTGTCCAATTCTTTTGGTTAAGTTTATTCCTGAGTATTTTATTCTTTTTAATGATTTTATACATGGAATTATTTTCTTAATTATCTTTTCAGATTGCTCACTGTTAGTGTATAGAAATACGACTGATTTATGAGTGTTGATTTTGTATTGTGCAACTTAGCTGAATTTATTTATTAGTCCTAACATTGTATGTGTGTGTGTGTGTGTGTGTGTGTGTGTGATTGTTAGGGTTTTTGATATTTAAGATCATGATATCTGTAAACAGGAACGATTTTTCTTCTTCTTTTCAAATTTGGATGCCTTTAAATTCTTTTTCTTACCTAATTGCTCTGGTTAAGATTCCCAGTACTATGTTGAATAGAAGTGGCAAAAATGGGCATCCTACTCTTCTTCCTGATCTTGGAGGAAAAGCTTTCAGTCTTTCATCACTGAATATGATACTCATTGTGGGCTTTCATGAATGGCCTTGAATTATGTTGAGACAGTTTCCTCTCATTCCTAGAATGTTGAAAGTTGTGCTTTCATGAAAGGGTGCTGAATTTTGTCAAATGCTTTTTCTGTATCAGTTGAGATGAGGGTTTTTTTTCATTCTATTAATGTGGTGTATTATATGACACTAACTAATTTTCAAATATTGAACTACCTCACATGAGTGTTTGATCTGAAAACTAGCTGATATTGAAGGGCGAGCTAGTAGAATACTTAACCATAATAAATAACTTAGACTACTTGAGAAATCATTCCACTTTGTATGTATCTTTCTTGCTTATAATTTTTTTAAAAGATTTTATTTATTTATTTGACAGACAGAGATCACAACTAGGCAGAGAGGCAGGCAGAGAGAGGAAGGGAAGCAGGCTCCCTGCCGAGCAGAGGGCCCGATGCAGGGCTCAATTCCAGGACCCTGGGATCATGACCTGAGCCGAAGGCAGAGGCTTTAACCCACTGAGCCACCCAGGCACCCTGTAGTAATTTTTTTCTTATAAGATTATTTTTAATGATTATGGAAGGCCATTATTCTCATTTTATGTAACTTGAAATATTTTGGAAAGGTATAAAATGAATTGGTAATAAAAAACTAGAATGAACTATTTGGAGAAACTACTTATTACTTTAAAGAAAACTCTTGAGATGATTTCAAACTTGTGAAACAATGTAATTATGTAACACTTTAAAGGATCTATTCAATTGTGGTGATAGATATGTAATTTTCTCATTCTGGAAGTTTTTAAGCTCTTGATGTTTTGAAATTTAACTTTCTCTTCAAAAGTAATAAAGCTGGCATAGTTGTGTCAAGTGATGTCCTCAACAGTCCTACAAATGGTAGGAGCTGAGCAGTGTGCCTTTGGAGCAGCATTTTTCAAAACAAATATAACCTAAGACACATCTAATTTAAACTTTTCCAGTAGTCATATTTTTAATAGTAAAAAAAAGGGTGAAATTAATTTTAATGTTTTAACTCAGGATATTACTTCAACTTGTAATCATTTAATTTTCTGTGAAATTTATTTCCGAGCTTCTTGTTTGTATGAAATCTTTAAAACACAGTATGCACTTTACACTACAACATATCTCAAGATGTGTTAACCACATCTTGAGTGCTCAATAAAAACATGGAACTTGGGTTGTGGTACAACTTCAAAGGTCTACACTTAACTGAATTTGTAATAGCAGAATTTTTGCAGCCAAGAAATCACATTATGGGATGCTTGGCTATATCTTAACATAATAATTGTGAAGACCCTCTAGGGAGGGCAGGACTAAGGGTCAATGAGAAATGGTTTTATCACCATTTACTTAGTTTTGGGGGTCTATTGCCAGCCCTCATAGTCCTCAGTATAAACTGTTTACTTACAATCACAGTTTTTTCTGATTTTTTTTCTTTTTTATCAGAAAGTTAGGCTCACTTGGTGTTCAGTGTAGTTGCTACTCATTTCCAGTTTATAATATTTGGTCCCAATTAGACACTCTAATTTAAAAAAAAAATTTTTATTAACATATAATGCATTAGTAGCCCCAGGGGTACAGGTCTGTGAATCGCCAGGTTTACACACTTCACAGCACTCACCATAGCACATACCCTCCCCAATGTCCATGACCCCACCACCCTCTCCCTACCCGCCCTCCCCCGGCAAACCTCAGTTTGTTTTGTGAGATTAAGGGTCTCGTATGGTTTGTCTAGACATTCTAATTTTTAATAGGTACACAGATGCCCGAATCTTAAAAAGGCATGCCGTGGAAAGTCTCTCTCTTACCCTTGTTCCCTACCATCCTAGTCCCCAAATCTCTAGTGCATGTTCATTGTGTCTCAGTTATCCTATATCATGAAGCATAAGGTTTAGGACTGTTTTTTGAGTCCTTCCTAAGGCTCTGGGTAGGGTCCTCACAATGTTTTCATAAAAGAAACCTATTTCTGTAAATGTTGCAAACACAAGATATTTTCAGCTATGGCAAGATTGTCTCTTTCCACTTCAACTTTTCCTCCATTACGTCTTCCCTCATTTGGGTGGGGATAGAATGGCTGCAGCCAGTTCTGGAATGCAGCCAGAGAGAAGCTGAGTCAGGGATACATTTAATTTAGGTTTAGAAGGCTATATTTATGTGGTTTATAACACTTTCGTGTAGAGTTATTGATAGCTGTTGTGATACAATTTTAGGAATATTTCTACTGTTTCATACTGAATCACTCTACTTTATGACACACAGGCACATGGCCAGAGACTGTGTCATGGACACGTCATAGTTTATACAACATGTATAGTGGAGGAAAAACAAAATCTGAAATGTAGGGGTGCCTGGGGGTCTCAGTCAGTTAAGCATCTGACTCTTAGTTTCAACTCAGGTCATGATCTCACCGTCGGGGATCCAACCCCCAGTCAGGCTCTGCTCTCAGTCGGGGTCTGCTGCAGGTTCTTTGTACCTCTCCCCGTGCCCCTCCCTGTTTGCGCTCTCTCTCTCAAATACACACATATATAAAATCTTTGAAAAAGAATGTGAAATGTAGAGTCAAAAACCTTCTGTGGAAGGCACACCTGGATGGCTTAGTTAAATGACTGACTCTTGATTTTGGCTCAGGTCATGATCTCAGGGTCATAAGATCGAGCCCACTGCCTCTCCGTCTACTTGTGATCTCTCTCTGTCAAATAAATAAATAAAAATCTTTAAAAAAAAAAAAAAAGGGCGCCTGGGTGGCTCAGTGGGTTGAGCCGCTGCCTTCGGCTCGGGTCATGATCTCAGGGTCCTGGGATCGAGTCCCGCGCCGGGCTCTCTGCTCAGCAGGGAGCCTGCTTCCCTCTCTCTCTCTCTCTGCCTGCCTCTCCGTCTACTTGTGATCTCTCTCTGTCAAAAAAATAAATAAAAATCTTTAAAAAAAAAAAAAAGATCGAGCCCACACTGAGCAGGGAGTCTGCTTAAAGCTCTCTCTCTCTCTCCTTCTCCCTCTGCCCCTTCCCACTCTCTCTCAAATAAATTAATTAAAGAAAGAGTTTTACACCATCAACAAGTGTGATTGTTTCAAGAATTCCAGGGTGATTTAACAACTGAAAGTCACGTAATACAGAATACCATCTGAATAGAAGAGTAAGAAACAAAAGTTACATGATTACCGCAATTGTTTCAGGGAAAGCATGTGAAAAAAAACACCAACATCCATTCTTACTTTAAAAAATCTCAACAAACTAGGAATACAAGGAAAATTACTCAACCTTATGAAGATCATCTATGAAAAATTTACAACTAAAATCACACTTAATGGTGAGAGACTGAAAACTTTTCCACAAAGAAGATCAGGGGGAAAAAAGGCAAGATGTCCACTATCAACACTTCTATTCAACATCATATTAGAGGTTCTAGTCAGTGTAAAAGTTTGAGAAAAAAAAAAAAACAAAACAAAAGAATCTAGTCCAGTTTGGGAAGGAAGAAATAAAATTGTGTTTCTATGCATATATCATGTAGCCTGCATGTGGAAAAATTTTAAATATCCAGGGAACATAAAAGAGGCAATACATTATTTAGCTAGTTCCTAGAATACAAAATCGGTGTGCAAAAATGAATTGTATATCTATATAGTAGCAATGAAAAGCCTGAAAATGAAAGAAAACAATTTCATTTATTACAGCATCCCAAATAATAAAATACAGAGAAATATATTTGATGAAATCAAAGACTTATATACTGCAAGCCTATGGATTGGAAGACCCAATATTGTCAGATGGTTGATGGATCTATAATTGATCAATAGATTCAACAAATTGATCTATAGATTCAACACAACCCTTATCAAAGTCTTACCATGATTTTTCAGAAATTGACAAGCTGATCCTAAAATTTATATGGAAATGCATAGTTCCTAGGATAGCCAAAACAATTCTTTTTCAACAATTTTGAGTAATATGAACTAAGTTGCAAGACTTCCACTGTCTGATAGCATGACTTATTGTAAAGCTGCAGTGATCAAGAATGCGGTAACGACAGGAGGATAGCAGGGAGATCAGAGTTTGACAAATTGTTTTTACAAAGCACCATATAGTAAATACTTGAGACTTTAGGGTCCCTGTTGCAATGACTCAACACAGCTGTCATAATGCAAAAGCAGCTCAAACAAAATGTAAACACATGGGAATGGCTGTGTTCAATAAAACTTCATTAACAAAAAAATGTGGTGGGCTGATTTGGCTCATAGACCAAACTTTGTGACCCCTATTATAAATCAGTGGAATAGAATTAAAAGTTCAGGGGTGCCTGGCTGGCTCACTGGGTTAAAGCCTCTGCCTTCATCTCAGGTCATGATCTCAGGGTCCTGGGATAGAGCCCTGCATCGGGCTCTCTGCTGGGCAGGGAGCCTGCTTCCTCCTCTCTCTCTCTCTCTCTGCCTGCCTCTCTGCCTACTTGTGATCTCTGTCAAATAAATAAATAAGATCTTTTTTTAAAAAGTTCAAAAATAAACCTTTACATTTATGGTAAATTAATTTTCAACAAAGATGCCAAGAAATTAAATAGAGAAAGGATAGTTTTTTCAATAAATAATGATGAGGCTATAGGATATCCATAGGTGGAAAAGAAAAAAATGGAACAAATAAATAATATAAACCAGAAAACAGAACTTCACCACATTATGCTGAAAACTTAACTCCAGAGTACTTTTTTTTAGCCCTAAAAGAAATAAAAAGGTTAAATCTCTATATAAACACACAGGAGTTAATCTTCATGCCCTTGGGTTAGCAAACAATCACACATGACACTAACAGCACAAGCCATAAAAGGAAAAATGAATAAATTTGACCTTTTTTTAAAAGAGTTTATTTATTTATTTGTCAGAGAAAGAGAGAGAGAGCCCAAAAGCAAGGGGAGCAGTAGGCAGGGGGAGAAGCAGGCTCCTAGCTGAGCAGGGAGCTCAATATAGGACTTGATCTCAGGACCCCCGGACCATGACCCAAGCCGAAGGAGGACGCTTAACCGACTGAGCCACCCAGGTGTCCCTGGATTTCTTTAAAATTAAGGATTTCTTTAAAAAAAAAAAAAAGGATTTCTTTAAAATTAAAAACTTGTGCTTCAGAAGAAAAGATTAAGAAAATGAAAAAATAGGCCAGAGACTGAAAGAAATATTTGCAAACCATATGTCTGATAAAGAACATGAATTGAGAATTTATTAAAAAAAACTCCTATAACTGAGAAGATGATAAATAACCCAGTTACTGGTAGACAAGAGACATGAATAGATTTTTACCACAGAAGACATGAATGGCTTATTTGCATGAGAAAGTGCCCACCATTATTAGTTATTAGGGAAATAAAAGTTAAAGCCACAATCAGATGTCACTATACACTAAGAATGCTTATAATCAAAAAGATACACAACACCAAGTATTTTGGCAAGAATGTAGAGAGATGGGAACTCTTATACGCTGCTGGTGGAAATGTAAAATGGTACGGCCACTTGGGGAAACAGTTCGGCAATTTCTTTAAAAGGGAGACATAAACTTCCTGTGTGACTTCCAGATTTCATTCCTAGGAGAAATGGAAACATAGATCTGCAAAAAAGGCATATACATAAATGTTCTGATTGGCATTATTCATAATGGCCCCAAATTGAAAACAACCCAATTATCAATCAATAAGTTAATGGATAAACAAACAGATTTATCTATACAAGTAGAATGGGATTCAGCATTGACAAAGACTAGAATACCGATAGGGGATACAGCATGGACACTTCAAAAACGTTGTTGTAAGTGAAAGAAGCCAGACACAAAAGATGGCTGGTTGTATGATTCTATTTATAGGAAATGTTCAGGGAGGGTAAATTTAGACTCTGACAACTGATCAGTGTTTGCCCAGGGCCAGTCCTAGGAATGGGGACTGACTAAAAATGGGTTGAGGGGAAAAATGGATTTTGATGGGACACCACTCTGTTAGTTTTTACTAACACTCACTGAATTTTTTTACTTATGACAAGTGAATTCTATGCTATGTAAATTACACTTCAGCGAAGCTGTAAAAAAATAATAGGGCCATTTTCTCATTTTAAGACATCAAGTTCCCATTAGTGGTTTGACCGTGCTGTCAGGATTCATCCAATCTCGCCTTCCAATCTGCCATCTTTCCCATGCTGGCCTTCATCCTCCTGTGAGCTACCCTATGACATCGGCTGCCATCGATCAGGCATTATGTTCACATTCAATTCGGAAAGAAGGGAGCGGGAGGACACAGGATTCTGGCAGTTGTGTCCATTCACTTTTCTCCCATATGCTGTAAGCAGGTTTCATCTGCATGTTATTGGACAGACCTCCATTGAGCATGGAGTTTCCCAGGGATTCACAAGGGAATCTGAGAAAGTGTTCATTTACTTGTCTCCTCTCTCTGTAGGAAGACAAGGAAGAGGGTTTGGGAATGGGTATTAGGATATTCAGCCAAGAATTTCTGTGTCTTCTTTTCCATCAAAGAATATCAACCTAGGGGCACCTGGGTGGCTCAATGGGTTAAGCCTCTGCCTTCAGCTCAGGTCATGATCTCGGAGGTCCTGGGATCGAGCCCCGCGTTGGGCTCTCTGCTCAGCAGGGAGCCTGCTTCCCCCTTTCTCTGCCTGTCTCTCTGCCTACTTGTGATCTCTTTCTCTCTTTCAAATAAATAAATAAAATCTTAAAAAAAAAGAAAGAATATCAACCTAAAACACCAGATTTCGTTACATTGAATGGGATGAAATCATTTATGTAGCTATTTTGTGGAGGAGAGAGGATATCACTTTAGAATAAGTAAATTATCCTAAGGATATATAATTATGTTTCTCCTTACAACCACACAGCTTTAATCGTTATTGCAGTTTCCTCTTTGGTATAAAAATACAGATTAAGCATCACAATGATGGGAAGGACCTCAAGATAAATATTAGAATAGCTGCAATTCTCATGCTTAAAATATTCTTTATTAAGAAAGAAATTTAGACAGATGATCAAAACAGTTGGTGTAAAGACAGAAAAAAGAAACAAATACTGCTTTATTTTAATGCGCCAGGCTCAAACCAGTCTTAAGTACCTCTGCAAAATCTTTTATGAAGAAAGAGTCACATCAGGTATCAAATGTAAGCATTTGTTGTTTTACTCTAAATACCCAACTAAATTTCCAGTAGAAGAGGCTTGCTTGACTTATCGGAGTCTATCAGTGTATCTCCTTCTGCCCCCAAGTCCAGGGGTGTCTGTACTGGTAGCTCAAAACCAAGCATGGTGGGAATATTTATACCATAGAAACTGGCCAGTGCTACATATCCGTGTTTTTCTTCTTCCTGAAAAGCAGTTAAACAACGACTAGCCTACTTCTGTCCACCTATAGCAATTCTGGGGTGACAGGATGACACACACATACAAACTCTTCCCCTCCTGTAACACAATATGAATCCCCAAATGATCTATTTGCTTTTTCTTTGAGGGATTATTTTTTTTTTCCTAACTGGCAACACTGACATCAACACCAGCATTAAGGTGGTCAGGGGCAATTTTCTGGGCTTAAAAAAAAAAATTAAGCCAGGCTCAGTGTCTGGGTGGTTCAGTCTGTTGAGCTTCAGACTCTTGATTTTGGCTCAGGTCATGATTTCAGGGTCATGGGATCCAACCCTGTGTCTGACTCGCCTACCACTCAATGGGGAGACTGCTTTAAGATTCTCTCTCCTTCTCCCTCTCCCCTCCCCCTGCTTTCATTCTCTCTCTCTCTCTCAAATAAATAAATCTTTTAAAAAATTAAGCCATGAAAATATTGGGAGAGATAATTTTGCATGTGTGTGTGTAGGATATACTTAAAAAAAAATAAATTCATGGCCCAGTGGATTTGTGCAAGGGTAATATGGAAATCTTTTGGCGGGAAATCTCTGGTTAACATTATCAAGTCAGCAGTCTTAGGACAAAGTAAAGTCCTCCACAGGGGGCTGGGAGCAGGGCAGAAAATTAGTCTACAGCCCTGGTCCCCACTGTCCAGGAGTGAGGGATTTTGTTTCCTGAATATCATTAAAAAGTACTATCAGAGCATAGAAGTACGGTAGAGGAACTGCTCCACTACTACTCCTGGTATCCCAGATGGTAGTAGCCCTCCTTGACTCTAGATGCCCTTGAATGATTGGGGCCAGGGTACAAGCTTGAAGGAATGTGAGTGTGAGGCAGAGGTTGAGTACAAAGGATTCTATGTACATCAGGCACACAATTCTATTTCATTTTCAGTGAGATGATTCTAGACTAGATGCTCCTAATTTCTTTCAGGTTTGGGATTTAAGGAGGTACCTTTAATAAAGAAAGTATGCACCACACCCAGCAAGGCAGAAAACCCTTGGACCCCCCATTATACTTCCTGTGCCTGTCAAAAGACTTGCTCTTGGCAGAACTGATCAAATGAATAAAATTCTTCTGTTTAAGATATGATATCATATCTTGTCTTTGAACATTAAAAATCACAAGTCGATTATGACTTCATGTCATACAAATGTACATTTCTGGAATCCCAGAATTAGACTTTCAGGTGGTCTGCCTCATCTTTTCCCACTTTGTCCAGCAAGAGGTAGCCTGGTCTCTGCTTGAACATTTCCACAAATCAGGAATGCAAGATCTCAGGATGCTGTACTCTACTGTTAGACGGGCTAAAGGTCTACCTTATATTGACCTGAAATTTGTCTTCATGAAAGTTCACCACTTTGGTCCTGATGTGGATCTTAAGAAACATTTTTTTTTTCCAGCTATCTAATCTTTGGTATCTGTGTCAGCCACATTATATTCTAGCTCGTTCAGAGTGGCAGGCAGCTAAACTCTCCAGTTTATCAGGTGAGATTTGATTAAACCACGTTTCTCTCATTTTGTACTTGTGTTGTTGGATTTTTAAACCTAGCAGTAGGACTTTACAATTATCTCAAAGCAATTTCATTCTTTCAGATTTGATCAATGTTTTCACCCAGTCAAGATATTTTTGAATTCCTAGTTTTATCATTCAAAGAATTATTCTCCCCCAGCCTTACATCATTTGAATATTTGATTGAACACCCTGTTTCCCCCTATGCAAGCCATCGGTTAGCATTTTTCAATGGACCAGAGCAGAGTAGCGGAGCATGCCACAAGAGCCCCTTCTTGTTGGTGAATAGGTTGTGGATTTGTTTTTTTCTAACAATTACAAATCCACTTTGTTGTCCTTGAATCCAATCCATCCATAAGGACATTGTGATGTTGTGATATAAGGAGATTATATATTTGGTTTTTGTCCCCAGATCCTGGCACAGAGCTTCTCAAACCATTGTCATTTTCTAAGCGTAGAGTGATAAGAGCATCTTTTGTTAAAATATTTGGTTTTTATCCCCGGTTCCTGAAATAGCTCCAAAGCAAGAAAAGAGAAAGAAGTGTCTTTTGTTATTTGTAACAAGCCACACCTGAGTTTATGCTAATGAGGTGACTTTTGGAAAGCTTGTGAGGATGTGGGCTGGTTGCCAGAGGAACCAACCTGGAGATCAGAGGACTGGGAATTTTCAGCCCCACCTCCTGACCTTTGGGGAGGGTTGGGGGGTTGGAGGTTGAGTTAATCATTAATGGCCAATGATTTAATCAATCACACTTAACTTGATGAAGCCTCCATATAAAACCCTAACCAAGGGGCTTGGGGAGCTTCTGGGTTGGTGAACATTGAGGGGGTGGGAGGGTGATGCTCCCAAAGAAAGCATGGGAGCTTCAAACCTCTTCCATGTCCCTTGCACTATGTATCCCTTACCCATCTGTCTGTTTCTGACTTGCAGCCTTTAAAATAAAGCAGTAATAGTAAGTACACTGTTTTCCCGAGTTCTGTGAGTTGTTCTGGCAAATTATCAAACCTTAGAAGGGGGTCTTGGGAACCCCTGATTTGTATTCGGGACTACTGGGGACCTGTACTTGCGATCAGCATGGCAGTGGGGCGAGTCTGGATGGGACTGAGCCCTTCACCTGTGGGGTCTGATGCCAACTCCAGGCAGTCAGTGTCAGGATTGCTTGGCGTGGATAACCCACACATTTGGTGTCAGAAGTGGCATGAGGGGCACCTGGGTGGCTCAGTGAGTTGAGTGTCTGACTCCTGATTTTTGATTAGGTCATGACCTAGGGTCATGAGATGGATTCCCCCATTGGGCTCTGCATGCAGCTGGAGTCTGCTTCTCTCTCTCTCCCTCTTCCCCCCTTCTTGAATAAATAGATCTTAAAAAAAGAAAAAAAAAAGTGGCGTGAGCCGTAGTAGCAGTAGTGAAAGCCAGAAGTCTTTTAGACTTCATTCATGAGTATACTTCTAATGAACCCATGGCAAATTCCCTTGCCCACCTCTTGCTTTCCTATTAAAAACAATTATACGGTTGTTTGTGTCTGTGTTGAAGTGTATAAAATACAGAAGGAAAATGTCTAAAAAGTGAAGCTTTCCTTTTTATTTCCCTGCTCTGGTTTCATGGCTTTATAATGGAGGAAAGATGTTAGGATTTGGGGCTGATGGCCAAAAAAGAATTCTTGAGATGTCTTTGGTGCAAAAATGTGGTTTTATTCAAGCATGGGGACAGGACCTGTGGGCAGAAAGAGCTGCACTGGGGTCATGAGGAGGGCTGATTATCTATTTTCAAGTTGGGAGGGGGCTAGGGAGAGTGTAAGTTTCTAAGGAATTTTGGAAGCAAGGTTTCCAGGATCTTGAGGGGGCCAGCTGTCGTTGGGAAAAGGTCACTTATTACTGTCTAATAAAACCTTAGTCATGAGACCCTTCGGATGTATATCAGTGGGTCATCTGTTTGGGGGAGGACTACCAACATACATGTTGGAGGGTGGAGATAAAGGAAGTTTCCAAAGGAATTTTTTTTTAAGATTTTATTTATTTATTTGACAGGAAGAGACAGAGAAAGAGAGAGCGAGAGAGAGCACTAGGAGGGGGAGCATCCGAGGGAGAGAAAGAGAAGCAGGCTTCTTGCTGAGCAGAGAGCCCGATGTGGGGCTCCATTCCAGGACCCTGAGATGAAAACCAGAGTGGAAGACGGACTCTTGACCTATTGAGCCACCCAGGCGCCCTCCAAAGGAATTTTTACATGTTAAAGTAGACTTAGAGGATCCTAGGGGTTTGGACTGTGATTGCCTTTTGCCCTTAACCAAGTATTAACATCAAGGCAGCTGAGTCCCTAAGGAAGGTCACTCTGTCTGTTTCAAGGACTTGTCGAGGGGCTGTAGACAGTAAGGAAATTTAATTTTTCTTCTGCCTCTGTTTCCTACATCATTTACTCAGAGGAAACCATTACGAAATCGATGTGTGTCCTTCTGGATACTTTCTTATACATTTCCATATATATGCATTAATATACATACTTCCTTAAATATATAATGTGTGGTGCTCTATATAACTTCACCTGATAAAATTCCAAGGATCTCCCATGATGGTACATGTTCTCTTTAATGGCTTTAAAATAATCCTCAATTTACCACGATTTACTACTTCCAACTGTGGGACATTTAGGTTGTTGCCAATTTTTTGCTTTAATAACTCATGCTGCTACAAACATCCTTTTATCTTTAGGTAAATGAGAAAGAAATCAGATAGTGTCAACTCCCAGACATGGAATTGCTCTCTTAAAAAGCATGCACACTTTAAAATCCTAACGAATACTACACATTTTTCAACAAATTTCTGTTTCTTTCAAGAGTAAGCCTGGTAAACCTACAGCCCAGCTATACAAAGTCTGGTCCTCCGGCAAGTGGAATTGGCTGGCCTGGGAGCTTTTTGGAAATGTAGACTCTCAGGCCCCAGCCAGGCACACTGAATCAGAATCCACCATTTAACCAGGTGATTCACATGGTCATTGAAGTCTGAAAAGCACTGCCCTATATAGTCTTTTCCTCGCTAAAATAAAATATCGCCGACCTGAGGAGTCAGTCTTTGACTTTCATGCTGCTAATAAATGTTTCTTGAGTGCCTACTGCCTCCCACATACCAGGTTTACACACATCAATGTTCTCAATCCTCAAAGCAGCCCTCTAAGAAGGATACCATTATTAGTCATTTTCCAGAATGGGAATTTGGGGATTGACCCAACGACAGTGAATGGGAGAACTGAACTTGCTTCTAAATAACACCCAAACCTCCAGCGGGTGACCCACAGAACTCCGGGTTGGAAAGGACTCAGCAGGGTCTATTTGTTCCTATAAATACTCTTTCCTGGGGGAGCTTAAGGATCAGAGTTGACTACAGTTTCCTATTTCTACATTTCCTGAAAGAGTAAGTTAAAGAAAAAAAAAACAACAACTCATGACTGTCAATCCTTGTAGAGATTGCTGCTGCTGCAAAGGGCCAGGTTCACCATTCAAGGTCACTAACCTCCACGGTTGCCCCTGAGTCCCCCCCTTCTACGTCCCTTTAGTTGTAGGTCCCATAAGCCCAGTTTTAAATTGAACACAGAATACAGTTTCATCACTACAAACAGCTGGTCTTCTGTCTGCTTCTGAGACTCAGATATTACAGCCATGCCCAAAAGTTTCCACTCATTTCAGGGATGTGCTGATTTCAACTTCAAAGGAAGTCTCGGGCTGAAATCAGCTTCAATAAAACTTTCATATTTCCTTCTCGGTACTTTTGGGATGAAGGCATAGGTATGTGTGGTTATCATAATGCATAAGACCTTCGTGATTATTGCTGAGAGATCTGTGATATTCATTTATTGAAAGATGTCCCAAAAGCTAGAGATTCTATTCTTCTAAATAGCCAATAGACTCCCAGCATTAATTTAGGCACCAAGAGAATCTGAACAAATTGTGCAAGGCCTTTATTATTTGAAGGCCTCCTTGGAGGCATTTCTTGAATTTGGGCCCCATCATAAACATACTTTCTACATAAATATTAGGTAGGCTCACTCTGTTAGTTCGATTGGCTTACATATCATAAAATAAAAAGAGGGGCTCCTGGGTGGCTCAATGGGTTAAGCCTCTGACTTCGGCTCAGGTCATGATCTCCAGGTCCTGGGATTGAGCCCTGCATTGGGCTCCCTGCTCGGCGGGGAGCCTGCTTCCCTCCCTCTGTCTCTCTGCCTGCCTCTCTGCCTACGTGTGATCTCTGTCTGTCAAATAAATAAAATTTTTTAAAAAGAGAGAGAGAGAAAAGAAAGGATAGCAATGATAGATAAAGGATATATTAAAAATTATCCCAGCACCTACGCGGCTCAGTCAGTTGAGCATCCCACTCTTGATTTCAGCTCAGGTGGGGACCTCAGGGTCCTGAAATGGAGCCCCATCTCGGGCTATGTGCCAGCATGGAGTCTGCTTGTCCCTCTCCCTCTGCTCCTTGCCCCTGTCCACTCGCTTGCTCTCTCTCAAATAAGTAAATCAATAAATATCTTAAATAAATAAAAATTATCCCCCAAAAAGGAAAGAAAGAAATTAAAAAAGGAAAGCTACTTCACTAATGGAATGCCATAACATTCCCTCTTTGATGTGTTTTCCTGACTTAAGACCCCAAGGACGTCTGTGAGTGAAACATTTATAAGAGAAACAAAAGAGGGCGCCTGGGTGGCTCAGTGGGTTAAGCCTCTGCCTTCGGCTCGGGTCATGATCTCAGGGTCCTGGGATCGAGTCCCGCATCGGGCTCTCTGCTCAGCGGGGAGCCTGCTTCCTCCCTCTCTTTCTGCCTGCCTCTCTGTCTACTTGTGATCTTTCTCTGTCAAATAAATAAATAAAATCTTAAAAAAAAAAAAAGAGAAACAAAAGACCTTACTAAATTATGCAAAAAAAAAAATTCACTTGCAAGGTAAGGATGATGAGCAGAGCTGGGGGAAATAATTTATTTCCATATTCTGTTCTTGGGAAAGAGAACCTAAAGAGTCTCTTGCAAAGTCAAACGATGGCTTGGGTAATTTTAAAAATCAATTACAATGGAATACATAGCAGTTTGTTAAATTTTTCAAAATGACTTTCATAAAATGTAAAATCATGACTTTTTTGTACAGATAAAATGAATAAGTATCAGAGAGTTTAAGTCATTGATTAATAAGGGGACCAATAAGATGCTACAACCAGTTTCAAAGAGAATTTAAAAAATGGTGGCTTAGGTGGACCAAACTGGCTCTTTCTGCTGGTAGAGGAGAGACAGCAACTGTCTCTCCCTTGACAGAATTTAGTTGCAGGTCTATTGACAAAAAATACTGCATTGTATTTGTTACCTCCAACTTACTGAATGGTAAGACAGCTCAAAGACAATAAAAAACACAAGCCCCAGAGACCCCCTACAGATAACCCAAAAGAATGTTCTCCAAGCAGAACACAGTTTTGCATGGAAAACACCCAGTGAACTCATGGTACAGTTCAAAGTCTTTCACAACTTTTTCCCACATAGATGGTGTAAAACCGAATGTAAGTATGCTTAATTCTTCTTCTTTTTTTTTTTTTTTTAAAGATTTTATTTATTTATTTGACAGACAGAGTTCACAAGTAGGCAGAGAGGCAGGCAGAGAGAGAGGGGGAAGCAGGCTCCCCGCCGAGCAGAGAGCCCAATGCGGGACTCGATTCCAGGACCCCTGGACCAGGACCCAAGCTGAAGGCAGCGGCCCAACCCACTGAGCCACCCAGGTGCCCAAGTATGCCTAATTCTTGTCTAAAGTTCTTAGTATTTCTGATGTAGACGTAGCCTGGTCAGATTTCTTGTCCTTCCCAAAAGAGCAGTGGTGTGCATTTATTTTCCAATGGGGAAGAGTCATCTTTTATTTGCAGAAGCAGAAGATTAAGATGGCTGTTGAGACCTCTAATTCCCTCTGGAAGTGTGCCTCTCATGTGGTATTATAAGGAGATCCTGCTAGAAAGAAGGGGAGGTATCAGGGAAGAAGAAGGGTCAGAACTGAGTGAGAGAAGTGGGGGGATCCTTGGTGGGTCTACTACCCTCTGGGGTCATCAAATGAAATACCAAGAAGCAGTTCAAAGATTTTCAGTATTTCCAGAGACGCATCTGTAAATTCTTCTAAACCTTGAAAAATGTATTATCTCTTTTTCTTCTATCAGATCATTGAATTAATTTGTGTTTCCCAGAGGAGCCATGAATTTTCTGAATTTTTCTCTTTTGACTGCCTGATCCAAGAGTTGCATATACGTGGCATACACTCTCTCCCTCTGTTGATTCTCTGTAATTTTTTCATCCTGAAGTTCAAATGGCCTGCCTACCACCAATAATAACAGTAAAGCAACTTCCAATGGAGCTCTCATATTCTGATCAAAGCTAGTTCTCTCAAGGTGATTTATAGTCTCAGACTCTCAAAAACGGTGCAAACATTTATGTCATTGTTAATATATCAGCAAAGCTTCAGCTGGATCCAAGACTAGAAATAAAATTAGAGCAGTGAACTCATTAGCATTGTGTGTACTAAGAGAAACTGACAGTTACTTTTCCTATTTACCACTTGAGAAGGGAAGGGGGTTTGTCACGTTTAAAACCCAAAGCATTGACAAGGTTCCCCTCAAATCTTGAGATTCAAATAGAATCACTAGTGGCAGCATGCAACATCATCTTTAAGAAATATGAAAGTTGGCACCAAAGAACCAGTTGCTCTGCAACTGGGAGAAAGAATTGAGCGTGTTTCGGCTTTTGAGCTTTTCAGAGCAACGAAATTGCTTCTCTTCTGACTGAGAAGCTGTAATTGTAGCTCTGATGGAAAGATTTCTTGAGACAAATTCTTCTTTTTAACAGTCTTGATTGGATTGTTTACTTTTCACTGAAAATCGTGCATGTCAGCGAAGCTTTGTGCAAAAGTACGCTAGCCTCTGTACTATTTTTCTGCAAGATCTAAAAGCTGATGCTCTTTGGGCTGTCACTTCCACTCCTGGTTGAAGTGACTTAAGCCTGCAGAGGAATTGATCACTTAGGACGCTTGGGTCTGTCTGCCCTTCAGAAAGATTTGCAGAAGCCATTGAGAAGGAGCATGTAGAGAAGAATGGAAGAGGCTCTAGAGGCATTGTCATCTATTTTTTCCCTTCTTTCTCATTTTTTTTTCAGATGTTAATGCGGGCTACTAAAAGCATCTTTCATTCCTTATGCCTAGCAACTGATTTGCTTCAGGAACAGGCAATTGTGTTGCGGCAAAGGAGAGGAATTTGATTCTCATGGGAGGCTACACTGATTCTTGAGTCGGAAGAGGCTGGGTTTGAATCCAGCTCTGTCTCTTAACAGCCCTGTGATCTGGGGTGAGTTACTTCATGCTGTTCTGTTTCCTCATCTGTGAAACAGGGGTCATGACATGAGTGCCTACCTCAATGGGTTATTTTATCATTATTTTTTCATGGGTTATTTTAGAGATTCAGTGAGCTGACTTTTGGAAAGGGCTTAGATCATAGCTTGGCCCTTGGTACATGTTATATATTTTGAATTAGTAAAGTTAAAATAATTGCTTTCAATTGTGAAGTCTAGAAACAAGCTAAATGCCCCTCAGTAGGATGCTGGTTGAATCAGATATACTACATTTGTACAGAAACATACAATGAACGTATCAAAAAGAGCATGGCAAGTTCCCTTGTTCAATATGGGAAGATCTCCAAGGGGGGGGGGGAAACCCACATACATAAAATATGCACATAGAAAATGAGGTCTGGAAGAACACACAGGTAACCACAATCAACAATTTTTCCTAAGTGGCAAAGAGAGATATGGAAATCCAGAAGGCTTCTATTTCATTATATACCCATCCTTCTACTAAACCAATTTAATCCAGTTTTGGTTATTACTTTCTCAATAAAAATGTAGTTCATTATGATTTTATTCAAAAAAAAAGAGTAATCGTGAGAGAACTTAATGTGAACTTAAATTTTTTACCTAAAAGGATAAAGACAAACAGGAGATTCTAGACTACTTTGCTGGTTTTGTTTGCCTTAAACACAATGTTAGTATTTTCTTTGGGAACTGAAAGTTGGCTCTGGAAATACTCAACCCTCATCATCTTCTCCCAGACATGATGTGGGGCTACAGCATAGTGAATAACTCACTAGACTTGAGGTGCATTTGATGACTTCTAGGTATGGAATAGAACGTGCTTCAATCTGTCTATCTTCCTTCAGGAGTTTTGTTCATTTTGGGGAGATGTGGATCCTTGTTAAGAGGAGAACAATAGAACCAGAAAGTGAGTTGCTACAGGGAAAACATGTAAAGCCAGTGATTCCTTATAAATTGATAGCCTGGTTATCTCAGACATTTTCCCAATCAGTTTCCTGTGATGCCTATAATTCTCACCAATAGTCACTACTTAGGGTTAAGGCATAGACCCTCTAGACAAGGATTTTAATGAAGAGGAAACCATTATGCGTGGAAGGCAAAAGGTGAAGAAATTAAAGTGAAGGAGGTTTGGTAGCGACCGTGAGTGTGGATGTCAGCAATAACATCAAGAGTTTTTGTGGTCAACATTAGGTTTGGATCTTGGCTCTGATGCTTACATGTTCACCTGGAGCGTCATCTCACATTTTCAACCCTCATCTTTCTACTCAGTAAGATGAGGGTGCTAATACTTGGATGGGTGATAATACAAAATACCTTGCTTTGCTATATTGTCCCAGAGCCCAGAAGAGCACTGGGCCTCTAGGTATTCAATACATAGCTGTTGAATATACAAATGAGGTGATATAAGGCAACTCAAATGTAGGAGGTGACAAGCGTATATTACTTTTCTTTTTTGGTTCCTGCAGAGCAATTGATAAGGTTCTTCTTGATCTGTTCCCCATGAAGATAAAGGACTATGGGCTGGAGGCAAGAATGAGTATCTTCTTCGCTGGCTCTGATCAAGGGTAGATGAATGGGAAACTGCCAGTCTGGTGATGGGTTTCAAGACTTCCCATGACTCTGTCCTTTCTACCCCATTAAACATTTTTGTCATTGACTTGAGTAAGAGTATAAATGGTATGGTTCATCACATATTTATATGACTCTAAGCTGTAAGAAAGGATATATTGGAGAAAAGAATCAGGAAACTTTGATTGATTAACTTGAGGGACAGAATTAAATGAGATTTGACTGGATATATTTAAAGTCTTGCGTTTGGCCCCCAAAAGCCTAAGACTCACGTACAGGATGTGGGAGACAGCATTTAATAGCTGTGTATGGGGACAAGCCACAGAAGTTTTTGTCTTCAATAAACTGGATACATACTAACTTCAAATATTGTTTGCATCAAACGAGTCATGTGATGTTGAGTTGCATTGATGGAAGCATGGTGTCGACTCAAGTTAGGGCATGGTCACAATTTTCCTTGTGATTCCTGGAAGGCTATATCCTACTCTAAGAATCCCAGTTCAAAAACAAGATATAAAAATTAATTTGAGATTAGAGATGAGTGATCAGGACCGTGAAGAGACTCGGCACTAGGTGTGTGAGGTTTGATTGAAGAAATGGAAAATTTAGCCTGAAGGATAATCTTAAAGGAGGTTAAGATATCGCTGGGCTGTCATATGAGAAAGAAATTAGATTTGATCAACAAGGTACAAACAGGTAAACTATCTTTTTTTTTTTTAAAGATTTATTTGAGAGAGAGAAAAAGAGTGTGTGTGTGTGTGTGTGTGTGCGTGTACACGCGCGCGCACGCACAGGAGCTGCGGGAGGGGCAGAGGAGGAGGGAGAGAAGCAGACTGCCCACTGAGCACAGAGCCTAACACAGACTGGGGCTGGATCCCAACACTGAGATCATGCTCTGAGTTGAAATCAGGAGTGGGGTGCTTAACCAACTGAGCCACCTAGGTGACCCCAGGTAAACTATCTTTAATGCGGAGATTTAACAGAGAGATTTTTGTCTCAGTCTAAGGAAGAATTTTGATGGGGAAAAGCTGATGGGGTAAATAATAGTGGTTTTTGTTTTGTTTTGTTTTGTTTTTTTCACTGTAAAACCAATGCATGGGGGCACCTGGGTGACTCAGTTGTTAAGTATCTGCTTTCGGCTCCAGTCATGATCCTAGGGTCCTGGGATAGAGCCCCGCATCAGGCTCCCTGCAGAGAGCCTCCCTGCTTCTCCCTCTCCCACTCCCTCTGCTTGTGCTCCCTCTCTTGCTGTGTCTCTTTGTCAAATAAATTAATTAATTAAAATAAAATAAAGAAAAAAAGAATGCATGTCCTTTTAAAAAATCAGAAAACAAAAAATGTTGCAATATAAACATTGTTAATATTTTTAAACCTCACCATCTGTTTAAACTCAAGCGTGCTAGTACATTGTTGAAAAACGTTTTGAGTTTAATAGTTCACTAAACTTGGCAGATGTTCCTACAGCGGTTGGTCCAGAAGTCCACATCGAAGTTACAGACAGGATGGCACTTAGGTTAAAGAACATTCTGGGTTCTTTTCCAACCCGAGAGCCTTGTATCTTAATATCTTATAAGTGAGAGAAGCATCAATTCTCTTGAGACTGTAGCTCTGTGACTGACCTTGGCTCTAGGCCACCTGTGAATATGTGAGTGTTAGCTCAATCCTTGGATTCTAACAGGCTTTATCCACTGCTGGTTAACTAGAATGGAAAGCTGATGTAGTTGCCAAGCAACGCAGATTTGGAGAAATATGCCTCCTTTTTCTAGTATACCAGATAAGTGGATAAACAAACATTCTTTTGAAATGACTCAATCTTCTCCAATGGGTGTAGCTATAAAATGAATGAGAGGGCCAAGACGGATCTTTAGGTAACTCAGGGCAAAAATGTCTATGAATCAATAATCTAATAATTTAAAACCTAAATTTCTTGACCCACGGGAATGATTTCTTCCATCTTACACCCTAATGTGCGAGCAGTAGAACATTTCCGCAGCTCTGTGTTTGCTGGTGAGGGTGTGATATAGTGTGTAGCAAAAGAAATATAGAAAGAAGACAATAGAATCAGTGGCTAAGTGGGCAACTGTATTTATTCTATAATTTGGAGCTGACTTGTGAGTCGGAATGTCTTTTTTTAGAATCTTGGACCACAGTCAGTAGCTGCTAGCAAGACAATGAGGTCAGTTTCTGGCAGCAATGAAATGGTTGCTTCCCCAACTAGACTGTGAGCTCTTTGACGGCATTTATTTTTGTCTTGCACGATGTCCAGAAAGCATAGAGTACTAGACCTTAATTTACTACGATTACAGATTAAAGATGTCCTTGCCATAAGGTATACTTACGTTTTCCAAATTGATGGGCACAAAATATACATGTAATACTAAATAGATAATAATAAAAGATGAACCAATCAAGATATCTGAAATGATTCAAGTAAATATATTCAAATCCTCTGAATATATTTATGATTCTTGTGATAGTTTAAAGCTTAAGCCGAGACAAGCATTTCTCATTAAACGGTGGTAAAATATTGGTATTCATTTATTAAACCTTTTTTAAACAATTCACTACCATGCTTGGTGTTTAAAAGATGGTGGCATTTCAAAATACTCAGTATTTATAACTCCATATTTTTTCTTTTTCTGTTAAAAACGACATGTATTGGGGTGCCTGGGTGGCTCAGTGGGTTGAGCTCCTGCCTGAGCTCCTGCTCAGGTCACGATCCTGGAGTCACAGAATCCAGCCCTGCGTCTGGCTCCCCGCTTTGCGGGGGGTCTACTTCTCCCTCTGTCCTTCACCCTTCTTGTGCTCTCTCTCTCTTTCTCTCAAATAAATAATGAAATCTTAAAAAAAATAACATGTATTATTTTATAATTTAAGAAAACCAAGGAAGATCGCAGCTAGTCCCATCAGAGAGAACGACATCTGTCCCAATCATGCTAACCCAGGCACTGTTGGTACCCACAGGGCAGGGGGTGAGACTGGAGGGAGGATGGAGTGAAAATCCTGAACACTGGGGTGGAAAGGCCCTCCCTGTTCATCGACTGCTCTAGAGGTGGCCTGGGTTTAAGGGCTGACAGCCCGCCCTCAGTCCTGGCCCCAGGATTCTGCAGCAGGCGCAGCGGTTGCAGCTACAACTTTTCTCTCCCATCTCCATGCTACACAACCTGCTGAGCCATCCCCACTCTCATCCCTCCCCACACTGCACTCTTGGTGATTTCTAAGGGTTTTGCATTGTCAACAGCTTTGGCAGTCCCCAGATCCCAGAGACAGAAGAGGAAGGGAATGGAGGCAAGTTTTCTTGTAGCCCCGCAGGGCAAATGGTTTGAGGGACAAAAACCAGGTGGGTTCTTTAAGAGCAAGATCACATCTCAGTCCCTTTTGTATCCTTAGCATCCCAGCACAGAGCCTGAACCCAGCTGAGGGAGTTGGGGAATGTAGCCACGGGGAGAGGACCATGGCCGCACTAACACCATAAAAGGGTGTGAGGGATTTTCAAGCTTATGAGGATCTGAGATGTAATTTTACTTCTGCCCCGAGTTTATGGTCTTGGAAAAATGAGCGGATCTGTGCTGTAATTCTCTGTGAGACACATAAGTAGGCTGAGTTTTGTGTTCTTGCTAGTGCCTTTGCCCTTAACCTGTGGACACAGGAATCTGGCTTCTGTTCCCAGAGAGAAGAGTAGCATCCTACTGGAATATTCAGTTCATAGTATCAGGAGCACCCGTCAGCACGTTCAAGGCTCAAAACCAAGATTCCTAATTTCCTGTGTTAGAAGAACCTCACGGACTCACGATGAGAAATTCAGGGAAGCACGCAGAAAACAAGGCAGCACCACTGACAGATAATCCTGAGAACTCTGGAATCAACTTTTAAGTGAAAGTAGCTATTTACTATAATTTGGTGGAAGCCAGCTTGGAGGCCTGCTAACAAGGATATAATGGGACTCTGTAATATGTAATAAGTAGCTTTCTCTTAGGAAGAAGATCCTTTATCATGTTTAAAGGATTCTGCTTACATACGGAGGTGGGAAAATGTTGCCTTTCAGAATTTGAAGACTATATAGGTTTCTTTTAGGAAGATGGGCCAAGGCAAAAGGAGAGGCACAATACCAGTAGGGTTTGTTTGTGTGCAGATACGGGAGGATTTTAAAATTCAATTAATTCTTAATTCAAGACGTTGTCTTAGTAACTCCTATTTCAAGATGCTCAGGGCTTGCAACATAATTCATAGCTTCACCAAGCAGGAGAAAAATAGAAGAAGACAGAACCTTAAAATACCTTTGCCAATTAAATCCTGAATTATTTTTGACTCTGAGAATAGTCAGTCATTTTATTTAAGCCATTGAAGATGATAAAGAACACATTGATTCCTCATGCTTCCAACTTAACATTCCCATTCCTTCACAATCTTCAATGTGTTTGGGGGTTTCACTTTATCTCCTTCTACTTCCAAATCCAAGATGTTAAAAATAGATACAAAGACCAGCTTGCTATTGGATCCATACCCTGAAGGTTAATGCCACCATAATGGAGTTCGTGATCCAAGTCACCAAATTCCCATAATCCCAGGATAATCTCAAACAATATGTAAGATGGGAAGCGCCAATGATGTGGTGGGAGACACAAACCACCACCAAAACCACCAAATACTTTCTTGTTCATTCTTTGTAATGGGAACGTCATTATTGAGAGCACAAAGGTCAAGATGACTGCACAGGTTCAGAGCAAACCTCAAAGGCTTATTCAGCATTCCAAAACCCACCCTTAATCAAGCCCTTTCTTATACAGTAGGCTTTTTTTTTTTTTTTTTAAGATTATGTGCTTCTTTGAGAGAGAGTGAGCATGAGACAGAGGAGTGACAGGGTGGTGGGGGGGCAAGCAGATTTCCCACTGAGCAGGGAGCCTGATGTGGGGCTCCAACCCAGGACCCTGGGATCATGATGAAGTCAGACACTTAACCAACTGAGCCACCTAGGCACCTCTATATGGGAGGTTCTTATGGAAGATTCTGTTCATTGGTTATTGAAAAGTTATTCCCAACTCACTTTTCTTGGACATCTCCTACCACAGAGGCTTAAAAGCTCAATATTTGCTTTTTGAGCTTTTTGTCTAGCTAGGGAGGGTATGATAGCACAGGGCCCATGTGACAAGCAGAATTATGCCAGCATTTCTAGGTCAAACTTGCTATCTTGTCTTTTAAAGACTTGATGTCCTAGCAAGACCTTTCCTCCTTCCCCCTCATTGCTGTCTTGCATGCAGGCATGATGTCTAGGGCCACAATCATAAGAAAAGACCAAGAAACTTTCAACAAGACATGCCACTGGATGAATGCCAGCAGTCATCTATTTCCAGAACTTCAATATGAAGAAAAAATTTTTAAGATACGACAAATGGAGCTTTATGTTGTTTGCAACCACCGCATCCTGAGCTGATTGTTTTACATGTGTCTTTTGTAATTCCTACAACACCCTGCAAGGAAGCCTACTTTATAAATGAGGAAACTGGGGCATGAACCATTTAAATTGCTTGTCTGAGACTACACGATAGTCTCATCACTTTGCTAGTGTTTCCAACTTTTCACATAGGTTTCATTTGCTGACTAAACACGAATGCTTTCATGCACTTGTAGGGTTCTTCTCTCTCTCTCTCTCTCTCTCTCTCTGTTGTATTATTCCTACCAGAAAAGTTAGATTCTAGCCTAGTTCTACTACAGCCTGCCCTCAAGGGCTCTCCTCCACTCCATATCCTCTTCTGTTAAATGAAAGTCTCTTCCAGTCCTAAAGTCCAGTGATGCTGTCATATCCTTATAAGACTGTGAGCTTCACAACACCAGGGATGGTGTCTCTGTTTTCAAACCCATGTTGCTCTGCCCATGACAGAAAGGCAGTCATTTTATTGAGTATGGATGGTTTAATTAACTTCCTCTCCAAAGACCTGTAATAGAAGCATAAAAAGGATGGTCTAAAGTACCATGGGGAAATGTTATGAGGAAATCTTAATTCAAGCTTGTCAACTGGAGACTGAAAACACTCCTTCTTAGGAAGAAAGATACCCTACAAGTGCGAGATTCCTTCATCTTCTCAAGGGATGTTTGTTGGGTATCTCTCATGAGTCTGGTCTCTTATGAGCAGGCGGCTGGTTGGGATTTTATAAAAGGTGGCATTCCAGTTGGGGGACGTGCATAAAAACTTACAGGGCAACACAGTGAGTGTGATGATACAAGGACACAGAGAGAAAGAGAAAAGACCCAGGCAGCTCCTCAGTGGAAGTGAGAGCTAAGCTAAATTTTGAGAGACTTTGATTATGGTTTTCAACAGCAAACCAAGAGGAGACAGGGCAGGGATGACTGGCTGAAGAAATGTGTCCAGGGCCACTCAGGCACGTAATGCAAGTTTGGGAACTGCAGGATGCTGAAGCATGGGGTGTGGGGGATGCGGGGGTTGTCTGGGGAACAGTTTGGAGAATGAAGATGGTGCCTAGTTATAGAAGGCGGCACAGCCAGGCTGAGGGGAATGAACTTCTTTGGTAGGCAAAGTGGCACCAGGGACAGGATCAGATGCAAAACTTTAGAAAGTTCACTTTGTAATATGAATTTTGGAAAATGGCTAAGGCACAGTAGCCTCCCTGTAATTTGATGTCCATAAAGTGATTCATGTGTATATAGTCTATGACTAAGAGTGACAGAAAGGTAGCAGAAGACCTGAAAGGAGAATGTTGAAGTTTCCAGGGGTTAAGATGAGGAACCAAGACACGGGGATGGGGATGGAAGGGATGTTGGTAAGTGATGCCAAGGCGACAGGAGATAATTCTCGACAACCAGTTGGGGAGAGGCAGGGAGGATGATGAGTGAGAGCATGATATTTGGGAACTTAGCCCAGGGAGGAAGTTCTGTTGAGCCAGATGATGAGATTTGCTTTGGACACGTTTGGTTTAGAATGCTGAGCCATATCTGAGGCCAGACGTTCAGCAGAACGTGGACAAGTGTAGGCCTGGTGCTTAGAGTACAGAGAATCACGAGTAATTAGGACAGTGGTTCTCAACCCTTTGAAAACTGGCATCTCCTTTATGTGACAAATAGTAATTCTCCTGCAATAAATAAATAGTATGTATATACATATATATATATATTAGGAATCCAAATAACAGAGGCGCCACGATGGCTCAGTTGGTTGAGCGGTTTTGGCTCGCGTCATGATCTCAGTTTCGTGGACTTGAGCCCTGTGACGGGCTCTGTGTTCAGTGGGGAGTCGGCTTCTCTCTCTCTCTTCCTCTGGCCCTCCCCCCACTTGCAAACGCTCTCTCTCTCACTCTAAAACATATAAATACATCTTAAAAAAAAAAAGAATCCAAATAACACCAGGTAAAGGAGCAATAAAAGGAAATCAGTTTATTTTCTGAAATGAAAATTTAGTATTTATAGAATCAGGCATGACTACACTTACAGTGAAAGTATATATAAAATATGTAGATAAGATTAGTTCCTACAGAACACATTCATTTGTTCATTCATTTAACAGCTGTTGACTGAGTGTCTTCTAGTTCTCAAGCGCAGTTTTAGGCACCGGAAAAACAAGCGTGGAATGAAAAGACCCAGTCTCTGTTCTCATGGAATTTACATTCTTTCCCAGGGCAGGACAGACAAGCAAACATGTAAGTAATATGTTTTTTAAGAAAGAGAGATAGAGACAGAGAGAGAGAGAGAGAGAGAGAGACAGAGAGAGAGACAAGAGAGAGAGCATGCAAGCTGGGAGGGGCAGAGGGACAGAATGGATCTTAAGCAGCCTCCATGCCCAGCCTGGAGCCCAACACAGGGCTCAATCCAGGACTCCGATATCATGATCTGAGCTGAAATCATAAGTCAGATTCTTAACCGAGTGAGCTACCCGCAGTGCCCTAATAGTAATACGATTGCTTGCGGTGATGAGAGTCCTGAGGAAATAACAGACTACTGGGAGGAAGGGTAATTGGTGGGGGAGGGGAACAGATGCAAAGTCAGGGAGAGTCTCTCTGGATCCCTGAAGAGGAGAAAGAGGCAGCCAGCTGAAGGTCTCAGCAGGGACCTACGATGGAGTGAAGCTGGGTGTGTCTGAGGACCACAGAGAAGGCCAATGTGGCAGGAATGTCATATGTTAAGGTAAAAAAGGAGTAGGAAGTACATATTATGTCATATAGGGCCCTGAAGGTCAAAATAGGAAGTTGAAGTTTTGGTCTAAGTGCCATAGGAAACCACTGGAAAAAAACATTTTTTTTTTAAGATTTTATTTATTTATTTGACAGATAGAGATCACAAGTAGGTAGAGAGGCAGGCAGAGAGAGAGGAGGAAGCAGGCTCCCCGCTGAGCAGAGAGCCCGATGCGGGGCTCGATCCCAGAACCCTGAGATCATGACCTGAGCTGAAGGCAGAGTCTTTAACCCACTGAGCCACCCAGGTGCCCCTGAAAATTTTTAATCACTGATGTGGTGTGATCTGATTTGCATTTTAAAAAGGATGTTCTGGAGACTTCCAGTTAGTGATAGCATGGCAGATTTCCTAAATGAAATCTAATCTCATCAAAATGGTAAATGAATCCCTGCCCTAAAAACAACTAAAAATTCTGGATAATTTTATGTTTCTAATATTTAAAAATCTTGCAAACAGGCAAGGAATTTGCAGATGACCAAATGAAAGAAAAACAGGAATCCTACTGGGTACATCCTTGGAAATGGCTTTCGTCCTAAGGGTGTTTGCTGAACTGTAGTGAACTTTAATCTTTGTTTTATTTGCTGTTCAAGGGGCACAGAAAGAGATGAAGTCTAGGGCCCACCCAAGCTGGGAGGGTAATAAAACTACCGCCCCACTCCAGTATAAAGCTCAGTTCCCAAAAGAACAGATCTTAAAGAGTGAAGAAGAAAAGAAACCATGTGCAGAAGGAGAAAGAAGGCACTCCCACGGAAATGTTGATGGGAATATAAAACAGTATCATCACTTTGTAAGATGGTTTGGAAGTTTCCTATAAAATGAAACATAATCCTATGCTACGACCCAGAAATTCTATTCCTGAGGTCTTTACCCAAGAGAATGAAAACATATGCCCCAAAATTGACTTGTATGGGAATATTTATAGAAACTTTATTTATAATAGCCCCAAATTGGAAACAACTCAAGTGTTCACCAACACAAGAGTGGATAAACAAGTTGTGGTGTATGTATACAATAGAATACTAACTAGTAATAAAGAAAGAAGCAACTACTGATATACTTAACATCATGAATACATTTCAGAAACATTATGCTAAGTGAAAGAAGCCTCATGCAAAAGAGCACAAAATGTAGGATTCTATTTATATGAAATTCTAGAATGTACTAAACTAATCTCAGAAGGCAAAAATCAGAACAATTCATGCTTCTAGGGTTAGAGATAGGGAACATGGACTCATTGGGAAGGGTAGGAGAAGACTTTCAGGTGTTATGTTAATGTTCTATATCTTCATAAAACTGAAACCCATAGAACAGAAAATTTTAAATCTGTGCATGTCATGTAATTTAAATGTTATTCTCCAAAAAAAGAAAGAAGCATAAACAAATATTGACTCAATTAATAATATACATGTATGACAAAGTGTGGTATGTACTTTCAAACACATCAAAAACACTCTGGGGTGGTGGACAGATAAGGGAGAGGATGCGTGGGAAGATTTGTAAATAAAACAAATAGAGTGTAATAAAAGTGTTCATAATAAAACAATAGAAGAAGAAAAGAAAGTGTGAAAATGTGCCCATCTTGACTTTGATGGTAGGTGGAAAATAAAAAATAATTCATAGTATCCCAAAGGAAGAGTTTAATTTAAATGGTCCTTGGTTGTCAGTGCCTGTAATACAACTGGGAGAAACAAAGGCAAGAAGAATCCTAGTTCAACTCAGGACTCAAAGGATTCTCTTAGATAAAGTTTTAAAGATGATGAGCTCATAAACCAAAGTCTCTCAGAACACAAGGAAACAAGAGGCCATGAATGAGAAGCAGCAGAAAAAACACATCGCAGAAACAGAGCATTTGAATGAGGACATAGAACATGTTTAATGTTTATTATGTTTAAGGAAGTATGAGAGGCTTAGAGGCTTACGCTTATGAGCCAAGAGCAAGAAACTATAAGATTTTATCAAGTAGGTTAGATCAAAGGATATCTAGACACAAAAGGAAAAATAACAGAAGGTTACAAGTCAGTGGATGGAGTGATACACAGACTGGGAGGACCTGAAGAGAGTATGAGGTAACCAGAAGATAGCTACACCTCAGCTAGAGAGATAATATATAAATACGTTCAGAGTCAAGGAATATAGAAAGGGAAGGTCCAACATATACCAAATTAGTGTTTTGTAAAAAGGCAGAGGCAAAAGGCAGAGGAGGAAATGATTTGAGACAAATGCTGAGAACTGAGAACAGAATTATTAAAAGATATCAACCCTTGGACTCAGGATACCCCAAGTATTCCAAGTAAGATAAAATAAAAAGAAATGCATTCTTCACTATATCAGAGTAAAATTACAGAAAGCCAAAGAGAAGAGGTGGATTACCACAAAAGAATGGCAAGTTAGATTTACCGGTGACTCTGTCACAGCGAGTTTAGGAGCCAGAAGACAATAGAAACATATCTTACGTGCTTTTAGAGCACAGTTGCAAAACCCAGATTAATATGCATTGTGAAATTATATTTCAGGACGAGTGTAAAATAAATACATATCCAGCTGTGTCATTCTGCTCACATTTCACCAGCCAAATCAGTTGGGATGATTATGCCTCATATCAAACTTTTGGGTGTCCAGCAGGAGAGGAGAATCAGAAATCTTGATGACCATTAGCTACTTGACTATGTACAACAAATTACAGAGGTGGCAAAAACAGTAAAAAGCAAGGCAAATTAGGAACACAAAATTCAAGAGAATGCTGTCTTTGGAGGAGAGAAGGATATATGACTGAGGAAAGGCATACCTCTGTGTTCTTCAAAAGTATTTATTGGTAATATTCTCTTTCCTAAGCTGGGTGATGGGTGCATCTGGTGTTTGTTTTATTACATTTACAATGTATAAATTTGGTGTTAAGAATAATTTATAAAATATAATATAAATATTTATAATATATATAAATAAATACACACACACATATTTTTCTCAACACAGGACTTGAACTCCCTGTGAACTCACTGAGATCAAGACCTAAGCTGAGATCAAAAGTCGGATGCTTAACTGACTAAGTCATCCAGGCCCCCCTGGAATGATAAATCTATATTTAATGAGACATAGTACATACATAAATATCCAACAAAAATATATATTGAAATAATATAAATTGAACAATATATGAATAAATATATAACCTATAAAACAAGTATAGTTTGACCATTAGTGTGTGTATATACATATATGGGTATTTGTGTATTTGTGTATGTATTTACATATATATACATGTATATACATATATGTATTTACATATACATACATATATTAATATATTACATTTATATATATATATATTACACACACACACACATATAGTTGTTTGATAATAAAAACACCACCAGATTACTCTGGCTACTTTGCAGGGTGGAAGTAGGGAAAGTAACGGGGAGGCTGTTTCAATAAAACAAATGAGGCAGGAGAAGAGCTTAGCCTGCAGCAACAGTAATGGAGATCCAAGAAAGTGGCTGAAATCATGATTCATTCTGGAGCTGGAGCCAATGAGAAATCGAATTTGACATCTGAGGAGAAGATAGGACATGGGAAGGGCTGCTACTATTTCAGTCTGTAAGACTGGGTAGATGGAGATGTTACTGAGAAGAAGTAGACTGGGAAAGGAAAAGTTTGATGAGTGCAGGCAAGAACTCTTCTTTCTGACCACCACGGTTTTGATAACCTACTAGATATTCAAATTGAAGACACCAAGTAGACCGAGAGTAGAACAATCTGGGGGAGAGGTCACGGCTTGAGATGTACCTTAGGAAGTCCTGAGCAAATAGTGGTATTTCATCATTTGTCATATTAAAAGATATGAAATGTTTAAATGTTTATCAAAGCCAGCTACTGATATAAATTATAGTATCCATAATGGAATCCCACATAGCCACTGAACAACGGCATAGCTTCACACAGACTGATACTAAAGGTGTCCAGGATATAGCATTAAGTTAAAAAAGCAAATGGCGCACGCGTTGTATGATTTGGGTAAAAAAGAATCACATTATGTGCTTATGCACGGGTGGCAAATTTCTAGAAGATACATGAACAGGTGTCAACACGGTTACTTGTCCAGAAGTGGGGTAGAGGTAAGATATGGGGAGAATGGATTTTGCGTATCCTTTTTTATTATTTTAAATTTAACTTTGAATATGTAATTTGTAAGTAAATACCGTGGTGGTGATTGTGGTGGTGGCTGTGTGTTTTCAAAGGGTGCTTCTGGTGATGATAGGAACAGAGCTAAACCAGGGGAATGGAGCCCTGAGTTCCTCGCTGGCTGTGTGTGTGATGTGGGACCACAGCCCTCTCTCCTGCTTTGGCTTTCATCTTCTCATCAACAAAGCATCATCACTGAGCAAATGGACCTCTGTATTCAAATTCCTATCTAGATGAATTTTACCTGATGTCATATTCTATCCAGGCTTATTTATTTATACCACATGTCAACACATGGACTCAAATACTCTGATTTATATCATTCTGATCCAATCCATCCAGTTCTGTTCAACTTATCCAAGATCATTTAATCAACAGCATGTCTATTGTGTCCCAGGTACCGTGGAAGGGACAAGACAATAAAAGGCGGTCCTAAATCTCACAAAGACTCCTCGTAGTTGGGGATGTAGTCACACAAGCAGTTATGATACCCTTGGTAATAATACAGAGGTCCTAGAGGTCAAACAGGGAAAGCAGTGATGAGCTTGTCTGGGAAGACCGGGGGGTGGGGGGGGTGGTTCTCTGGAAGCCTCCATCACAGTTTACCAATAATATCTGCTTGCCCTTCCTGAGAGAAAATTCCATGTTCCCAACTCACTGAAGGCACACTTGGTCATGAGACACCTTTGCCACTGGAGTAGGAGAAGTGATGTGTGTCACATTCATGCAAGTTTCAGAATAGTTTGGGCATTGCTATATGTCTTCCCTTGTCACTGAATATCCCAGATGGTTTTGGCCGGGTTATTCTGGCATCAGGCAACCACGATGGCCTTGTAGTTTGAGTGGGATTCAAACTTTGTGAGAATAAGTCCCTGAGTCACTCACAGTTGTGGCTGATCAATGACAGTGGGCTGAGTCTTCCAAACCAAGAAATGCCAGGCCATAACTTCCTAACGTATTAGGGGCCAGGAGCACCAAAACTGTATCCTTGGTGGGTGAGAAGTCTCAAGACAGATACCAGGAAGGAGAGCACATTCTATGAGAGCTCACCTCTGTTTCAGGGGACAATGCATTTCTCCTTCAGCAAGCGATAAGGAAACAATTCCTGCCATAGTCCTCTTTTTTAAAAAGGGGCTTTTAGTTGCCACGATGTGCATGAAGTCAGTTGCCACGATGGCAAAACTAACTATATACATAAATTACCACACTGTAAACAAGACCTGTCCCTGTCTTCAGGGTGCCTCATTCCTAAAAGGGGCAAATCCAACACTCAACTTCATACAGAGAGACCCAAAGAGCTATAAGTGAAGCAGCATCTCTTGTTATCCAGCCTTTAGAAGTGAGACAGGAAAGGGCTGTTCCTTGGTTCAGACTGCTCCTTTGAATTTCCTAAAAAGAAACCACTACCATCTAATAGGAAGTGGATGATGTGGAAATGTATCTGGGAGCAAAGAAGTTAGCTAAGATACCAGGCTTTGGGGTTCTCAGAACACCTTCTGCAACTCCATTTGGATGACAATCAAAGCATTTCATTAGAGCTCTCATGACTTTTTTTTCTTCTTACCTCTCCTCTTTGCTCATGAAACTGAATTTTTTTCCAGGTAGAAAAGATAATTGTAAATATTGTCATACTTAAGATACAGTGCTTTAAATTCATGACATAGGCCTTGACCTCCTGCCTGGTAGTTCTATTCTGTTTTTTTCAACAATCCCACTCTGCTAACCTTTTATTGTAGACCTTCACCTCCCTCCTTGATACATAAAGTTTCGGTACTCACGGAGCTTAAATTCTGGGTACATGGAAAGCCAAAAATGAATGAAGAAGCAAATACGTTTTTCAGATAGGCGATAGAGGTAATGACAAAGAATGAAGTAGGAAAAGGGACAGAAAATGGATGACAGAGGTGGGCAGGAAGAGGGGGTGTTTTTGAATAGCTAGTCTGGAAGTTTCTCTGATAAAATGACATTTAAACAAAGAACAAGAGGATATAAGGGAATTACCCATGTGGACATGCAAAGGAAGATCCTTCTAGGCACAAGGAATTACACGTGCAAAGGTCCTGAGACTGCAGTGTGATGGTTCTGATCAAGGAAGAGCAAGGAAGAAAGTGCAGCTTAAAAAAAAAAATGGAGAAAGTAAGGGGAGAGTGGTAGGAGATGAGGTCAGAGAGGGCAGGGAGCAGCCAGAACACAGAATTTTGGAGACCATCCTCACCTTCATCATCCTCACTCTTAACTAATGACCTCACTTCTTATTTCACTGAAAAAAAAAATGGAACCAATCAAAACAGAACTTTTACCTCATTCACCTCCACATCTACAGCCTATCTGCATCTGTGTCTTAGAGTTTCGCTTCTCTCTTCCTGCCTTGGACGACTGCCCATGTTCCCGTGTCTCTAGTGGAGTGTCTGATCCCTACGACACCACTCCCACTGCTGTCCACTGTCCTGCGCTGCTCATATTTTCCTGTCTACCAGGCAATTCTTTCTTGCTACAATCTTCTGTTTTTAAACACCTTCTCTGAACCCCTCCATTCTTTGTTTCTCTTCACGGAAACATTTCCCTGGCCAGTCTTGTCTATCCATCTCTGTTCCTTTCGTCACATCCATTCCTGAACCCAGGACAAGCTGTCACGTGCTCTCCCGGCTTCACAGAATCTCTCCTGTTGGGGTCCCGGTAGCCACCATGTTGCGAAACCCATTGTTCATTTCCTAAATCTCGCTGCTCTTAGCAGATCAGTAGCACCTGACAGGTCCATTACTTCCTCCCTCTTGAGGCATTTTATTCCTGGGATCTCTTCATTCCCCCTGGCAGCTTCTCCTCCTCAGTCTCCTTCCCTGGAACATCCTTTCCTTCCTCACCTCTCAGTGTCAGGACTCTGCAGGGCTCAGGCCTCAGCCCTTCTCTCATTACCATCAACACTCATGCCATGGGTGGTCTTCTCGAGTTCCATGGTTTAAAAACATTTTTAGCTTCGTGCACAATTCTCAGAAGAAGTTAGGTTTTTCTGCAAACCACCCTCAAGCCTCAGTGGGCTAGAACAACAAAGATTTCTCTTTCATTGTCAGTTTCCATCCTGAGTCAGCAGAGGCGTCTGTCACTCAGGGACCCAGGCTGACACACGTGTGCACAACCCCCTAGGCGGGGAAAGAGGCCACTGTGACTCACACTCATAACGCGTAACGCTTCTGCCTGAAGTGACGTAATCATTACTGCTCCTGAGTCATTGGCCATTTCGAGTCACGTGGCTCTGCCAAAGGGTAAGGGGACAGAAAGTACAGTCCCACAATGGGTCTCGGGATATTGGTGAACGGCTCTAATAGTTGCACCTGTGGCAGTTTTCTCTCAACATCTCTGCTAAACTCCAGACTAGTGGGTCAAAGTGCTTACTTGACATCATTTGGATGTATAGGAGATAATTCCGACTTCATACATCTAAACCAAAATCCCTGGCTTCTTGCTCGCCCTCACCTCATATTGCCAAATTTGTCACTGCCTTTGACTGACTTCTTGATAGTAACAATCCCATTCTACCTGCTACTCAGGCCAAAACCTTGGAGTCCTCTCTGACTACTTTCTGTTTTCCAGACCCACACTTTATCTGTAAATTCTGTTGGTACTTTAATTAAAATATATACAGAATATGACTTCTTCTTGCCCATTCATTATGGCCATTCTAGCGTGAATTACCATCATCTCTTGTACGAATGGGATTCCCTATTTCCTTTGTTGCGTCCCTATGTATATCCTCTATCCTTCCTTCTGTAGAAGAGCAACCCTTTTGAAACTATCTTATCTTGACTCTCTTGTGCTCAGAACCTGTCAGTGGCTCCCTAGCTCATTGCAGTAACATCTGAAGTCATTATGGTCCATAACATTCTGCTTCCTGCCACCTCCTTGACCTCATCTCCTGTCTCCACTCTAGCTGTTCTTCCTTGAACACACCAAGCACACGCTTGCCTCAGGGCCTTTGCACATGCACTTTTCTGTGCACAAATAATCTTCCCTCAAATGTCCACATGGCCTGCTCCCTTATATCCTCTTATTCCCTGTTTAAATATAATCTTATCAGAGAAACTGATAATATGCTACTACCTGCTTCCCACCTCTATCACTCTTAATCTCCCTTTTTCCTTTATACTTTGTTATTACTTTTTTATCTCCTAGAAAAGTATAGTCATTAAATTCTTTACTTGTGGTCCCCCTTGCTCCCAGAATATAAGCTTCATGAGCACCAAATCTGAGTCCTATGTCCCCAATGCCTAAAACAATGCCTAACACCTATTAAACACTCAACAAATATTTGTCAGATGGATAATTAAGAAAAACAACTAAAATATCTAACCTTTATTAAGTGCTTACTCTTTGCCTTGCTTTATGCTTTACATTATTGTACTTGATGAGGCATCATCTCCACTTTCAGAGGAGAAGATAGACACTTAGCAGGGCTATAACTTGCTTAAGGTCACTCAGTTGGCAGAGGGTGGAGACTGGTCTCAGCCCCACATCAGTCTGCCTCCAAGTCCATGCTCCTAACCATAGGAGGCTAACGACCTTGTCCTGGTGTGATTTTGGCAAACCCCCTAGTGAGCAACCTGTTAATGCACTCTTAAATTAGAACCTAAAAGTAAGGAAGGATTAATAATTAAATGTCACCATAAAAAAGAACTAGACGGACCTAGAAGATTATGAGCTTTAAATGGAATAAAAAATAGATTTCAGAATTCTACTGATTCTCAGTCTCCCATTTTATGTGTAAAACCACCCAGATAATGTTTTCATACTTAGTGATCTATCATAAAGCCTAAAGCTCCAAAATAACTCAGGGACCTTGCCTGGTCTTAACAACTAACAAGCAAAACTCTGGTCTGGTATCTTCCTCCCTCCCTCCCTTCTTAAGGAGGTATAATTGACAAATTGGTCAAGGGTGTTTCTGACCAGACTTTGACCCTAACAAATTAGGCTGGCAGAAAGGAGAGTTGAATGTTGAATGCATCTTCTAAAATTGCTTCTGATCTAAGCTACCTGGTGATGTAACTGGAAAGTTCGGAGAGTGCTGTGTCAGTCTGAGCATATTGTGTTTCCCTAGAGTGAGGGCATCATTGGCTCTGTCTTCTACCAACAGCCAACATTTCTTATTCATAGGGTTCTTTCTCCACAGGGCCATGGATTATTGATAGAGTTCATGGTTAGGCAAGACCCCTGTCACCTTAGACAAACATGACACTGTTCCTCAGCCTCAGTTCGGCCAGCACAGATGTCCCCTTGCAGCAACCCATGTGCATGCTTATCCAAGGCACTGTGAGGACGGCTGTAGTTCAAGCTACATGTCAAAATAAAAGCGCCTTTTCTCTGACTAAATGAAAAAGAGAAAGGAGAGGGGAGGGACACTGGCAATTGTCATTGCCCTAAACACACATCATTACCAAATGTCTCTTAAGTTGACCCGGAAGCTCTCTCTGCACTCAAAATCTTAATTGTAACCCATCTGCACTGAAATACCTTCCCTTCAAGGTCTTAGATCTTTCTTTTCTTAGTTTAGGCATTTTTGTTACATGTAAAAATGCACCGAAACATGCAAAGTGCATGCAAAATAAAGTTGGTTACCAAAGGATTTGTTCATTCAATTATCTTCCTATCTTCTTTTCATAGGTATTTTCAGAGCTGCTCTGTGAAGAGCACAGTAAAGAGGGTCTTGAACTACAGTCACAGTGTTATAACTGGAAGGACAGCATCCTGGCCAAACTCTTTACAGATGAGGAAACAAGACCGTGAAGTCGAGCGGCTTGCCCAAGCCCATCCTGGTGGCTCAGAGGGCATGGACTGAACACTTGCAGCTTCTGGCCTCCCAGTCCTGGGTCCTTTTCACTGGACAGCCTGCTGGCTTCCTCTGGACATGGGTTCCTGCCCTCTACCGTTCTGCTCTTTAGATCTAGCTCTTTTTTCTCTGCCCTATATCCCTATATCCTAACACCTGGCAGACTGATTACCAAGTTCAGGAAAAGTGTTGGTCTCCTCAAAAGTTGGGTGATAAATTACATGTGATAATTATTTAACATGTCCTATTGACATATACATTTTTAAAAAGATTTTATTTGTTTGATAGAGAGAGAGAGAGAGAGCACACAAGCAGGAGAAGTGGCAGGCAGAGGGAGAGGGAGAAGCAGGCTCCCTGCAGAGCAGAGGGAACCCGATGTGGGACTCGATCCCAGGACCCCAGCATCATGACTTGAGCCAAATTGAATCACTTAACCAACTGAGCCACCCAGATACCCAACAACTACATTTTTATTTTATTACCAAAACTAAATCAGTGATATGTCAGAAGAAACCTCTTATACCTTTCTTATATCCCTGGGGGTATAAGGTACCACTTACAACACGCCAATGCCTCCATTTCAAAAAATAAGCAAATATAGCTATAGGAAAAGGAAGATAACTTAGTACGATGATGATGAATTTTACACACTGGATATTGGGATGAAAAAGGCATTAAAGATAAACGAATTCACACCGAAAATAAAATGTTGTTAATGGGGCAGTTTTAAAGATGGAGCCAAATAGTTTTGATTCCTCCCCCAAGAGGTAGGGTCTAAGTTCCCTGCCATTGAGTCTGGGTGGGACTTCCTGACTCACTGGGAATCCACAGGATGTGGTAGAAGCTTCAAGCCTAGTCCAAGAAAAGTCCTGTGGTCCCCACCTTGTTCACTGCTGTGCTGGGCTGTTGTGTAAGAAGCTCACCAGTCCCGAGACCACCATGCTGGAGGCCATCCTGCAAGGAACCCACCAGGCTACAATGGTTGAAGTCACCAGACCTGCCAGTTGGCTTGGCCATTCTAATCATGGCTGCTGACTGCAGGGCACAGAAGGGCTGTCATCATTGAGCCCTTTCTGAATTACTGACCCACAGGCAGTGAGTATAAACAGATTTCTTTTTTTTTTTTTTTTTTGCTGTTTTTTAATTTTACGCCACTTGGGTTTTTGGGGCGGGGAGGGGTCCTAGCATACTGCAAAGGCTACTGAGGCATTTCAATAGCTCAATGCTTCTCTTTGTGCAAATTCATAATTCTTCACACTGTGGTGCACATTATTTTTCTTCTGCCACCCTTAGAGAATACTTTGTCTCATTCTTCACTGCGCTTGCATGTTCCTACAGTCTTTTTATAGCATTCATGCTGGGATTCGTGTCGGTATTAACTGACATCTCCTCTCTATAAACAAGTCCGAGGTATACGTAACTTGACATGAATGAAATCATGAAGATGATTAAACTGTTACGAGTACCACTGCAAATCATTCCTCTGGAATATTTATGAGAAAGATAATTGATCTATAAAACAGTGAAAAGTTTAATTTTAAGAAAGCTGTTCCCACCATTTTAGTTACTCCTACTTTATTCTATGAGGGATTTTAAAAAGTAATGTATTCAGAGATTCACTAAAAATAATGTCAAGGGGATGTTAGCTGCTACATACCGGCTACTACCTAGAAGCAAAACTGCAGAAACATAGTGTATTTCACATGTCTTATACATAAGAAATGCCCAACAATGCCCAATAAAGTGTTGATTTTAGTGTTGACATCATTGGAGTAGAACAAGATAATGGAATTCAATTACGACCAAGAAAAAAAAAAAGAGTAAGAATGACTCTGAAAATGAAAAATAATTACAACTTTTCACTTTTCACTCTTAAATTGTAATTTGTAGCATCCACTGGCTGCATGATTTGTCTGCCCGAGGGCTAGGAAGCACTGAACTGATCCAGTTAAATTATACATTTTTGGAACTGTAAGATCCCAATTCATCTTTCAGAGTTATAGAGCTCTATCCTAACACAAACTATTTCTATCAGGACCCAAACTCTTATCTAATTAGTACTCGCTAGAAAGAGCTCGTTCCTTGTAACCCGGAGAGGTGTGTGCACATGTGGGTATCAGTTCAACCATTCTTTCTGGTGGACTATCATCGATGCAGACTTCTACAGAATCCATTCAGACACAGAAATTTATTCTGAATGAGAAAGCAGTCAAAATGAGTAAACTCAACTTGGATAGACCTTGCCTCTTGATTTTCCCCTCGCCCAAGAACCTGGACTTAATTAAGTATATAAAGTAACCATTTACTTCAGAGCATGGTGGGCATGTGTTTTCGTATGATTAAGAGATTTACCTTTCACATTGGTTGATATCATTCTTTGGAACCATAATCTTCACAGCAAACTAGCAACACAAAGATATTTAACAAATTTGTCCAAATTTCCTGGGTTAATGGAGAAGAGAGCCATACTGGTTAACCTCAAAGGGAATTAGGGGACTACCCAAGACATTTGTCCCTTTTGAGCTTGTTTTTGAGGAGAAATAAAGGAGTGTCAAGTGCCAAGCCAGAATCTCCTAGCTGTGCCTAGCAGCGTGGTGCCCAGAAGTTGTCCCTCTCTGCTTTGCTGAGGTCCTGAAGACCCTTATCGTACAGTTTTTTAAAAAAATCTGCCAAAGGGGTGCCTGGGTGGCACAGTCAGTTATGTGTCCTACTCTTGATTTCGGCCCAGGTCATGATCTCAGGGTGGTGGGATCAAGTCCCTCCTCATGCTCCATGCTCTGCTTGAGTTTCTTTCTCTCTGCTCCTCCTCCCCCTTCCATCCCAGGCTCACTCTCTCTCTCTTCCAAAATAAATAAATACATCTTTTTAAAAAATCCCCCAAACTAAGATTATACTAATTTTCTTAATCACTCAGAACCCATCATGTTAAGAAAAACCTGGCAGACCTACAAAACCACTAAAACTCTCTTACAGGAGTTACCCTGAGGAGACTCAAGCAAGATGGCAGGGGAGTAGGAGACCTAAATATCATGGGGTTCCAGGAGTTCAGCTAGATAGTTATCAAACTGTTCTGAACACCTACAAACTCAACAGGAGATTGGAGAGAAGAAGGGCGTCAATTCTAGGAACAGAAAAGCAACCATTTTCTGGAAGGTAGGATGAGCAGAGAAGTGAGTCCGAGGCGACATATAGGAAGCTAGATCATGGGGGGAGGGGCTGGCTCCCTGCAAGCAGTAGAGCACAAAACCCGGACTGTTAGAAGTCTGCTCTACTGGGAGACGTGGCTCCAGAGGCTAAGCAGGGGGTGGAGCCCTTGCCAGGACAGTGGGGTTTCAGGACCCGCGGGGTCACAGAAAAACCGGGAGTGCCTGAGGGTGGCAGAGCCCCCAGGTATCAGAGTGGGGGAGGCTGTGGCAGAGACAGAGCTGAGAAAGGGGCTCTCAGCTTGGGGTTCCCTTAAACCATGATCCAAGACACAGTTGGGCCACTGCTCTTGGAGAAGGGACCCACGTGGCAGGTCCAGGAGTCTCACCTTCCTCCAGGAGGAGCGGGAGGAGCGCATGCCAGGAATCAGCTGGGTTTGGAGACTCCAAAGGGCACCGAGCGCCGGAGACAGAAACACTAGCTCACAGGCCGGGTGAGCTCCGAGCGTGGCCGGAGACCAGGGAGAGGGGAGGGATTGAAGGCTTTTCTCCAAGGGTGCACTGAGGAGTGGGGCCCCAAGCTGTCGTCTCCTCCAGCCAGAGACTGGGAGGCCGCCATTTTCATTCCCGCCCTCCAGAGCTCTACGGAAAGCGTTCAGGGAACAAAAGCTTCCAAAGGCGAACCTGAGCAGATTGCTTAGCCTGCTGGCAAGGGCGGTGCAATTTCGCCTCCGGCAAAGATATTTGAGAATCACAGGGGCAACAGGTCCCTCCCAAGAAGATCAGCAAGAACACCCAGCCAAGCCCAAGTTCACTGATCAATGAGAACTGCAGAACTCAAGAGGTAGGGCAATGCAACCCATAAATTTCAAGGCTTTTTCCCCATGGTTCTTTAGTTTTTCAAAGTTAAATTTTTTTAACTTTACTTTTTTCTTATTCTATTTTTAAGAAATTTTCTTTTTTCCTACCTTAATGTTTTAAACTATTTTTTCTTATCAGTAGCTTTTTAAAAATCTTTTAAAATTTTCATTGTTATAGTCATACTCTCTCCATTGTATTTAACCTTATTTTTTGTATATGTATAGATTTTTCTTTCTTTAAAATTTTGGGATACAGTTTCTTTTAACAGATCAAAATATACCCTAAATCTAGCACATGGCTTTGTTCTAGTCTCCAGCCTGATCATATTCTTCCCTCTTTTTTTCCTTCTTTTTTCAATCAACTTCTTAACTTTTCCAATTCCTTTTTTAGAATCTTTTAAAATTTTCATCTTTACACTCATATTTCATCCCTTCATCATGTTTACATATATATATGTATATATATATATATTTTTTTCTCCTTTAAAATTTTGGGAGGCAGTTTCTTCTAACAGACCAAAATACACCCAAAATCAAGTGTGTGGCTCTGTTTTATTCATATATAGATATATATGAATAATATATATAATATAATATAATATATATAATATAATATAATATATAAAAAATACACATATTTATTATATATATATAAAAATAAAATATATATATATATTTTATATATATATATAAAAAAATACACACATATATATATATTATATATATATATATAATATATATATATAATAAATATGTGTATTTTTTTCCCCACCCTCCTTTCTCCTCCTCCCCAGTTTCAGGTCTCTTCTGATTTGATTAGTGTATATTTTTCTGGGGACATTGCTACCCTTTTAGTATTTTGTTCTCTCATTTGTCTATTCTTATCTGAATAAAATGACAAGGTGAAAAAACTCACTTCAAAAAAAAAAGAACAAGAGGCAGTACTAATGGCTAGAGACCTAATCAATATGACATTAGTAAGATGTCAGAACTAGAGTTCAGAATGAGGATTATCAAGGTGTTAGCTGGGCTCCAAAAAGCCTGGAAGATAATAGAGAATCCCTTTCTGGAGAAATAAAATCCCATTCTGGAGAAATAAAAGAACTAAAATCTAACCAAGTTGAAATAAAAAAGATGTTAATGAGGTGCAATAAAAAATGGAGGCTCTTACTGCTAGGATAAATGAGGCAGAAGAGAGAATTAGTGATATAGAAGACCAAATGATGGAGAATAAAGAAGCTGAGCAAAAGAGAGACAAAAAACTACTGGACCATGAGGGGACAATTTGAGAGATAAGTGATACAATAAGATGAAACAATATTAGAATTATTGGGATTGCAGAAGAAGCAGAAAGAGAAAGAGAGGGGCGAAGGTATACTGGGGCAAATTATAGCAGAGATTTTCCCTAATTTGGTGAAGGGAACAAGCGTCAAAGTCCAGGAGGCACAGAGATCCCCCTCAAAATCAATAAAAATAGGTCCACACCCCATCATCTAATAGTAAAGCTTACAAGTCTCAGGGACAAAGAGAAAATCCTGAGAGCAGCTCAGGGTAAGAATCTGTAACATACAATGGCAGAAATATTAGATTGGCAGCAGACCTATCCACAGACACCTGGCAGGCCAGAAAGAATTGGCATGATATATTCAGAGCACCAAATAAGAAAAATATGCAGCCAAGAATACTATATCCAGCTAGGCTGTCATTGAAAATAGAAGGAGAGATAAAGAGCTTCCAGGTCAAACAAAAACTAAAAGAATTTGCAAACACAAAACCAGCCCTATAGGAAATATTGAAAGCAGTCTTCTAAGCAAAGAGAGAGCCTAAAAGTAACAGACCAGAAAGGAACAGAGACAATATACAGTAACGGTCACCTTCTAGGCAATAAAATGGCACTAAATTCATATCTTTCAATAGTTACCCTTAATGAAAATGGGCTAAATGGCCTAATCAAAAGACAAAGGGTATCAGAATGGATTAAAAAAACAAAACAAAACAAGAACAAAAACAAGACCCACCGATGTGCTGTCTACAAGAAACTCATTTTAGACCCAAAGACACCTCCAGATTTAAAGTGAGGGGGTGGAAAACAATTTACCATGCTAATGGACAGCAAAAGAAAGCTGGGGTTGCAATCCTTATATCAAATAAATTAGATTTTAAGCCAAAGACTATAATAAGAGATGAGGATGGGCACTTTTAAAGGGTTAGTCCAACAGGAAAATCTAACAATTTTAAATGTCTATGCCCCTAACATGGGAGTAGCCAATTATATAAACCAATTAATAACAAAATCAAAGAAACACATAGACAATAATACAATAATAATAGGGGACTTTAGCAACCTCCTCATTGAAATGGACAGACCATATAAGCAAAAAATTAACAAATAAATAAAGGCTTTAAATGACACACTGGACCAGATGGACATCACAGATATATTTAGAACATTCCATCCCAAGGCAACAGAACACACTTTCTTCTCTAGTGCACATGGTACATTCTCCAGAATGGATCACATCCTGGGTCACAAATCAGGTCTCAACTGGTACCAAAAGAATGAAATCATTCCCTGCAGATTTTCAGACCACAATGCCTTGAAACTAGAACTCAACCACAAGAAGAAAGTTGGAAAGAACTCAAATACATGGAGGCTAAAGAGCATCCAACTAAAGAATAAATGGGTCAACCAGGAAATTAAAGAAGAATTTTAAAAATTCATGGAAACAAATGAAAATGAAAACACAACTGTTCAAAATCTTTGGGACACAGCAAAGGCAGTCCTGAGAGGAAAGTATATAGCAATGCAAACCTTTCTCAAGAAACAAGAAAGTTCTCAAGTACACAACCTAACCCTATACCTAAAGGAGCTGAAGAAAGAACAGGAAAGAAAGCCTAAACCCAGCTGGAGAAGAGAAATAATAAAGATCAGAGCAGAAATCAATGAAATAGAAACCAAAAGAACAGTAGAACAGATCAACAAAACTAGGAGCTGGTTCTTTGAAAGAATTAATACGATTGATAAACCTCATTAGCAATCAGGGAGATTCAAATCAAAACCACATTGAGATACCACCTTACACCACATAGAATGTCCAAAATGAACAAGACAGTAAACAACAAGTGTTGGAGAGGTTGTGGAGAAAGGGGACCCCTCTTACATTGTTGGTGGGAATGCAAGTTGGTGCAGCCAACTTTGGAAAATGGTGTGGAGATTTCTTAAGAAATTAAAAATAGAGCTACCCTATGGCCCTGCAATTGCACTACTAGGTATTTACCCCAAAGATACAGATGGAGTGAAAAGAAGAGCCATCTGTACCCCAATATTCATAGCAGCAATGGCCATAGTCGCCAAACTGTGGAAAGAACCAAGATGCCCTTCAACAGATGAATGGATAAAAAAGATATGGTCCTTATATACAATGGAATATTATGCCTCCATCAGAAAGGATGAATACTCAAATTCTGTATCAACATAGATGGGACTGGTAGAGATTATGCTGAGTGAAATAAGTCAAGCAGAGAGAGTTAATTATCATATGGTTTCACTTAATTGTGGAGCATAAGGAATAACACAGAAGACAGTGGGAGAAGGAGAGGAGAAGGGAGTTGGGGAAAATCGGAGGGGGAGACGAACCATGAGAGACTATGAACTCTGAGAAACAAACCGAGGGTTTTGGTGGGGAGAAGGTTGAGGATTGGGTGAGCCTGGTGGTGGGTATTAAGGAGGGCACATATCGCATGGAGCACTGGGTGTGAAGCATTAACAATGAATCTTGGAACACTGGAAAAATAAAATAAAGTTTAAATATTTAAAAAAATATATAGATATAGATAGATATAGATATAGATATAGATATAGAGGAACCCCTGGCCAGACTTATCCAAAAGAAAAGAGAAAGGACCCAAATTAATAAACTCATGATTGAAAGAAGAGAGATCACAACCAACACCAAAGAAATACAAACAATTATAAGAACATATTATGAGCAACTACACACCAGCAAATCTGACAATCTGGAAGAAATGGATGCATTCCTAGAGATGTATAAATTACCAAAACAGAACCAGGAAGAAATAGAAAACCTGAACAGACCCATAACCAGTACGGAGATTGCAGCAGTCATCAGAAATCTCCCAACAAACACAACCCAGGGCCAGACAGCTTCCCAGGGGAATTCTACCAAACATTAAAGAATTAAAGAATTCTACCAAAAATTCTACCAAACATATATTCCATTTATGTAATTTAAAATCATTTAAATTAATTCTTTAAAGAAGAATTAATACCTATTCTCCTGAAACTGTTCCAAAAAATAGAAATGGAAGGAAAACCTCCAAACTCATCTGATGAGGCCATCCCATCAAGGGATTACCTTGATCCCTAAACCAGACAGAGACCCCATCAAAAAGGAGAATTACAGACCAATGTCCTTGATGAACACGTATGCAAAAATTCTCAACAAAATACTAGCCAATAGGATCCAACAGTAAATTAAAAGGATTATTCACCACGACCAAGTGGGATTTATCCCAGGGCAGCAAGGTTGGTTCAACATCTGCAAATCAAATTAGTGTGGTACAGTACAGTAATAAAAGAAAGAACAAGAACCATATGATACTCTCAATAGAGGCTGAAAAAGCATTTAACAAAGTACAGCATCCTTTCTTGATCAAAACTCTTCACAGTGTAGGGATAGAGGGCACATACCTCAAGATCATCAAAGCCATCTATGAAAAACCCACAGTGAATATCATTCTCAATGGGGAAAAACTGAGAGCTTTTCCCCTAAGGTCAGGAACATGGCAGGGATGTCCACTATCACCACTATTCAACATAGTACTGAAAGTACTAGCCTCAGCAATCAGACAACAAAAAGAAATAAAAGGCATCCAAAATGGCAAAGAAGAAATCAAACTCTCACTCTTTGCAGATGATATGATACTTTATGTGGAAAACCCAAAAGACTCCATACAGGAATTCAGTAAAGTGTTAGGATATAAAATTAATGCACAGAAATCAGTTGCATTTCTATACACAAACAGCAAGACAGAAGAAAGAGAAATTAAGGAGTCGATCCCATTTACAATTGCACCCAAAACCATAAGATACCTAGGGATAAACCTAACCAAAGAGGCAAAAAACTGTACCCAGAAAACTATAAAGTACTCATGAAAGAAATGGAGGAACACAAAGAAATGGATGTTCCATGCTCATGGACTAGAAAAACAAATATTGTGAAAATATCTATGCTACCTAGAGCAATCTACACATTTAATGCAATCCCTATCAAAATACCATCAATGTTTTTCAAGGAAATGGAACAAATAATCCTAAAATTTATATGGAACCAGAAAAGACCCCAAACAGCCAGAGGAATGTTGAAAAAGAACACGAAAATTGACAGCATCACAATTCCAGATTTTAAGCTCTATTACAAAGCTGTCATCATCAAGACAGTATGGTACTGGCACAAAAACAGACACATAGATCAATGGAACAGAATGGAGCCCAGAAATGGACCCTCACTTCTTTGGTGAACTAATCTTTGACAAAGCAGGAAAGAATGTCCAATGGAAAAAAGATAGTCTCGTCAATAAATGGTGCTGGGAAAATTGGACAGCCACATGCAGAAGAATGAAACTGGATCATTTCCTCACACTACACCCCAAAATAGACTCAAAACGGATGAAAGACCTAAATGTGAGATAGGAATCCATCAAAATCCTTGAGGAGAACACAGGCAGCAACCTCTTTGACCTCAGCCACAGCAACTTCTTTCTAGATACATCGCCAAAGACAAGGGAAACAAGGGTGAAAATGAACTATTGGGACTTCATCAAAATGAAAAGCTTTTGCACAGTGAAGGAAACAGTCAACAAAACCAAAAGACAACTGACAAAATGGGAGAAGATATTTGCAAATGACATATCAGATAAAGGGCTAGTGTCCAAAATCTATAAGGAACTTATCAAACTCAACACCCAAAGAACAAATAATTCAATCAAGAAATGGGCAGAAGACATGAACAGACATTTCTGCAATGAAGACATCCAAATGGCCAAGAGACACATGAAAAAGTGCTCAACGTTACTTGCCATCAGGGAAATACAAAATCAAAACTACAGTGAGATACCACCTCACGCCAGTCAGAATAGCTAAAATTAACAAGTCAGGGAATGACAGATATTAGCGAGGATGCAGAGAAAGGGGAAACCCTCCTACGCTGTTGGTGGGAATGCAAGCTGGTGCAGCCACTCTGGAAAACAGTATGGAGGTTCCTCAAAAAGTTTAAAGACAAGCTACCCTATGACCCAGCAATTGCACTACTGGGTATTTACCCTAAAGATACAAATGTACTGATCCCAATGGGGCACATGCTCCCAGATATTTATATCAGCAATGTCCACAATAGCCAAACTATGGAAAGAACCTAGATGTCCATCAACAGATGAATGGATAAAGAAGATATGTGTCACACACACACACACACACACACACACACACGGAATACTATGCAGTCATCAAAACCCCTGAAATCTTGCCATTTGCAACGACATGGACGGAACTAGAGGGTATTACGCTAAGCGAAATAAGTCAGTCAGAGAAAGATAATTATCACATGATCTCTCTCCAATATGAGGAATTTGAGAGGCAGGGTAGGGAGGGAAAAAATGAAACAAGATGGGATCAGGAGGGGGACAAACCATAAGAGACTCGTAATCTCAGGAAACAAACTGAGGGTTGCTGGGGTGCTGGAGTGGAGAGGGATGGGATGGTGTGGCTGGGTGATGGACATTGGGGAGGGTATGTGCTATGGTGAGTGCTATGAGTTGTGTAAGACTGATGATTCACAGACCTGTACTTCTGAAGCAAATAATAAATTATATGTTTAAAAAAAAAAAAAGAGTTACCCAGAACAGAGACAATTACATTGATTATACAAGCTTGGAATCAACTAGAGGTGTTGGGAGTTGGCAAGTGAAACAAAATAGTTTCCAATATGAAATGAAATTTCTCTCCAGATTGTAGCATTTACATTTCTGTACACAGTGGGGATGCCAGTTAACATTTTATCCAACTGAGAGGGTGTTACATAAACTTGGTGAGCCTGCAGCCGCGGAGAATCTGCGTGTCTAAAGGGGAGAAATCTCCTGTTTGAGACAATTAAGATTCCCGTGGTTCTCTCTTGCTTTTCTTTGTGCAAGACTCTGGGGCGTCTGGCATCATTTCAGAAATGCACAGGTTGATTCACGGAGCACAGGTTGTATGAGAGCTGCGATGAAATGTTTTTTCCTGAGAGATGGCGGGGCTAATTTTGAAAAATACACAGTTTTGACCCTTCCATCTCTTCCCCACATCAGCATGCTGAAATGTCTCATTCTGAGAGAACCAGGGGACAACCCCTGTACCCAAAGTGGCAGCTGGGAAAGATTAAAAAAAAAATAGAGACAGATAAAGGAAGCATGGGCTGAGAGGTAAGAAAGACAGCTGGGAGATTTAAGAGATCGTGGCCTCGAAGCAGCTGAAGGAGACAGCAGTCCAGAGAGAGACTGTTTGCGAGATAAGAGGCTTTGTGCAAGCCGAAGAAATATGCCAAAGACGATAAGAAATGCAGCTGTTACGAAAGCGTGAATTGTCCAGATTCTCAGTCCGCCCTGGACGGTAAAGATGGGTTCCTATGTGCGCTTTTGGGGACAAACCCAATGACTCCTTTGGCCAGCCAGCTTCCCCTCGCAAACTCTCTCCAAGTGAGGATGCGTGTGTTTCTCTCGCTCAGCCATTTTCAAGATGGCCTGGCTCCTGTTTCTGGCACTATTTCTTCTTCAAGTTCTCTTTTTCTCCTTCATCTCTTCTCGGTTTTCATGGAGACAGCCAGGCTTTTAATGGCACATGTCTTGAACTATACCCATTTAATAACGACTTTCTGCATTTAAATACAATGCGGTTGTTGTTAAAATTGGCAGTGTTCAAAGTTTATAATGAATTGACATCCCTTGACATAGACTCGTTCAGTTTTATACTAGCTCATAATGATAAATCACCGAATAATATCCTTCCCATAAAAGCCCAAGTGGATGGAGGTCAAGATGATAAATAATCAGTACAATCCTTAGCACTATGACTAAACAAATGTTGACCACAGAAATTAAACTTAAAATAGAAGCATGGAGACATTTACATTCTACGACTTGTATGAAGGGTTTTAATCATGCGTATAATTTGCCTCAGGGGTCCTTAAATTTGGTTTTAGCCCCACAGTCTACTGAACCCAAGGCATATTTATGAAGCTTCCCTGAGAATTTCTGAGATAATTCCTTCAGACACAGGAGGTTGCAAAAATAGTCCAATGGTGGTGATTTCTGTGGCGTCATCCAGACTCAGGGCTCCTTTCCCAGTGCTATCACCTTCAGTTAGACTTTGGGCAAATTGTATTAGCCTCTTTGTCAAATGAAAATGGTAACGCCAAGCTACTGTGAGGTTGTGAGGAATTAAGATAATGTATGCAGTGTCTGGTAAAGGGATGCCCAGCCAAAATGTAGACATTTACAGCAAAGAAGTGAATGATGGGAATAAAGAGAAGAATGTTCCATCTGATGTGGACTATTACCAGTCTTCCTTCTCAGATATGGAACTATGGGATGGAATGCCTCTTTACAAGAGAAAGCAAGGGCTACAGGGAAAGGATCAAACAAAATATCCATGAGGTCAAGGCTTTGTACTAATAATTCCCCTCTATGTCCCCGTGGGACTTCTGACTCTTACGTTAGCTTTCCATTTGCCAGCCAACACTCCCAACACATTCTCTTTCCACTGGGTGGTGGTTTATGCCCCCCGCATGGCCACTCATGGTCAATGACAGAGCATAGGGAGCGCTTTGAAATATTATTAATGAAGTAGGCATAGGGTCTACTTCATCAATAATATTGGATGAAGTGGAAAATGGCACTTTTCTTTAATATGGTGCCCCGATGATAAGCAGGTACAGTAAGTACAGTTAGATATCAGGCTAAAGGTCCAAAGGGTGGATTCAGCTGTGATTGGGAATGAATCAAAATGGGTTCAGGGCAATCCTGATGGCTTTTTCAGCTCCTCTGGGACCTGTTGTCCCTGTTGTTTCCAGTAATTCTTAAAGGTGTGCAGGGATTTTTCCCTCCACCAATTCGGTGGTTGATGGCTCGTAGGTAACAGAGGATGGAGGACAGGGAAGTGGCGGGCGGCTCTGTCTCAGGAGCCCCAGGGTTAAGGCAAAGGGTTCGCTGGGAAGGGACGAGTCAGGAAGCAGCATGGTGAGGTGGCGTGCACACAGGACGCAGTTTCGGCACCCCCAACCCCCACCTTGAAACCCCGGTTGTGCACCATGTGGACATTGTGACCTTGGGCAGGCTGCTGCTTCTTGCCTTTGCACTCTTCTCTTCCTCTGAAAAATGGGGCTAGTATCCCCTACCTCACATTGCTGCGGATTAAATACAAGTACCTGGTACATGGTATGTGGTTAGTGCTGCAAGCCTGTTCCCGCGCTTCCCCTTGCAAACTTGCCATTATTTCTATAAAGGTCCACCACCAAAAGGCACAGGCCCGCAGCAGGACAGAAGCAGCGCAGCACAAGTGAATACGGATGATGCAAGCCTGACTCTCAGCCGCAGATGATGTTTTATATTTTTCTAATTTTATTTTTAGGTCATCTCTATACTCAACATGGGGCTTGAACTCATGACCCTGAGATCAAGGGTCACACGCTCTACCGAGAGTCAGCCTGGTGCCCCACAGATGATGTTTTAATCTGTTGGAGGAAAGGATACTGGAGAGCAAGGTAAGTACACTTTCTCTAATCTTCCTCCTTTCTCTTCTGACGCGCTTCTCGGCCTGAGACTGGAAGTCACAACAGATAAAGAACACCAGTGTTCCATGTCTCTGGACGTGCAAGGTCCATGGCAAAGCTCCATCCAATCTTCCCAGGGGCACCACATTTGCCTGTTTCTAAAATTTTCCGCTACAAAGAATATACTCCTATTTTTTAAATGTCTAAACCTTTCCAAATTCAAAAACTCAGCTGTTGTCATAAATGTCTTTTAACTAGAAAACCATATATCCAATCACTGTCTTTTTTTGTTTAAGGGGGGCGTGAAGGGGCAGGGGAAGAGTGAGAGAGAGAATCTTAAGCAGGCTCCATGCCCAGTGCAGAGCCCAACCTGGGGCTTGATCCCAGGACCCTGAGATCATGACATGAGTCCATATCAAAAGTCAGATGTGTTAACAGACCGAGCCACCCAGGTGCCCCCAATTATTGTCTTTTAAGTGATTTCCCCCAGTCCCCATCCCCAGATGAAGTGTCCCAACACGCAAGCCAGCTCTCCCTCTCTCCTGCATGTGACCCCTTTCATGGTCAGCCCTCGCCTCACATGTCCATCCCACGTGACTCACACTCCATCATCTCATCCCCTTTCAGGGATGCTGTTAAGAGATGCTTTCGACCTTTGTGCCTTTTTTCTTCAATTTTTTCTTCTACGTCTTCACATCCCTCTTTTCTCCAGTGATAAAACGAACACAGGTGAATGCAGGGTAGAAATGCATACCCCAAGGCTCTCCAAAGTCACCCGCTGTATGTCTCGCATCTCATCTGAGGCAGGGGTCAGAGAACTTGCAGATGAGTTCTTACCTGATTGGGGCTGTCAGAGCAACACGGTTTTAAGATACAGCAAAAACACACTTTCTACTTGGCAAAACTATTTTTGTATTTCAAACTCATTTGGGACATCAGATTCAGGTATTTGCCGTTTTGAGAACACATTATCTGAGCTATTAAATGAGAAAAAAGAAAGAAAAATGAGAAAAAAAAAAGAAAATGAGAAAAAAGAAAAATTCTGATTGCAGTCCCTACTGCAATCAGAATTATCTCCAACAGTGGCAAAATGGAAAAAGAAAGCACACCCTCCAACTCACAGGGTATTAATAGCTCAGTGCTATCCTTGTGGACATAAAGCAATGGCTTCCATCTTTCAGGAAAGGAGTGAGTAGAAAAAAGGGGACTTTATAGACTTTCTCTCCTTAGAAATTGGTCAAGGGTCAAGAATGACCAAATACTGTGCAGTAAGACATAACTAATTTATGTTACCAAAGCTATAAATGTATATTACTTTTCTTATCTAAAATTTCTAAAGTGCTTATACACGTCTTGCCTTTTTTCTCATTATGATTTACGACTGGGGCTTCAAAGCCTGGAATTTAAAGGACTTGGCTTAAACCGTTATTGAACTTCTGATATTCAACTCGGAACAAGTACCCCAAATGAAACCTCTTCTGTACAAAGTGCTTAAGCAAAACAAGTTAGAATTTCCATGGAAACAGCCTAGAATTCTTGAAGGAGAAGAGAGGACAAAAGTAAGCATGAAAATGCATTTATTTATTTTTTGGTTCCTCTTCACCTTCTGCCCCTTCAAACCTCAGGCTGTCATCTTAATGAACATTCTCAAGCCTCAGAGGGAATTAAGAAGAACAATATTTGACAGGAGTGAGGAAGGAGCTAAATATAACTCCCCTGTGAGAGAAATGAATTCCAGAATCTTCTCTTTTCCCCTTCCTTCCCCTCTCTGGGCAATCTTGCCATCTTCCAGTGTTATTTTTGTGCCGTTCCTGTTGCACAGCAATTTTAGCTGTTACTTGGTTGGGACCAAATGAAGATAACATCATAAGATGCCGTTTTGTCCTCCTTTGGAAAGGTCTTCCATATGAGAAAATAACAAAGGACCAGCTTCCAAATTAATATTGTATATATTCCTTCGCTATAATTTCCATTTGCCTAATAGTTCAGAATTTTTAAAATGTTCTCATATATAATTAATTCATTTAATCAACAATGTGAGAGGTAGACAGAGCCACTGTGTTGGATGCTATCGACTCACATCTTACCAGCATGAACTGCTTCAAGATCACCCTGCTGGTAGGCAGAGGAACCAGGACTCAGCTGGCTCTTTGCTTTTCAGACCCATTGGTTTCTGTATCTCCTCAAATACAACCGGCCTGCCTGACCACTGTGGACATTAGGCCGTGGCTACACTCCCCTTTTAATTAGATATTAAGAACTTTTACTTATTTATAGATATATAGCCTAGTATTAGAAAGTAAAAATCTTGCCCTCTTTCCTACTGCTAATATTGATGTTAACATAGATCAGAAATACCCCCAGGAAACGTACAGCCAAGGGTAGGTGGGTTTTCCGCTTTCCTGAGTGTGGCTATTTTTGACAAGCTTTTCCCAGAACCCTCTGACCTATTCTTCACTGATATATTAAAGTTTCGTTCTAGAATTTAGCAATCAATATATGGCTTATTGAGGTCAAAAGTGACCTTTCACAAATCTGAAAGATTAAAGGTAGAATGTGTCTTTTGGAGTAAAATAACCCTTGATGCACTGACTGAATTAAGTAGCTTAGAAATTATTTTGCAGATCCCAAGACAGTACCTTGAAGGTGTGTAATATTCCTGCCTGGGAATAAGTTGGTCTTTATTTTTCTTTGGAAAATTAGAGACAATTAACATTTGAGATTAAGATGGCTCTAAATAGAGTACTACTGGTCATCATAAAGAAGAAAGCATGATAGAGTCTGTTATCACAACTTTCTGCTGCTCCTAATTTTCGCAAAGGAATGGAATTCAATAAAAGACATTGTATCACAGTTTTGGTAAATGATAAGACCAAGGGACCCACTAACAATCCATTCCATAATTAACGTAACATATACACTTTAAGACAATCAATATGCATTTGATAATCAGTCAAATGAGTTTTGTCATCAAAATGAATTTGATGTTCTAATCCACGTTATCAGAGACTGCCACATCGATGTGCACAAAAATTTAAAAATGAACACATTCCAAAAAGTGACTTCGTTTTCGATTAGCTTTTACTGTAGGGTATGACGAGTACTACCAGTGACCATTTCAAGAGCTGACTCCGTATCTGGCTTTGGGCCAAGTCGTTGATATACTTTAGTATCTAAATAACCATGTGAGACCAGGATTACTGTCCCAATATTATAGAAATCAGTGAAAACCTCACCCCAAAGCTGGATAACAAAAAGCAACCTACTCCATTCATATTGCCAGCAAATGGTGGACTCTAACACCAATCCTCAGTTTACCCAACTCCAGCTTCGGATGGACTGGCCCCATCTGCAGCCCACTCTTCTGAGCGACCGTTAGTTAAGCAATTTCCAGTGACATGAATAGTCCTTTAGGGTTCACTGTTGGAGGAAGACCTAGATCATTTGTTGAATATAAGAAAGATGCTGGGTTAATAAAATTTACTTAAAAAGTATAAAAACAGGGCATCTGGGAAGCTTTCTGCTCACCCAAAATGTTACATGTAAATCATGGTCATTAATGCAAGTTAAAAGGAGAAATTGTCCTACCCTTACGACAAAATTAGAAACAATCAATGCAACAGAAGTTTTTAAAAATTATATTTAATACAAGTGAATAGATTAGAAGATCTGAAATGTTATAAAGCAATATACACAATGAATAAATAATTTGCACAGGAGAGTCATGTCTACGTTACATAACACTGTCTAGTATGGGAATACTTAAAGTAAATCCAGTGATAATGGAGAAAGTCCATAAAAATGCTAACCTGTCTTCCCTTGTATGAAATTGTTCAAGTATAAAAATCCAATACAGTGTAAAATAGTATTCAATTTAGTTTAAGAATAAAAATTGCAAATATTGCAGTTTCGGAAGAAAAAAGTAAAGCAGCATTTTAAAACTGCACAAACTACGTAAGAATAGTGTCACACTAATGAAATACCAATAAATGAGATCTACACCAGCAAAACTTAGAGAAGGAAGCATGAAACTAGCAGTATCTCTCGTTTAAAAAAAAAAACCTAAAAACAAAAATAAATTAAAATGTGTTAATGTAAGAGTATTCTCTTATACAGTGCACATATGAATTTAAATAAATCCAAGTCAACATCTTTCATTGGATAGGTTAATATTTAATATGCTACATCTAGACCTACTAAATAATTTATGCCATGAGATGAATACATAATTTTACAGTGTCACATCTAAAGTTCCTTTCTTTAGAGTGCAGCATAGTAAAACTTAAAAATAAATATCTTAAATAGCATTACTATTAAGGCACAGTATAAACCACATTATCGTTAACCTTTGAAGAACTGTAATCTCAGTCACCTTGTTGTCTCGTGTACTGTGTTCACTAATAAATAGTTTTAAATATGACTCTGAAATAGATACTAAAAAGTGTAAAATTATTTAAAAAGGGAGGGGGGGGATAAACGTCCTTAAGACAGTTCTTAAGGGTTTAGAGTCTGCAAACTTTGCCTGCCTTTAATCGTAAGCCACGAGTCAACACAATCAATAGAAAGAGAAGGCTGTTGTAGTAAAAGCCTGATCCTAGTTCAGAATCAGAACTGCTGACACCAGCAGATACAAGTTTCCCAAAATTGAAACAGGATGGGGAGAGGGATTAGAATGTGACAAGCTCATCAAACAAGCACAAGTGATGTGTTCTTTCCAGAACTGTGTGTGTTATTGATTGTCTGTACAGCTGCTGCACCCATTAATTCCACATCACTTGCTCCACAGTCCCGCTCATCCGCAGGAGAGATGAGAAAATCGCTTTGGTGCCTGTCCACCATTTCACCCACTGCCACGCTCCCAGGTTGATTGTTCGATGCCCATTTTTTGAGAGAGTAAGAACGTGATCTTCTTACCTGAAAAAGTTCTAGAGGCCGTAGTGACTGCTAAAAAAATGACAATCAGTGCTTTCACCATTTTGTGTGTGTGTGTGTGTGTGTTTTAAATCTGCTTTTAAAGTAACTCAAGCTACATATTGCTCGCTCTGTATTCCCTGGTTCGACTAGATTCAAAGAGCATCCCCTAACTTGTAAAAGGCAGTTTGCTTCCCTGATACTATAAAAAGAGCAAAAAATAAAAACCCCGTTTTGAAAGTGAAGTTCCACTGTTTACTCCCACTTTCCTCGACTCAGGCTCTCTTTGGGATCGATTTCCAAAACGGCGCCCACTCCCCTCTCTCTCTCATCTACGACACTACTGGAGTATAAAAAAAAAAAAAGAAGAAGAAGAAGAATTCTGCTTCACGAGAGCATAGCTTTGCTTTTTTTTTTTTTTTTTTTTTTTTTTTTTTTTTGTCCCTCCTGAAAGTTGTGAGGTCGACGTTCACTCGCCTTACCTACGACACACCGGGCAATGCTTGGGGGGAGGGGGGAGGGGGAGGGGAAACGAGCCGGCTCCGGTCACGTGGCCGCCCTACTGCATGCGGTCGGTCTGCAGCTGCTGCGGCTGGTACTGGCCGAAGGCGGCGGCGGCGGCCGCGGCGGCGGCGGCGGCGGCGGCCGTCCCGGGAGCGGCGGCGGTGATTGGCTGCTGCACGGCGTAGCCGTAGCCCCCTGCGGTGACGTAGCCGGCGGCGGCCGGCGAGGCGGCGTACGGGTACTGGTCGTAGGCGGCGGCGGCGGCGGCGGCCGCGGCGGCCGCCGAGTACTGGGCGTAGGCGGCGCCCGTGTAGTCGATGTACGGGGTGGTGGAGGCGGCGGCGGCCGTGGGCTGCACGTGCGGGATGACCACGCCGGGCTGCACAAACGCCTGCGGGTACACGTAGTGGGCGGGGATCCTGCGGAGGAACGGGACAGCGGGTCAGGCGCCGCCGGCCTCCCGCCCGCAGCGCGGCGCCTCCAGAGATCAGACAGACTCAAATTTAGTGGTTATTACGAGCATAGGGTTGCCACAATATCTCCCCGTCCGGGGGTCCGCCCGAGTGCTCCGGCGGTAGCCGGCCTCGCGGAGCGCCCCGAAAGGAACTGAGCGAACAGAAACTGGGGGTGGGGTGGGGGGGGTGTGCCCCTCCCTGCTGGAGGTCGGATTTAGGATCGGTTAAGAGCACCGGTGCTGATCATTCAGCAGAAGTTTGGCAAACCAGTTGCAGGTTCGGGAGGGCTGCGCACCGGAGAGGCAGTGAATACATGCTTAATTGATTTTTGAGCCTTTTGGAAAATTTTGCAGCGAGTTCGTAAAACTGTGCAGCAAAGAGGGGAAAAATATGCTCAGGGATGAATAGGATAGGAGAGGACTCCAAAGGTAATCCGTGATCATTCAATTCGGGGCGCGGTGGTGGGGGAGAGGGGAGGGGGTTGGCCGATTTCCCAAAACTGAAATAAATTTTCCCACAAAATCCGTATGTTTATTATCATGGCAACCCTACTTGAAATTGCTTGGCAGACTCAGCACACATTAATCTCTCTGCAACCTCAGTCACCCTTATTAAAAATAATGATGATAAAAGAAGCAGGCGACAAAATAAAAAAAAAAGTTTAAAAGTTCACAAGTGTGGTAAACACAGCAGAATCACACTTCTCAAACGAACTGTAGTGCAGCTCACTCTATCACAAGAGGCTGTTGTGGGAAGCTACAGAAATGCTATTAACATTCATGGCAGTGATTCCCAAAGAGATGTGCAGCACGCTTTTTGCCTTTCTTTCTTTCTTTCTCTCCATAAAATTCGTAAGGACATAAGGGTCAACCAAACCTGTTTGACTATCAGGCACCTGAAGGTCAGCCAGCTTGTTTATCTCTATGCAAGACAGACAGAAGGGGTTTTGGGGAAATGATGAGGTTGAGGGAAAAGGTAGGAATAGGAATAGCTCTAAAATTCATATAAACTTAAAAGGTTTACATAACAAAATGAGTAAGGAAACATTTTTTTTTTTGCACAAATACTAACTCTTGTTATATCCTCCTAATCAACAAGTAGATCAGCATGTTTGTTTTACATCTGCCCTACTCATAGATTTTTAATACATATCAATTATATTCTGTATTATCCTGTAAAAGTTCAAGAAGCAACATCTAATACCTTTATAAATTACACATTCAGAGATCACATACAAGACACATTCCAAGGACCTTACTTAAAAGTTAATTTTGTTAAAAAAAATCACAAGAGGTATTTAAAAAAAAACATGCATTTCAATTCTCACTCTTGCGATTCATTACTGCCCCCTTTTAAATGCTACCATGAATATCTGATTTATTTTCATCTTTCTTTAAAGCAATCTCCATCCGAACCCCCTATATTTCTAAAAATATGACACTCTAATGCCATCTGGTTGTTGGCAAAGCCAGCTTAACAGGAAGTACAAGCAACAAGTAACGATCCTTATTTTAAAGAATTTTAAAGAACTCAAGACTGAAAACTTCACATTCAGATTTCTGAAAACACAGATTTTTGCTTTGCCTTTTCGGAGTTTCACAGAAAGTCCTTATTAACCAACACCCATGGAAAAGATGAATTTATCACAGAGGGTGGTGAACTTTGACCCCAATGATAAAAATACACTCAATTTTACTAGACTTGTAGATCTTTCCCAGTGCCAGGAGAAAAGACGTCATCAAGTGTTTCTGAGGACACTTAGAGATGTTCTTAGCTGCTTGTCAGAAACCAGACGCACGGTCATACACACACCCCAGACTTTTTTTCTCTAGGTCAGGTGACTGACTCACAGCGACAGGTGTGGCTTTATGAAACCCGGTCCCCGGAGGCCTCGGGGTCCGCAATGTGCAGACGCGGCAAGAGAGCCTCCACTCAAGGCAGTTTACACGTGGTGATGGACAGGAGGGGCTGCAGCCGGGCTATTTTTGATCCTGTCATGCGACAAGGGTTTCCAGCGGGCAAAATGTCTTTATAAGGCCAAAGTAAAACATCTATCAGTTGCGAAGTCCAGCCAGTATGAATCTCCCTGATACGGAAACATTAACCCCTGTACTCCCAAAGTTCTAAGGACCATGAGATGTTACCAGGTTTGTTATCTTTGAATGAAGGCTGGTAACTGAAAATACGTGTAGCCTACAAAAAGGCAGGATGAAGTCTGTGTGTGTGTGTGTGTGTGTGTGTGTGTGTGTGGAATGCACTAGAAGATAGGGAGGGCTGCTTATAGGACTCTTGTCTCTGCACTGATTTTACATTAATAGTTTTCATTTGATAATGCCAACCAATAAGAGTGCAGAGTTCCCTGGCATATCAGAACCCTACATGAAGTCTGGCAAGGGTTGGGAATACGTTTGGAAGGCACATGAAACCCCAGCAGCGTTAGAGGCTCCGGGAAAGAAGAGTCCAGAAGATCCTGGACAGCCTAAAATACCTCGGTTTAGGAAGGAAAGCAGGAAAGGACCAAAGGCTAGGGTGGTGCCTCAGAAGCCATTCTTGCATTAGGAGGTCTCTGACTAGTTCAAGGAGCCCCTGAAGTCAATCTGGGAATCTGTCCCCCCATGAGATACCTACCAGTGTCCCCTCCCTCAGTCACACAGTGGGCATACCTCGAGGTTACAAAAGCATAAGAACAAGGCAGATACCTTGGGCAACTGTCGAAGAACACTGACTACATTTTTCCTTTTCTTTTTTCTGATGTCTCTGCGACTTTTGACACCCTAACTGGTTTCCTCTTCCAGTCTATCACCAGACTGCTGGCAAAGTCTTCATTTTATTGGCCTGTTTAGTAACCTGTGGCCCCACTGGCATACTAGGCCTTTAATGCTTCTGGCTCCAAAACATTCCTTCCAGCACCTTTCCACCTTTCCTCAAACCCAGGTCAGCTGGACTCCTCCACGCTCCCTGGACAAGCCACACGTTTCCAGATCTTCACGTTTTTGCTCATGCCGTCCCTCTGCCAGGGAAGCCAATCCTCATTCCATCTATACTTGTTAAAATCCAAATCCTATCCACCCAGCTCTAGCACTCACTATGTACAGAGCCTTCAGGAGTTTGGATCACATTCTGGTTTCACATTTCTCATATGTGACATGAATCCAGTATTTCCAACCCTGAATTGCTGTGCATTAAATAACATTATCTATGCACGGAGCCCACAATGATGAATAAAGTAGGCACTCAATGCAAAAGAACCTTATCTTCCACCATCCTTTAAAAATCTAGGTCAGCTTCTATCTCTTTCATGAAGACTTCTTGGGTCCCACGAACCTGATGTCTCTCCTCCCTGTCTGAAGCCACAACCCTTCTGGGGGCTTCTCAGTTTCCTTACTAGATAACAGGGGAGAACGGAATTGTGTCTTTCTGGCTATAACTTGACAGAGAAAAGAACACGGCTTTCGAGGTCAGGGAAACCATGATTCTGAACCTAGAACTAAACTCTATTCCTTACTAGCCCTGTGGCAAGTTAATTAACCTCTCTGTATCTGTTTTGTCACCCCTGGAAAGGACATTCACAGGCTGACATGAACAGCCTGAGTCAAAGACATATTGTGAGAATTACATGATTTATGTAAATCTCTTACTAGTACCGTGCGTGTAGGAGAGGTTCACTTAATGTTACTGCCCCTCCTGCCCCCTTAGTGAATAGCAGAGTATCTAGTACAGTGTTAACACAACTAGCATAAAACTGAGCACTTAAGGGGCATCTGGGTGGCTCAGTCAGTTAGGCTTCTGCCTTCAGCTCAGGTCGTGATCTGCAAGTCCTGGGATCGAGCCCTGCATTGGGTTCCACACTCAGCCAGGAGTCTGCTTCTCCCTCCCGTTCTGCCCCTCCCCACCCCTCGCTCCCTCTCTCTGTCTCAAATAAATAAATAAAATCTTCAAACCCCTCCCCACCCCAGAAACCCTGACCACTTAAAGGTATACTGAATAAACATTTACCTGATCTAAACCAGCCTCGAATTTTCTACTCTCAGATGCATAGTCTTTCCTTTCTAAGGTTTCAATGAGAAAATGCTTCTTGCAAACAAAGTATTTCTGAGACATTGCTTAGCAAATGCACCAGTATCTATACATCTGCCCACTGTGTTACATCAGAAATTCCTTCAAGCCAAGATTTTCTCTTGAAAAGCCCAGAATCATCTAGGGGCCAATGAAGGACCACATAAAAAAAAAAAAAATTAGTTCAGTTACTACAATTTCAAACCAATCAAGTAAGATTAAAAATTCTCAAGCTTCTTTCCAGGCCTAAAATAAGAATCTGTGGCATTCCAACAGAATTGAGGATGACCAGGTGTGATCTGTTAGGTACAGACTCTGGGAATTAGAGCAGTGTTAAAAACCCCTTAAAAAAAGAAAAGAGAAGGTTCACTTGGTCCTCCTGGAATGCTATCTATTTCTAATAAGAATCTCAAGTTCAAACAATTTAGGCAAACAGTAATAATCACCATCCTTTATAAAGACAGCTTAATATTAGCAGGGATGAACAATAAAGTTACTATCAAAGCACGCTTGATTTAAAATTTCCATAGGACATTTTATTCTCGTCATTCTTATTTTCCTCGTGATACTTTCTTTCTCAAGGATCAATGCAGACTACAACAGCCAGTCCGAATTTCTACGTCGAGCTCTCCATATCCTCAATAAACAGTCTGGTGTCTCCATGCCCTAAATCTTTCCTCCTCTCTGTCTTTGCTTATGCTCAACTCACCCCTTAGCCCTCCTTACCTGTCCAGGACATACCACTGGTCCAAGACTAGTTCAAGTTCCATGAAGCCTTGTCCAACCTCTCCAATTCACCTGTTTTCTGGCTATTCTGAATTCTTTTTGTCCTAAATACCAAGTATCTTAGCAATTAATCGTTCTTGATTGGTGTTATTAGTTTTGCAGTCTCCTTATTTTGTATCATCTACTTAGCACAGCGAAACATAAACACATGCGAATACCTGTTGATCGATTTAGCTGTGTAACTGTTTCAAGATTATTATTGTGAGATCACGACTAAGTTCATCACTACTTGTTAGGATGTATGTTCTCCTCCCCAATCCCACCTTCCACGTAGTCTAGACCAACGAGGAGAGATCTACAGACGTAAATGGACCCATCAACCCACCATTTGTTGTGAGTACCCGGGATGGCTGGGATAGGGCACTGATAGATAGCTATGGAGATATGAAGGTCCTTTCTAATCATATTGGACAGAATACTCTTCCATGGTTTGAAAAAGTAAGGGTTGGCGGTAAGGTGAGAAATCCCTATGTTAAAGGGAGGGTTTTAAGAAGGTATCCATGGGGGCGCTTGGGTGGCTCAGTGGGTTGAGCCTCTGCCTTCGGCTCAGGTTATGATCCCAGGGTCCTGGGATTGAGCCCCACATAGGGCTCTCTGCTCCGCGGGGAGCCTGCTTCCTTCTCTCTCTCCCCGTCTGCCTCTCTGCCTACTTGTGATCTCTCTCTCTGTGTCAAATAACTATATAAAATCTTAAAAAAAAAAATAGAAGGTATTCATGGAAAACAACTTGACCCTTCCAAGTCAAATGATTATTACTCTATCCCTGGAGACACATCAGGCGGATATCTGTCTGTCTGTCTGTCTATCTAGAATCTGACCTTCTTAGGTTACACAGATGTTTAGGTGCTAAGCTAGAGAAGAAAATATACCTGAGGATAAAACACTTCTTGAACAATTAGAATATTTAAAAAGGGAGCTGAAACCTCTAAAACTGGAGTTCTAGCAATGTCATTCAGGTAGAATGCAGCTCAAACAGACTCTAAGGGGTCAGAGTAAATTTAGGTGGTAGGGACTGCCCACTTACGGTGTCCAAACAGAAGGGAAAAAAAGGCACTCAGAGGAGGAAAGCTGGTATCACAGAGCCCAAAGGCAACAACAAGATGAGCAGCCTTTTCATCTGAGTTAGGTCTGAAAGGTGGAAGTTAGTGCCACTCGACTCCAAAAACTGGCTAGTGTCAGTGAAATCTGATGAGTGTTTGTTGAATCTTTAAATGAGAAGGCCTAAAAGTGGATACACATTGCCAAAGAAAGAGCCCCATTCCCAGAAAACTCCCCAGTAAAACAGAAACTTAGGACATGCAAGCAATGAAATCTGTATTCTCACAGAGGGAAATCACACCATTTAGCACTCACTACAAAAATATGGTTAAGTGGAAGTCACAGGCTACAGCTTAAAAGCAAGGAAAAAAAAAAAAAGGCCCTTTGCTTCCCATGGCAAAGTCAAAAGTCAACACTCCTCAACACCACCACCAACATCAAAAACACAAAGAGCCCCTTCCCCAAGGAAAAGAAAACACTTTCACTACAGCTCTTTTCAATTAAGTAAAAAGCACACAGTTTAGCTATCAACACCACTTCATTACTGTAATAAATAAAAATAAAGCACACGGAGGTCTATTGACTATTGTGAAAAATAAAACACCAACACCAACATCCATGCATCGTTAATCACCATCTGAGCTTGTGTGTCTGAGTCTACTGGTTACAGAGTTTAATTCCAAACAGAACTATTCCACCTCTTACATCGTATCCTTCTGATCAGTTAGCTTAACTGTATACGAGCCCTGTCAGGTTAGAAAGAGATAAATAACATTGAGTCAAGTTGAACAGTAATCACGGTGCTGGGACACAATCGTCTCGTACACAAGTCATACCTGGTAGTTTTGTTTTGTTTTGTTTTGTTAATCATAAGCTCAAAATGTGTCTGGTTTGGAGGCTGCAAACTTGGTCAGTAACTTGACTCATCTAAAAATATTTATATTATCAGCATCAAAAAGGTACAAACGTTTATAAATATGTATCACAAGGAACATTCTGTGACATGATGATCTTGTCTGCATATAACAGGCAGGTTAACAGATGATACCTATGGAAACTTAGGAGGGCATGATGAGTTGACTTACCCAAAAGGTCTCTGTATGAGGGCTGGATGAAGCTGTTGAACACCGAAGGCAAAACCTAGCAATAAAACACACCACATTCTCGATTTGTGCATGGTTAGGCATGCATTACTCCTACGTATAAAATGCAATCACAACTTTCACTTAGAGCGGATCATCATTCTTTTGAGGCCTTATAATCATAAACATTATATATAAAAATATTATATATATTACAAACATATATATATTTAAAAGTTCTTTTTACTAATGTTATCACTGTAAACATATATTATAACTAACTAAATATATATATTTAAAAGTTCTTTTTACTACTGTTATCATGGACCCAAGTAAAAATTTTAATAAGCTACAGATGGATACTGAAAATTATCTGCAAAGTTTGACAGTCCCACAAGAAGACCTTAGAAAATCAGACCAGGGAAAAATTCTCATGGAATGAAACCAGGAACAACAGGACTTGATAATGAAGTTACATGTCACAAATATTCCTGCAGTTCTGAATCACGATCTATAAAAAAGTTTTTGTAATTTGGAACATGCTGGACAATGCTTTGGAAGATTATGGGTTTTACAGATTATGGTATTAAAAAATTCACAAAAACAAAGTCTCCTTTTCAGGATAGCACACACACAAACACAAGTTGTTGGCTTTTTTTTTTTTTTAACACAAGTGTTTTAATGTTCACGGATGTGGGCACATGTGCTCACTTTCTTGACAATCTAGTTCCCTAGTAAATGCATTTTACTAGGATGGAAGTGTCAACCATCCCAAAATTTCAGATGGCAACACTTGAGTAAAGAGGGAAATAACTTAACAAAACCAAGTTGCTCACCCAAGAAAAAGATTCCCATTTGCTCAACAGTCAACTCTTAATTATTTGTGCTAATGGCAAGGGCAGTGTTGTAAATAATCCAAAAGGTCAAATTTTCACATAGATAAAAGCCTGCTTCCCTTCTGACCACTTTGGAGTAAAACATTTCCCATCTCTACATGTCAGTTTCTTTATCTGTTACAGGAGGACCCAGGCATACTGAAATCTTCCCCATTTTCTTTAACTACTAAGTAGTCTGTGATTTAATATTAAAGCTTTACCATCCAGACGCCATCCCCTAACCCCTACCCCCAGGCTTCTCCTGGTCAGAGTTCAAGTTGGATTGCCGCTCTGAGGACAGGGCCATGGTGGTAGAAGGAGAGACAACAGTATGTAGGGAAGTATAACCAGTGGGAGGTGACACATTGAGCCCACATAATCCACCTGTGAATGATCTACAAGTGGCTAAAAACTGGACAATAAAAGAGTAGACTGTGACTGTATGTCATACCTGAAACAGATGAGTCAAGCCTAAGTCTGGGTGGGTACAAACTGTCCAGACCCCCAAGATCTACTTTTGCACATAGGTACATTTCAAGTCCTGCAAGAGCCGGTGACAACGCTCATTTAATGTGTTGGTTAGAATAACCAGCCTGGTTCAACTTTACTAAACATCTACAGTGTCTTCTGAATCAGGGATTCCTTCTATTCAGAAGCTGGGGTGTGGGGGGAGGGGGTCTCAAGTTGGGTGTGGGTGGGTAGGAGGAACATTTCTCACCTGGTTGCATGATCCTTGGTTTTGCGCCCAAGTATGCCAGATTCACATTGGCTTTCCTGCCATCAATGATGGGGTTCGGGTCCTTGCAGGCTCTCTCAGCAGCAGCTCGGTCAGCCATGGTGACCTTAGCAACATACACACACACACACACACAGACATACGTACAAAGCTCTAAGTCAACCCCCCGAAGGAAACCAAGAATCACCCTGGAGAAGTCATTCATGAGAAAACTAAAGGGGTTCTTAAACTTTTCCTCTTTCCTTTTCTTTCTTTCTTTCTTTTTTTTTTTTCCTGGAACTTACTCCTGGATCCCCCATCAAAAAAAAAGAAAAGAAAAGGAAAAAAAAAAAAAACAGAGAGGAAGAAAGAAACAACCCCCTCCCCATACTTCAAAAAAGTCTTCAGGGCGCTAGTAGGGCCTAGCAGGGAGTCGGAAGCCTGAATCCCGTCTTGGAACTCTAGATCCTCCCGCCCCCGACCGCCTCCCACCCCCCAGGTCCCTACCCAGCCTAAGAGGCACTGTTTGCTTTAAAGAAAGTCCAGCCTCACATCCGCCCCGTGCTCCCAACCACCAGCAAGCACTCCCTAACGACAATAGCTATTGTCCTACTCTGGAGCTCCCGGCTCTCCGGCCGCTGAATTTGCACGCTTAAATCCCCAGGAGGCTTAATATGCTCTCTTTCAGTTCAGCAAAGAGCCAGAGGATCATCTTTTTAAAGAATCCATCTTTGCAATTAAAAAAAAAGTGGGGGGATGGCATAAGGAGCAGAACCCTAGACCTCCTGGGGTGTCCCCTCCCCGCCCCAGCCAGAACGCCTGAAGACAACACGCATTTTTACAAAGCAACAGCGCGCTTAACCACCGGCCTCCCACCCCGGAGTGCGATTCCGAGGGTCTGCGGCCCCTCCCTCCCAGCCCTGCGCACCCGCAAATCCAGCAATGGTTAGTGCTCTCCTCCCACCCCCGCGCCGCCTGTCCCCCCGACACCGCAGGGCGCTGGGTCCCCTCGAAACCCCGCGAGGGAGCAGCCGGCCCTCCCTTCCCCAGCTCCGCCGCGCGCAAACTTTCAGTTCAGCCGGGAGCAAAGGGGCAGCGCCGCCCCCGTCCGCGGGGTTCCTCACATTGTCACGCCGAGCCCCCCACTGCAAACCCCGACCCCCGAGGCCCTGCGCCGCCCCGAGCCTCCCCGCCCCCCGCAGTCCTCGGTTTCCCCGCCGCCCTTTGTCGCCCCCACCTCCCCCTCCCCAACCCCACCCCAGCCCCCAGCCGCACAACTTACAAATCCGTAGCCCCGGGACTTGCCCGTCTGCCGGTCGGTGATGACCACCGCCTCCTCGATCTCCCCGAAGACCTCGAAGTACTTGCGCAGGCTGGCGTCGGTGGTGTGGTAGGGCAGCCCCCCGACGAAGATCTTGGTGTATGTCGTGTCCTTCTGGGTCGTGTGCATCTTCGCGCCCGCTCCGCGGCTCGGGCTCCGGCTGCGGCTGCGGCTGCGGCTGCGGCTCGAGCAGCGGCTGCGCCTCCTCCTCCGGCTCCGCGTCTCCCGCACCCTTTCGCGGCCGCCGGGGGCCAAGGGCGAGCGCGGGGGCGAGGGCGGCGGCGCGGCGGGGGCGAGCGGCCGGGGGCGGCCGAGGGCGCGGGGCGCGCGGCTTCCGAAGTCGCCAGCAGCCCCGGAGACTTGACTTCTCTCTCTCCTCCCGCCCCCCCTGCCGGTCACGGTACAAATTCTCCGGATCGTCTGGGTTAGGATCCTGCTCTATAGAATGTGCAAGCGGTTTCCACTCACCCGGCTGGGAGGCCAAAAATGAAAAGAGAGGGTGGTCCTCGGGCGAAGAAGCGGGCGCGTTTAGAGGTAGATTTTTTTTTCTTTCTTGAAAAATTAGGTAGGTGTCTTGGGTGGGGCGTGGGTAGGGTCGGCGGTGAGCGCGTCCGGGCGCGGAGGTGCGCGGGCGGGGGGCGCGGCGGCGGGGCCGGGGGTGGGGGACTCCGCGCCGCTGGGGCTCCGGTTCTGTCCCTCCCGCCGCGGAAGCTGGAAGACAAGTGGCTAGGACGGCTTTCCACCTCTCTGCTCCCTTCCCCCGCGGGCCGGGGGTCGGCGCCCGGCTGGGGAGGGGGCGGGCCGGACGCCTGCGATTGGCCGCGGCCGCACCTGGGGTGCCCGGCGCCGCCGCCCCCCAGCTGTTCGGAACAGCTGCTTCTCTCCCGGCGCGGTGCTGGGCCGCGGGGCTCGGGCTCTGGAGCCGGCGCTGGGGCAGGGCTGGGGATGGCCCGAGGCGGCCTTGCTCGCAGCGTCGCCTGCTCTAACCCGTCCAAGTCCTAGGGACTCGGCGCGGTCCTAGCCGGGACCCGGAGCGCACACACTGCGTCCGGAGGGAGCTGCGTCGCTTTTCCAAAACGGCGACGCGAGCTCTTTGCGCTCGGCCACGGTGACAGGGCCGGCGACCTGGACTGACGAGCTGGGGGCCGGGAGGCCTGGGGCGGTTCGTGGAAACGCCAGTTCCTTGCCCGGCGGGGAGGGCCGGCGAGCTCGGCCAGCGGAACCCGGGTCTGATAGTCTGGGGTGTGGAGAGTGAGCAGGAGGGTCCCCAATCTTCCTTGTCCCCCAGAGAGCCAGTGCTGGAGAGAACCGGCGAGGCAGAGCCAGAAGGGGGTAAAAAATACAGGTTTAGTGCTTGGGTGTGCTGGAGAAAACCATCAGCTTGAATTGCTCACGGCCCCAGCCGAGCGAAGTAACCGTAGACACCGCCTTCTATTTCAGAGGACCATAAATTAGTACTTTAGCCCCTACAGTTATCAAATTTGTGTTTCCTCCCTACTTACTCCTCCCTAACTATTCGGGGAGATTTGGTACCGATTTCTCATTATAAATCCTCTTGTTTTTCTTTCCCGAAGCATTTCCTTCCTTTTGAATTGCAGGACTGTTCAGTGACTCGACCTCAACTGTTTTACTAGGATGTACTGTAATTGTAAAAAGGGTGATTTTTGAAATCGACTTGTTACATAACCACTGGTTTCTACCAGCAGACCTTTAAAGCCTTTGTAGAAAATACAGATTTGAGTACAACCCCTATATATTTATTTTTAAATATCAGCTTTTTGCAACTTCTTTTTATCAAGAGTATATTCAATTAAGCATAAAATCCTTGTCCTATCTGAGGTTTGGATGAAGGTATTTAATGTGAGCAGAATGTTCCCCCCATCCCTTTTGGAGCATGACTTGCTTTTAAGTCATTTCCATCAGGAGCGTCTGCTGAAGTCCATACATTAATTGCCACTGGGCTGCACCATTTATTCCCTTTAAAGCAGGTCAGTATGTTAACCTATTAGAGAAGCACATATGTGTGTTTCTGTTTCCAGGGCACCTTTGCAGTCAGCCCAGAAGGATGAGATACACTGCATCTGCCGAAGGGAACGGGAACGCACATATCCTCGAGCTTTTCACCTTGTTGCCTTCTGCGTGAAGTTGGCCTTTTGGGGTCGTGAGTTCCTTTAAGTTTGAACCCCCCAGTGGGTGATATGGAGAAAGAAAAAGTCTAAAGGTTTTTGGAGAAATTAAAAAAAATCCAATTGAAGAAAAACAAGGTACTTTACAGGCATATGAGAGCCAGAAAGAGAAATTGTAAATAGCACTCTCTCCTATTGCTTAAGCAGAGTACGTTTCAAAGGGACTCTGTGTACTGGTGTGATGAAAGGTAATTTTTAAAACTTAGAGAAACAAAGCAGCCTATGAAACAAAGGAGGTATGTTTTTTTAATATTCAACATCCATCTTGCTGGGTCACTGAAGAATTACTGTAGTTGGGATGAGGCTCAGGCAAAAACTCTTTTGTGAGGGAGAAGCTATTACAGAGAAGCCTGGGGGAGAAGAGTGACGTTGGCGATCTCACCTCTCTTCCTACCTGGATGAGGAGCCCACCCCGGAGGGAACGGTGATAATATCAGGGATGAAGGGTGTCTGGGAATGTAGCCAGCAGCTTGGATATTTACTAAGTAAATTGGTGAGATCTACAAGGAAATTCTGATCCCAGGTTGGGATTGCCCGTGACATAGAACTCGGCTTCTGGAAGCAAGATGCTTCCCTGCCGTGGTCCCAGAGAAAAGAATTCAGACCCCCTCCCTGTACCCCCTGCAGCCCCTGACTGGTGTGTTTTTATTCTTCCAACTGAGCAGTAAATATCTGATTGCTTGGTTTGAAACTTTGTTCATTCCGTATGAAATGATGCCTGAGTAGTCCTGATTTTGAATTCCACAGATAATTAAAACATTACTAATCATCTGGTGTTATGTGATTGACGGAGAACAAAGGTGAGGAGGAAGAGAGATTTCTTATTTTCCATGCGGATTTAAATAGAAGCCATAATTTCTACCCCGGATCAGCCTGGCAAACCGTGGAGCGCCCCCCACAGGCAGGCACTGGGCTAGAGCGAGGCATTGTTGACAACTGGGTTTTGTTCTCCATCCCCACAAAGGTGGGTTCAGTTACAAGGGCCAAGACCATTCTTGGTGGATTTGTGAACCTGAGCCATCAGACCATGTAGCCTTGGGGCCATAAAAATCTTCCTGAATTCAAACGTTCAAGGTTATTAAGTACCAAATATTTCTGTATAATTACCCATTACAAAGTCAAGTTTGAAAAACAATACTTGAGTAATCCTTTTGCTTTCTCAGCTGCTCTTGGCAGAGAAGAACACTTGTATATTCACAGACCTTGTGCAATCTGATGTGTACTTCTTTGGAAAGAAAAAACCATAAAATACTTTAAAAGATATAAATAGGTTCCAAGCTTGTCATATCCAAATTAGTACATATGGATGGCCCGAATCCTTTCCTACTCCATGGCAAGATCGATATTATTTTATTACTTACAGTAAATTATTATCCACTCTGTTCAGACTCTTTATTTGGCTATTAAGGGACAGAACCAAATGGACAAGTTTTACATTCTTTTATCCACTTTCTGCCCCCCATCCCCTTAAACTAATCATGGAAATCATCTCCAGGGCCAAGGCTTATGAAGAGTTTTGAGAATAGAGAGTACTATTTCACGAAGGTAGAGAAGCACTCGTCCCACGCATGGAGGTGTCTGCTCCAGGAAGAGCACGCTTTGGATAGTAAGTCCCCTGCGGGCAGGGTTGGGCTCTCGGATGTCACTGTGTTTCCTGCAGGTCAGTGAGATCCTCCACATAGTTCTACCCATAGAAACACTGAAGCAGTATTTACTTAGGAGAATTGGTTTGTTAAATCTATTTACCAGCAAGCTTGATGGGGGAAAAATACTTTTTTAAAAGATTTTATTTATTTGAAAGAGAGAGCGCGTGCGTGCGTGAGCATGAGCAGGGGTGAAGGGGCAGAGGGAGAAGCAGGCTCCCCAATGGGCCCCATCCCGGAACCCCGAGATCATGACCCGAGCTGACCACAGATGCTTCACCAACTGAGCCACTCAGGCGTCCCGAAATACATTCTTGATTAGAACTGAATACATGCCGTGTAGTTAGGCCAGGTTACCGGTTGTTTCATTTCATTTTGTTTTGTTGTTTTGGAAAAACAAGAATACGGCTTCAATGAGATTTTTTTGTTTTGGTGCTTTGGAAACATCTCTCTTCTTTTGAGAGCCTGTGCGTGTGTTCTGATGTAAAACCAACAGGTTTCCTGCCCCTTTGAGAAGTCCCATGATCGACTGTATTTCTGTTTCTCTCTGGGTGGGTTGGTAATTTTCTCTTAGTAACAGATAACAAATGTGGTAATAGGTTATGCTGCTATTTTAGTGTGCGGAAGAATTGGCAGTCAGAAACCCAGTCAGTTCAGCTCACATCCACCTCTGGGCAAATTCTGTTCATGCTGCATTAAACCACATCTAAGCTGGTAAGTAAAGTGAAATGGAAATTTGTAACTTTTACTCACTCACGCTCCTTTCACATCAACATCCAGAAAATAGGAAGCAGGACAGGGTTCCTCAGAGAACAAGGGGAAGGCAAACATCAAAGTAAGGGGGACAGAAGGAGCTCACTGCCAACTTCGCACGACCAACAGTGGCCCTCTGGAGAAGTGGCATTAAGTGTATGCACCCTTGAAAATCCTATTATAGAAGTCTGAAAGGCAAGGCAGAGAACGCAAACATTTTAAACCCGCTCCGTGCTTCTTCCCATTTTAAATTCAGGGAGTACTTTGGCTTTAAGTCTTTAAACAGTGAGCCTCTGAGTTGCCAAGTTATTTTTACGGAGTGGATGATACTCTCCAAATGTATTGAATGACTCTCTCTTGATGACAGATTCATTCTAATGATGTTGCCTGTGTGCTGAGCTGAGGACACAGTGTGGTGGAAATAGCCCTGAGTCCCCAGACCTAGAGGCTAGCCCAGGCATTTATGAGCCATATTCGAGACTTTGTTTGGCTTCCTCCATGAAAACGTCTGAAGGCAGTTAGAAAAACCTGCAACAGTCTTCCCTGAGTGGACACCTCCTAGAATGGGGGATGCCAGTCTGACCCTTTATTTACAGATATGTTTAGAGGGTCACCTTGAGTTGATGAGACAACCCAATGCTAACACTTGAATGTTCTTTACTTTTTAGTTTAAACTGCTTGAGATCATTTTGTAAGACTGATATTTTCTCTGCTAACCAAGGAAAGGCACGTTCATGACAGAAAATTTTAAATGCACATAAAGACATACAAAGAAGTAAATAAAACCCCTCACAATCCACAGTTCTATTCAGAATAATGTGACATTTTAGAATGCCTAATATCGGGTCATTTCTTATACATAAATATGCACATATAAGTGTACAAATATGAGCTACCCTTTACATTCTGTTTTACTATAAGCTTTTTTCACCCAATAGTCTATGGTGAATATTTTTATTATTAGTTTCTTTAGTTCATTTGAAATGCCTAAAGAGCATTTTATCATGTCACTGACCCACGGTTTGTTTAAGCAGTCCCTTTTTGTTGGGCATTTACGTTGTTTCCAAATTTTCCCTCTTATAAAGGGCTCCGAAATTAATATCCTATAGATAAAACTTTTTTTAAAGATTTTATTCATTTATTTGAGAGAGAGAGAATGAGCCAGGATGGGGAGGGGCAGAGGGAGAGGGAGAAGCAGACTCCCAGCTGAGCAGGGAGCCTGATGCAGGTTTCAGTCCCAGGAACCGGAGATCATGAACTGATCAGAAGGCAGATGCTTAACCGACTGAGCCACCGAGGGTGCCCCTAGATAAATCTTTAAAAAAAAAAATATTTACTGGGGCACCTGGGTGGCTCAGTGGGTTAAGCCTCTGCCTTTGGCTCAGGTCATGGTCTCAGGATCCTGGGATCGAGCCCCACATTGGGCTCTCTGCTCAGCAGGGAGCCTGCCACCCCGCCCCCCCCCCATCCCACCGCCTGCCTCTCTGCCTACTTGTGATCTCTCTCTGTCAAATAAATAAATAAAATCTTTAAAAAAAACTTACTTATTTATGAGGGAGAGAGAGCAAGAGAGCACGAGGTGGGGAGGAGCAGAGGGAGAGAGAGAATCCCAAGCAGCTGTCCAACACACCCACCCGAGAGCCAGACAGGGGCTTGATCTCATGAGCCTGAGATCATGACCTTCAGAATCAAGAGTTGGATGGTTTAACTGACTGAGCCACTCAGGCACATTATCATTGAGAATCCTCTCCTTTAATCACATCAATTACCCATATCAGGGTAGTGACTTCCCTTCTTGTCTGCTGGTCCCTTGACATAACCTTAGGTGGCAGCAGTTTTCTGGGACTCTCACTGTGTCTCCTGGCATAAAATTTCTCTTTGGAACCAGGACCTCTACACACACAGGGCCCAGAGCTGCAGGGGTGAGAAGGATAAACCTCCCAGAGAGTCATGGGGGGTGGGGGTGCGAATCAAGGCCACTCATGAGTAACCCGTTGGTTCCCGGTTCACCTTGCACCTACTGGGAACTGGGGTACAGTTAAGAAAAAAAAAAAAAAAGTATTTTGTCGTTGTCTTCTGCTCCTGGCAGGGCACTCTGAAAATCCTTGGAATCTACTGTCTTTTGTATGCTAATGAGATGACCCAAGGAAGGAGACTCTATAGTTTCCAACTGGGGTTTAGTCACTAGAAAAACCTAACCTTGATTAAAGGGGTAGAATTCTCAGCCCCACCCATCCTCAACCTCTAGGGAGGAGAGAGGGGTGGAAATTCAGTTCAACCACCAATGGCCAGGGATTTTAATTGATCTTGTTTATATAATGAAACCTCCATAAAATCTGCTAAACAACAAGGTTTGGAGAGCTAGGAGACTGGCATATCTGGAGAGGACATGAGACTCGGCACCCCCGTCCTCCCCCATACTCCGCTCTGTGCCTCTCTTCCATTTGGCTGTTTCTGAGTTGTATCCTTTGTAATAAACCAGTCGTCATAGTAGAGTACTTTCCTGAGTTCTGTGAGCCTGAGGGGGTGATCATGAGAACTTCTGATTTGTAGCCAGTAAGGCAGAAGTGTGGGTCACCAGGGACCTCATTTGCTGCTGGTGAATGAGGTGGGGGTGGGGTTTGTGGGAATGAGACCTTGAACTGTGGGGTCTGTGCTAACTTGGTAGGCACTTACCTTATGGACAGATCAATTCTGTCAATATTTAAATTTAGAAGATTTTTGGTTAGTGGTTTTTTAATTATTTTCTTACTCCAACAAAGTAGTCATCACTCTCAAGCATGAACTCGAGTCCCACGAATGGATGTGTTCATTAAGGTCTTTTCAGTTCGAATGAGTGAGAATATTAAGATCTTTGTAGCATTTTGTGACCTCTGAAATCTTTGCTTATCAATTACTGCCCTCCCACCCCTCCAGCCAACAGTAGGTTTTAAAAAGAAGAAGTCCGTCTTCCTTTTTAAGTGTGTCCATTAGCTTAAAATCCAAGGGGTTTTATGGAGGTTTTTTTTTTTTTTGGCTCTTTATCTTTACTTTTCCCTTATCTGCTACCTACCTCCCAAATCTCAGTATTCTTAGCAGACCAAACTCTGATCTCTGTTTCTTCTGCCCAGTGAAACTGACATTTTGTGCTTGGGCCCCCTTTCCCTGTGCCAACGATTGGAAAATAACTTCAGGGAAAAATCTGGAGTGAATATAGGACTCCTTTCGGGAATTCCCATTCTCCTGAGATCTGTACGCCTGCAGTGATTGCTGTTCAGTGCCTTCCAACAGTTGTTTTATATATTGTGTTCAGTGTTTCTAGCTCTTATTTTTTGATGTGAATTTAGTGATACCAGTTACTTTGTCAGGGCTGGAACCAAAATTCCTTTATTTATTTATTTTTTAAAGATTTTATTTATTTATTTGACACACAGAGATCACAAGTAGGCAGAGAGGCAGGCAGAGAGAGAGGTGGAGGCAGGCTCCCTGCAGAGCAGAGAGCCCAATGTGGGGCTTGATCCCAGGGCCCTGGGATCATGACCTGAGCCGAAGGCAGAGGCTTAACCCACTGAGCCGCCCAGGCGCCCCCAAAATTCCTTTAAATCAATTATAAATATAGATACTTTTGGTGAAAACTCCCTTACACTAAAAATATTTATGTATTTCTTTATTTTTTTAAATTCATCAAACAAATGTATCTTGAGGCTTGTTTTATAGGAATTAGAGTACTGACGTGGCGTTTCCAGCGAACTCTTACTAAGAACGCAGGAGATTTTCCTTTTTCTGTTTGGAGGGTACGTATTCATACAGAAAAAATGTATTCGAGTACTTAAATATCTTCTTCACACTCAACTTCTGCCATAGCCGAAAGACAAGAAACTATTCATTTTCACGATTGGATTTTGAAATACCAAAGCAATTAAAAAAAAATCATGGGTTTATCAAAGTCAGCTTCCTTTATCTATCCCCTTCTGGGCCAGTTGTAGAAAATTGATTTTAATAGAGCATATGGTTATTAATCACAGTGCTCAGGAACAGTGTAAGTGAACTAAGCTCAGCAACATGGACAAAATGACACTGCAAATCTGTCTTTCAAGGCTCAAGTGTAAATCTTGACTGCCTCAGACATCTTTCTCCTTTCTGCATAGATAACGTGGATTTGTTCTCTGCAAATGTAGTTGGTGGCCTTCAAGCATGGGGATTGTACACTCAACGATATCAGCATTTGCCACCACGGCTTAGGGGTACAGTGGGAATTTTTTAAGAAAACGTGGGAGAGACGAGCCGGAAGTGTCTTGCAAGGCCATGTATTCCCCCCTGGGCTGTCAACGCTGGATCGAGGAGGGACGCAAAAATAGGGATGTATCTGTTTCTAGGCATGTTTTGCCAGACGATTCCAGTGCTCTTTCCCTGGTTTGGCTTTCTCTTTGGTTTTAAAGTATCATTCCGGATGTCTTCTCGGACATCTTGATCTTTCCTCAATCGGCAACATTCCTGCCTCACCCCAGGTCTGTGTCCTTGTTGTGAGAGGCAACTCGAGAAATTTGGAACTAGGTGGGAAAAACAGAAGAGACAGCACAGCGACCAGTTGATAGACTGCAGGAGTGTCAGTCAGGGAAAGCGGGCGCTCTCCCCGTATACGCAGACCACTCCAATTAGAAAGTAATTCATCAGTCTCTGACAAAGAGACAAGTGCCAGTAAATTAGCAAAAGAGCACGCTCCAGAGTTGAACACAATCAGGGTTTCTGTCAGATTCTCCTGGTGGTTCTAGGGGGGACCTTGTGCAAATCAAGATGTCTTTCTGCACTGTTTTAAGTCACATAAACAGTAAAAGTAATGTTGTAAAGATTGATACACATGTATATGTATTTATAGTTATGATTAAGAGATCTCCTTTTTCTGTGTACAAAGCAAAGCAATTTATCTAATTATGCCTACAAAAACACGGTGAAATAACCCAAACGTTTTGTGAAAATAATTTGTTTTATCTGTTCTGTTTCCATTTATATTACCGTGTGGATGTACTTGGCCCCCATTTGTATATGGAAGAGTGACATTCTATGCGCACCAAGATTCCATATCAGTGTAGGATGTCATAATTAAAACAGTTTTCTTTTCACTTCAGAGGACCATTTAAGAGATGAATCAGTGGCATAAAACTTATTTACCTTAAGTAACTAATTGCACAGTTGGTTATTTTTTAAATCTCTGAATGATGTTTATAAAATATTTTTCCTCACAGCTTTAAAAACAGATCTTTTTTTCTAATTGTATTTCTCTTCCAGTTTCAACTTCCTTTTTCTTTGTTTTATATCCTTATGGATGAAAACTATCACTATTTTTTTATTAGAAAAAAAAGACCAACAAGTAATTTCACATGAAAAAATGCAAATAAACATTTTCTCAGGATGCATTGTACTTTGCAAGCAATATCATAGTACCGTGTACCAAAATTAATGATCCTAGTCCAAGTATTATATATAGGTATAGGCATTAAATATTTACTTTTTCTATATATATACTTTATAGATACAGTGTATGTATTTATATATTATAAATATTATATCATTATTATAAAATATATATATTTTTCCTTGTTGAGGAAATTGAGGCGTCATTGTCTTAGCCGTAAGTTTGGGAAGGATAAAATATTAATGACTAGTAAAATACCTCAGGTTTGGAGATTTTTTTTTTTTTCAAATGTTAGAAGACCTGAGACTACCCTTTATTTTCCTGGAACCATCCTGGATACTTTCCACAAAACTCTTTACATGCCAAAATGCATGGGTGAAGGATTTCCAGAATCATCCTCAGATCATACTGAGCCATAGACAAGACGGGTTAAAAAGATAGGTTACTCTATTTCATCTTTAAGGAAGAGAAGAAATTTCCTGAAAGTGATTGGTGTGTATGATTTCTCTGCCACTCTTTTATTAAAATTAATTAGGTGTATACACTTGTGTTATTTTATCATAGCTCAGCAAAACCTTGTTCAACTAGTCTAACCAGGATGAAAGGGGAAAACATGAAGATTTCAAAAGAAATGAAATTTTAATTAACTATGAGTGGCAAGTAAAAAGCAGGAAGAAAGGAATGCATTTTCCTCACTTTGAAATCAACAAGCTGCTCAACATTATCCACTGATACACGTGAGAACCAAAGGATGTGTCCCAATAAAAGGGTTCCATCTGGAGAAGTTGCCTACACTAGTGTAAAACTCTATAAAACGTGCAATGTGCTAGGAGTGTTCAGAACTTCCAAAAAATATCATGTATTTTTCTTGGTCAAGAGGAATCCAAGGGTCTAAACACTTAGTTTCAGAACATGTTGGTGGAGGAAAAGTACTTTAGCGATGGCAGAGGAAAGACCTTTGAAAATATGTTCTCGCATAAAGACAACAAGAATATTGCCCCCACCAAAAATCATCAAAATTAGTGTTTTCATAATACTGGAAATTTTTATCTTCTTCCCAGTTTCATCGTCATCTTGAAGACAAATAGTGTTGCAGGTGTGAAGAACAGCAGTCCGGCAGCCGCTGGAAGGGACAAAATGGTGTTAGAGTACCCACCCCCCAACCTTCAAAGTACCAGTCCCAGAAAACTGTCATTATTTGACCTTCCTGATGGCTCCTTGAAAATCTCCATGCGCAGACCTTGTCTTGGCTTGACCTCACACAGAACTCACCCAGTGCAAACAGCTTTTCTCCCCGGCGGGCCCTTGTCAAAAAATGTCATGGCAATTTTTTAACAAGATAGCTGCCTGAGGTCGTGGTAACCAGCAATGACTAAAAAACTTAAAAGAAAAAGCCTGGGAATGAGATGTCCATAGGGAGGTTTGCAAAAACTCTGCCATATTCTTAAGACTCTAGGAGACCACATGCATAGGCAAGGTGGTGCACGTGCCCAGGAAAAACCCGTGAAGACCCTAATAAATCACTTTTGGCTGACATTGTGCAAGCAGGAAGTAGAGGCTAAAGAGTTTTTAAATCTTTCATCACTGAATGCCTATCTCAACAGGACACAGAGCTTCTTAGGAAAGGTTGGGAGACTTATTTGTTCAAAGCAATTTGGGAAATTTACATCCAGTTGGTAGATGACAACAGAGCCAGCCAGGCTGAGACTTTAGTGATTACGCACAATGAAGAATACACATTTTATGAAATTAGTTCAGCAAGTCCCTCAACAAATAGCAGCAACAAAAACAGTAACAAACAGGGGCGCCTGGGTGACTCAGTGGGTTAAAGGGTCTGCCTTCGGCTCGGGTCATGATCCCAGGGTCCTGGGATCCAGCCCCACATCAGGCTCTCTGCTCAATAGGGAGCCTGCTTCCCCCGCTCTCTCTGCCTGCCTCTCTGCCTACTTGTGATCTCTGTCTGCCAAATAAATAAATAAAATATTAAAAAAACCCCAAAATAATAACAAGCAGCTACAAACATAGAGGTGGGGTGAATCTGAATTCCAGAGTTGCTACATTGTATTATTTTAAAAGTCCAGTTTTAACAAATTCTAACAAAAAAATTATGGGTCATGCAAAGAAATAAGAAAGACCATGGATGAGGGGGAGGGTGGGAGTGAAAAGTAGTCAAAAGAAACTGTCCCTGAGCAAGCCCATAAATTGGACTTATTAGACAAAGACTTCAAGTTAGCTATTATAAATATTTTCAAAGAACTAAAAGAAGCCACATCTTAAAAAAAAAAAAAAAAGAGGGGCCCCTGGGTGGCTCAGTGGGTTAAAGCCTCTGCCTTAGGCTCAGGACATAATCCCAGGGTCCTGGGATGGAGCCCCACATCGGGCTCTCTGCTCGGCGGGAAGCCTGCTTCCTCCTCTCTCTGCCTACTGTGATCTCTCTGTCTCTGTCAAATAAATAAATAAAATCTTAAAAAAAAAAGGAAAGTGTGAGATTAATGTCTCACCAAAAAGAGATTATCAATTAAGAGGCAGAAATTACTTTTAAAAGCATCAAATAGAAATTCTGGAGTTGAAAAATACCATAACTGAAATGAAAAATTTCAAAGGGGCTCAACAGCAGATTTGCTATGGCAGAAGAAAAAAATCGCTGGATTTGAGGATAGGATGGAGATTGTCCAGCCTGAGAGGTACAGAAGGAATAGTGAAATTGACAAAATGAACTCAGAGACCCACCAATACCACAACTGTACAAGCACATGCCTGGGAGTCCCGGAAGGAAGAGAGAACGAGAAAAACCAGGAAGAATATCTGAAGAAATTATAGTTGAGAAGTTCCTACTTTTGATGAAAAATATTAATCTGTACCTCCAAGAAGCTCAATAAAGCCCAAGCAGGAAAGCTCAATGACACCCTCAGCTATCCACGTGTTGTAGTCAGACTGTCAAGAGCTGAAGCCAGTTGGAATACAGTACGAATATAACAAAAAATCAGTTGTGTTTCTATGCACTTGGACAATCCAAAGATAAAATTAAGAACACAATTATATTTATAATGGTGTCAAAAATAAAAATGCTTATGAATAAATTAGCAAAACAAATGCAAGGGTTGTACATTGAAAACTGCTAAACATCATTGAAAGAAATCAGGGAAGACCTATATAATCGGAAAGATGTCGTATGTTCATGAATTGGAAGACAAACTATTAAGTGACAGTACTTTTCAAACAGACCCACAGGTTCAGTGAAATCTCTTTCAAAATTCTAGCTGCTTTTTGTTGGAAAAATCAGTAAGCTGATCTAAAGTTATATGGAATTACAAAAGACTCAGAATAGCCAAAACAATCTTGAAAAAAAAAAAAAAAACAAAGAGGGGGCTCATACTTCCTGATTTCAAAAGTTACTCCAAAACTATAGTAATCAAGATTGTGTGGGACTGGCATAAAGCTAGACATACAGATCAGCAGAATAGAATTCAGAGTCCAGAAATGAGTCCCTACATTTATAGTCAATTAATTTTTGACAGGTGTGCCAAGAAAATTAAATGGGAAAAGAATGGTTTTTCAACAAATGTGCTGACACAGCAGAATGCCAGAGCCCCAAGTGTAAGAGGTAAAAGTCTAAAATTCTTAGAAGGAAACATAGGAGTACATCTTCATGATCTTGGATTAGGCAATGGTTTCTTAGATTTGACACCAAATATACAAGCACCAAAAGAAAATACAGATAAATTGGACCTCATCAAATAAAAAGTTTCATGCCTCAAAGAACATAATCAAGAGAGCAAAAAGACAACTCACAGAATAGAAAAAATGCATATAAATCACATAGTTGTAAGAAACTTGTATCCTGAATATATAAAGAACTCTTAAAATGAAATAATAAAAAGACAAATAACCAACTTCAGAAATAGGCAGAAGACTTAGACATTTCTCCAAGATATATATGTATATATATATATATTTTCTGTGTGTATACACACACACACACACACAAATATCCAACAAACCCACAAGTCATTAGGAAATGCAAGTTAAAACCACAATGAGATAGCATTTCACACTCACTAGGGTAACTAAAATAAAGACAATAGCAAGTGTCGACAAGGATGTGGAGAGACTGGAACACTCATACATTGCTGGTGGTAATGTGAAATGAAACAGCTGCTTTAGGAAAGTTTGGTAGTTCTTCAAACAGTTAACATAGACTTTCCACATGACCCTGCAATTCTACTCCTGGGTGTATGCCTAAGAGTATTGAAAATATAAGTCCTAAGAGAAAAACCTGTACATGAATGCTTTTAGTAGCATCACTTATGATAGCAAAAAAAAAAAAAAAAAAAAAAAAAAAAAAAAGGAAATGATCCATATGTCTATCAACTAAGTAATGGATAAAGAAATGTTGTATATCATATAATGGTATATTATTGGGCAATAAAGTGAGACCAGCTGCTCACCCATGCTACAACACAGATGAATATTGAAAATATTATGCTAACTGAAAGAAGTTGTATGTAAAAGGCCACAAATTATATGATCCCATTTATACAAAATACACAGAATGGACAATCTATAGAAACAGAAAAGTAGATTAGGAGTTGCTAGGAGGAGGAATGGCTTTGAGGTTTCCTTTTGGGTAAAGAAAGTGTTTCAAAATTGGGCACCTGCCTGGCTCAGTCAATAGAGCATGTAACTCTTGGTTCCAGGGTCTTGAGTTCTAGCCCCACATCAAGTGTGGAGCTTACTTAAAAGAAAATATTTCAAAATATGGTAATTGTGATGGTAACACAACTCTGTTAACACTAAAAATAACTAACTGAACATTTTAAAGGGATGAATTTTATGGTATATAAATTAAACCTTAATTGACCTGTTATTAAAAAATAATACATTGAAAAAGTGATACCCTTGTGAGCATGAGTCTTTTTGGAAGGGATCCACTTGGGTTATTGGACATAGAATGGCTGTCAGAATTAACTGTAGAATAAGGTGACTCTTTAAAACAAATAAGTGGAGTGCCTGGTTGGTTCAGTGGGTAGAGCAAGGGTCATGAGTTCAAGTCCCATAGTGGGCATAGAGTTTACTTAAGAAAATAAGCAAAACAAATAAGTAAGAATATTTTACATAGAAGAGTATATTATCCCCAGAGGCATCTGTATTCATCAGGATTTGCCAGAGAAACAGAACCAATAGGAGATACATGTATATATCTATACATATATAAAAGGAAATCTATTTTGAGTAATTGGCTCATACAATTATAGAGGCTGAGGAGTTCCACAATCTGCCACCTGCAAGCTGGAGACCCAGGAGGGATGGTGGTGTAATTCATTCTGAGTCCAGAGCCCTGAGAACCAAAGGAGCCAATGCGTAAATTCCAGTAGGACAGAAGACCCATGTCTCAGCTCATGCAGGCAAGCAAGAAGGGAACAAGCCCTCCTTTCCTCCATTCTTTGTCCCATTCAGGAGCTCAATGAACTGGATGATACCCACCCACACTGCGGAGGGCGGTCTACTTTCCTGAGGCCACCGATGCTCTCCTCTGGAAACACCCCCACAAACATACCCAGAAGGAATGTTAATCTGGGCGTCCCACATCCCAGTCAAGTTGACACACAAAATCCACCACCCCAGCATCATTCTGATAGTAAACGATATGCTTATTTGAGTGGTTCTGTCATTACTGACATCATTTCTTGACCTCCTTTTCTGCAGTTGCCTAGAAGCTGGTTGGACCAGTTGGACCATTAGATCTCCCTCAGTGCTGTCGAACATTTCATTAAGGGTAGACCGCTCACTCTACAACCAGTTAAAAATTATTCATAGGCAAGCTTAATGGATAAGGTGGGAGGTTAAACCAATCCAGCTGAATAATACTCTTAAGTGAAAAGTGACGCTTGAAGGCTGTTTTTCTATATGGCTGATAACCTGTGTAGACTGAAGCAGATCAATCCCTGTCCCACCAACTCTGGTATACAAGGCATGTAACTTTCATTAAAGGACAGTATAGATGCTAACATCCCGACGGTGCTGTCAGATTGCCTGGTTCAATTCCTCGCTCTGCCTCTTACTGCCTAGCATAAACACATTTTTTAAAAAAGATTTTATTTATTTATTTGAAAGAGAGAGCGAGCAAGAGAGAGCATAAGTAGGGGTGAAGGGCAGAGGGAGAAGCAGGCTCCCCACTGAGCAGGGAGCCCGTTCAGGACCCGGTCATAGAATTCTGGGATCGTAACCTGAGCCGAAAGCAGACGCCCAGCTGATTGAGCCACCCAGGCACCCCACATTTTTTAGTATTTCTTTGTTATCATACGCAAATTTCAGTATGTTTGTAAAAGTAGTCTCTTTACTTCTGGTCATGTTTTTATATAGGATCACAGATTTTTCAAAGGTTTATTTATTTATTTATTTATTTATAGAAAGAGAGAGGGCATGAGCATGAGCAGGAAGGGCAGAGGGAGAAAGAGAATTCCAAGCAGACTCTGTGCTGAGCACAGAGCCCGACGCAGGGCTTGATCTCACAACTCTGAGATCACCACCTGAGCTAAAACCTAGAGTTGGACGCTTAACTGTGCCACCCAGGTGGCCCTAGGATCACAGATGTTCAGAGACAGAATGGATCTTATGATAAAAGTGAGGCATTGGATACTGAGTCATCCCTTGACTTTCCCAAGGTCCTGCAAGTATTAGTGGCAACAGTTACTGGAAAGGACAACTAGAGGTCAGGTGTGTGGGTTAATGTGGGTCTTGTTCTTATTCTCCGTATACTTCAACAAGAGACTACACTTGACCTCAAGCTCTAGGTGTCCACTTAGTATGATTTCTTCAACATGTTTTTCAGCTTCATGTTTGGGGACTTTTCATTCTTTTTGCCTGCTATTATAAAGCCTAATGCTTAAAACTGGTTTACTGTATCTCTGCTCTATTGAATTTGGGATGGTATACTTAGCTTGTTTCATTTGGGTGTTTTAGATAATATGCTTTTCCTAAAAGTATTTATAATAATAATAATGATGATATAGTGTCTTTCTTTCCAAGGTTACCTCCATTTAGCCCAGAATGTCATTAAAATTTCAAAACCAAATTAAATTTGATTAAAAAAGTATATGTAATGTTTCCCCTGATAATAATGCCAGGTCTTGTTCTAAATAAGGGTTGCCAGATTTAGGAAATCAAAAGATAGCATGCCTAGGTAAATTTGAACTTCAGCTAAGCAACAAACAAACTAACTATTGCATGGACATACTTACGCTCAAATAAATTTTTCATTGTTTATCTGAAATTCAAATTGTGGTGGGTATCCTTTATTTTATCTGACAATCCTAATTCAGGTGCTTAGGATAGATCACTGAATAGAAGATTCATGCTACCGTAGAGCTTGTATTTTTTTTAACAATTTTTAAAAAAGTAATCTCTACATCCAACACAGTGCCCGAACTCACAACCCTGAGATCAAGAGTCACATGTTCTACAGACTGAGCCAGCCAGGTGCTCCCAGAGAGCTCATATTTTAGAGAGGGAGACTTGGACAAGATAATAAGCATAATTAATAAACAAATTCTATAGTATGTTAGAAGAGAAATACTTTAGAATAAAAGGAGAGCAAGATGTCTTAACCTGGGTCAAGGATGGAGTGCAAGTTCTCATTTTAAATAGAGGTGTTGCTGAGATAAGCCTCATTGAGGGGCAGGATTTGAACAGGACTTGAAACATTCCTCCAAAATTCGGGGCAAGAGTATTTCAGGCTGAGGGATGGTGTCTGCCTATTTGAGGAACAGCAAAAGGTTCAGCTGGCTGGAGTTAAGTGAGTGGGAGGCGAGAAAATGGGAAGCCGGGTCTTAGAGCCTGGAATCTGGACTTTGGAGCCACTACGAACGCTGACCAGAGCTGTGATGTGACCCAAGTTATCTCCTTGAAGGACCAATCTAGACTGTGGGGCGATACGGACAAAATCAGGGAGATGATGAGGAGCTGATCACAGCAATCGGGATGAGAAATGAGGGAGCTCAGAAGGTGGTGTGGTAGTGGTGGGAAGTGGTGAGATTCTGGAGATGATACGGCAGGCTGAAGCAACGGGGCTTCCTACAGGTTGAATACGGGATGTGACAGCAAGAAAGAACTTAAGGATGACAGCGAGGATTTTCCTCTAAACAAGGGCCTTATGAAGAGTATTGCAGACGTGGTACCTCGCTGAGCACTTGGCAAACCGGTGGGTTACAAACCCACTGGAGTTCATTTGTCGTACTGACTGGGCTGTCCCAGCTGTTTCCCGACGAGACGCTGTTGTGCAGATGTCGCCTAGATGTGCAAGGTAGGCAGACAGAAAGCCTCTCCTGTCTGCCCTTCCTTTGTGGCTTCCTTGACACATCCATCCCCTTCCCCAGGGGTGGCTGCTGAAGGGCACCAAGCTGTGTCTGGTGTCAGGATTTTAGTAGAGACCACAGAACAAAATCGAGGTGACAATGTGTGCACGACCAGGTCATGACGAGCCCTGATCTTCAGACTGAGGACATTTATGAGGAGCAGGTGTGTGGAGAGCTCTAAGGACTGCTTGTGATTACCTTGAAGTTTCATTTAAATAACACACTAACATACACCTATGGACGCGAATTAGAGCACGAACTACTGCTTTAGGGGAACCTAAATGATAGGAGGACGAGTATGGACGTGAATCGATTTTTATGGAGACATTTTCTTTTATTCCACCCATCAGGATAAGGAGTAGGGCCGACAGTGCTCCAGCTCACCAAATGTTGCCAAGCCCTGAATGCTGCGGCCTCGAGTAATTATATCCTTTTTATTTATTGATAAACACCAGATGCCTGTCATGTCAGAGATCAGAGAATGTCAAGGAGTCATTCATTAGACTCTACTACAAAACCTCCCTCATTATACCCCACTTCATTCATTGTAGCTGTGCCTTCGCGTCGGAGGACCTCTGTCTCTCGGGGCTTCGTGACGGGGCGTTCAACTCCAATAGCTCATCTTTGATAGCTGATGGCATGGTGGAATCATTAAGATGCGAATCCTTTCCCCCCCACCCCAATGATTTGCCCTGATGTGGGGGAGCCATGATTCCGATAATTTTTACAGAGAGAGAAAAGATAATAAAAATTATTATCATTAGTTCAGAAATGTGTAAGTAGTCCTTGAAACACTCTGCTCTTCCTAAGGACAGTTTACGTAGACTAAATTTAAAGTTGATTTACATCCTCTAAGCCTACATGAGCTAGAGAAGAGGGAGTCTTATTTAGGGAGACATATGGCAGGGTGATACTGTTTGGGGATTAGGGAAGAAATACACTGTAGCATTTCCAGTAAGAAAGGGCCCTGCTTTGGGCATGAATGCATGGGATAATAATGGTGATGATGATCATAAGAGAAACACCACAAGAACTAATAACTGAATAAATTTGTAATATGCACATTGCCCTAGGCACTCCACCTCTGTGAAGCTTCTAAATCCTCATGATGAGGTATGTATTACTATTATTATTTTTTAACGATTTTATTTATTTATTTGACAGAGAGAGATTACAAGTAGGCAGAGAGGCAGGCGGGGGGCGGGGGGGAAGCAGGCTCCCCCCTGAGCAGAGAGCCCAAAGCAGTGCTCGATCCCAGGACCCTGGGATCATGACCTAAACCGAAGGCAGAGGTTTTAACCCACTGAGCCACCCAGGCGCCCTGAGGTACGTGTTATTATTCATGCACATTTTACAGGTGAGGACACCAATGTTTAAAGAGCAGAAGTAACTTGCTCATGGTCAAGAGTCAGTCAGTGACAGAGCTGGGATTTAAGTCCAGGTGGCCTGATTTCCACGCTTTTAATGTCTTCACATTAAATCCTGTAAAAATATCAACCACAAAATGATATGTTGCTTGTCTTGATAGAAAGGGAAATGCCTTGGTGCCAGAACGGACAAGGAACTCAAAGTTGGAGTCATAAAAAGAAACAAATAGGGATGCCTGGGTGGCTCAGTCGGTTAAGCGGCTGCCTTCAGCTCAGGTCATGATCCCAGGGTCCTAGGATCGAGTCCCGCATCGGGCTCCTTGCTCAGCAGGAGCTGAGCTTGCTTCTCTCTCTGACTCTCTGCCTGCCGCTCTGCCTGCTTGAGCTCGCTCTCTCTCTCTCAGTCTCTCTCTCTCTCACTGACAAATAAATAAATAAATGAAATCTTTGAGGGGAAAAAAAAAAAAAGAAACAGAAGTAAAGCCCCAGGGAATATCAGACCCAAATACAGGCCCTAAGAACTGAGCAGGATGTTAATGTCCACATAGGGAACAGGATACATAAACTTGCCCCTGTGCAGGGAGGGGAGCTTGGGATAAAGCTCCTTATCAAAGCTGGGAACATTGAAGCATTGCCTTGGGCATGAAAGGGATCAGAACAACTTTGCCCTGATCCCGGAAAGCTATAAAGAAGGTTGTCCTCTTTTGGGGGGCAGTGGTCAGCAAAAGTATTTGTAAATGTGTGAGCAAATCTAAATAAGGGAGAAAGCAAAATGATTCCAAGCCCACATCACATTGCAGATATGAAGTCCGCACTAGGATCGCCCACAATGTACAGGAGCGTGAAGCTTGGAAGCTAATATAGATATTAGTCCACAGTCAGAAAAAAGTCTGGGACCCTGACCAAAGGAGATGTACTAGGGGTGGGAGGGAAACCCAGCCTGACCTGCTGGTAAAAAAAAAACCACAGACCACACAAAGAAAGGAACCACGGGAGGACGAGCCCACAGATAAAACAAGTAGTATTTCGGGTCCTGGACATAAGAGCTCATTGGGAAAATTCTGTAATGTAAGTATGTTTAAAATTATTCAAGAGAAAACTAAAAAAAAAAAAAACAAGTACAAGAAAAAAATTATTCAGGAAACAGAAGAAAGAATGTATTGTAAGATAGGATACTGTGAGATAAAAAGTGGATTTGTAAAAGGAATAGAACTTCGGGAGAGGACAAAGTTAAAATAAAAACCCAGCAGATAAGTAAGCAAGAGATTTGATACAGAAGGATAGAGAGGGTGCCAGTGGACAGAGCTGATGAATTCATCAGAAGAGGGCAATGTATGGGGAGGGGAGGGGTGGAATTAGCCCCAAAGATAGACAGATGGAAAATTAGGTTAAGAAACATGGAGGAAGGGACCAGAAGGCCCAGGATATACTTAATTAAAGACTCAGATAACAGAGACATTACTTGAAGAGAGGCAATATCTGGAGAAATAATAAAATTTTTTTAATTTTTAGTTTTTAAATTTTTTATGATTTTAAGTTATCTCTACACCCAAGTGTAGGGCTTGAACTCACAAACCTGAGATCAAGTGTCATATGCTCTATCAGCTGAGCCACCCCTAAATGAGTATTTTCTTCTTTCTTTCTTTCTTTCTTTCTTTCTTTCTTTCTTAGTAGAACCCACACCCAACATGGAGCCCCTCAGGACCTGAGCTGAGATCAAGAGTTGGATGCCTAACAAACTGAGCCACCTAGGCACCCCAAAATGAATTATTTCTTTTTTTTTTTTAAGATTTTATTTATTTATTAGAGAGAGAGAGAGAGCGAGAGAGCACGAGCCAGGGAGAGGGGCAGAGGGAAAGGGAGAAGCAGGCTCCCTGCTTGGCAGGGAGCCTGACGTGGGACTCCATCCCAGGACCCTGAGATCGTGACCTGAGCCAAGGGCAGACAGACGCTTAGCCAACTGAGCCACGCAGGTGCCCCTAAAATGAGTATTTCTTAAAGCAAAGAATGATTTGAAGATGCATACTAAGTTGGGAACAGAATAAATACAAATAAATCTACACTTAAACACACTGGAATGAAACTGAAGCATACCAAAGAAAACCAGAAAATCTTAGAAACCAGGCATAGAAAAGATACACGATAGAATGTCATAATAGGACTCTTCCTGTCTTTGCTTCTGCAGAGGCCACTTACGGCCACCAGCAAAATAATAAGGAGCAAGTACTCCCTCTTTACACAGAGAGGTGAGTTGAGTATCTATGCAGCTCACAGTCAAGGACAGGGGGTTACACAGGCCATGTGTGCCAGGAAGCAGGGATTACAAGAAGCCATTTGAGACTGCCTATCAGAGATCTTTATATATTTTAGGTACATGTGCTTTGCTGTATCTTTTTTTTTTGAGAGAGAGAGTGCATGCGTGTGACCAAGGGGAAGGGCAGGAGAGGAGGAAAAGATAGAATCCTAAGCAGGCTCCACGCCCAACCCAGGGCAGAGCCCCACACCAGGCTCAGTCTCACAACTCTGAGATCCTGACCTGAGCTGAAATCAAGACCCAGAGGCTTAACCCACTCACCACCCAGGGCCTCTCCTTTGCCATATCTATGTATCACAAGTAATCGCCAACTCTGCAGCTTGCCTCGTCTCCCTCTCTTAATGATATCTTTTGATGCAGAAGGTTTTTAATGTTAATGTAACCCAATTTATGGTTAGTATGTTTTGTGTCCTCTAATTTAAGGAACATTTGACTACACCCAACGTCATGAAGATGTTCCTCTATGTGATCTTTCAAAACAGGTTGGCAGATTTTTCCTGTAAAAGACCAGATAGTAAATATTTTAGGTTTTGTGGGCCAGTCACTGTTGCAACAACTACGCAACACCACCATGATGGAGTGAGAGCCACCATACACAACGTGTGAATGAAGGGGCACTGTTCAGTTCCAATAAAACTCTATTTGCAAAGCAGGTTTCAGCTTGATTTGACCTATGGGTTGTACTTATCTCTGCCTACATGTTCCAACTGCTAACATTTTGCTAAATTTTTAAAAAAGATTTTATTTATCTGAGAGAGAGAGAGAGAGAGAGAGAGAAGAGAGAGTATGAGAGGGAGAAGCAGACTCCCTCCTGAGCAGACTCCAAAGTTCTATCAGAAGCCTGATGCGGGACTCGATTCTGGGACTCCAGGATCATGAGCTGAGCTGAAGGCAGTAGCTTAACCAACTGAGCCACCCAGGTGCCTCATTTTGCTGATTTTTGTGTGTGTGTGTACATACTCTTTCTTTCAGACAGATGATGGATAGATGGATAGAAGGATGGATGGGTAAATAGATGTGCATATATTTTGCTGAATCGTTAAAGTTGTATAAGCTCATACATCATGACACTTCTTATGTAAATTCTCTAGAACAGTTTCCCAGCCTTTTATTTTTGTCTTTCATAATGTTCACAATTTTTAAGACCATTTGTTAAGCGGAATCTCATTCCATGTGGATTCATCCGATGGATTCCCGATGTTTATATGTAGAATCCACATTCCTGGTAGAATAATTTTTGTGTGATAAAATGTGCCTCAGGCATCAAAGTGGGAGATGAATGATGTCATTTTGGCTTACTGGTGATTGTAATTCCGATCACTTGGTTAAGATGGTGTTTGCCAGCTTGTAAATTATACTTTATCTTTTGTAATTAATAAATAAATCTGTGGGTCAATACTTTGACATTGGGTGAATGTTCTGTCTGCAATGATCTTTTACTCAATGATTTTTAAATCTACGAATCTTCTTGCTTGAATTATTGCTGTGTTAATTCATACCCTTTTTATTTTATTGCCTATTACTCTGACTAGGAAATATAATGTGATATTCAGTAAGTGTGGATAGCAGGAGTCTGTGTCTCTATCCTGATCTCAGAGGGAAAATATTCATTATTTCGCCATTAAATATAATGTTAGTTGTAGTTTTATTTGTTTTAGTCATTCTTTATCATCTAGAGAGGGGTTTTTGGTCTGTTTTTTAAAGAATCATGAATGGGAGTTGGATTTTAATAAAAATTTCTTTTCTGCATTTATCAAGATAATTATATAATTTCCCTTTTTAGTGTTACTACCATGAGTTATAGCGATAAGATTTTCAAATTTTAAACCAACATTGCATTCTTGGAATATAAATTTATTGTTTCATTTTCAAATATTGAATCATTTTAAGTTATATCTTTTTTTTGTAAAAGATCTATTCTATTTATTTTAGAGAGAGAAAGCACGAACAGGAAGGGCAGAGGGAGAGAGAGAATCTCAAGCAGCCTCCATGCTGAACACAGAGCCCGATGTGGGGCTTGATCTCATGACCATGAGATCATGACCTGAGCTGAAACCAAGAGTCAGGCACTCAACCTACTGAGCCACCAAGGTGCCCCAGTTATAGTTTTCTTAATTCCTAGCCTAATTCCACCATGATCAGAAAACATATCTTGAATGATTAAAATCTCTGATTTTTAATGAAACCTGCATTATGGACCAGCATATGATGAATTTTGATAGCTGTGCTTGTACACTTGAATACACGTGTGAATATATGGTCTGCTTTCGTGGGGGTACAGTGTTCTATATATTCCAAATGATTCAAATGTGTTAATTACATTGTTCAGACTCTTTATGTCCCCACTGATATTTTTCCCACTCGATCAGCCAGTTCCTGAGTGGAGGGAGTTAAATTCTCTCATAATGATTGTGGTTTTTTCTCTTTTTTTTCTTTATTTCTGTCAAATTTTTGCTTATATGTTCTGAAATCATGTTATTGAGTACATAAAGACATAATTCTTATTTTATCCCTATTTCTATTGATATTTCTTACCTTAAAGTCCACTTTTCCAGATGTTGGTGTAATGATACCAGTTTTCTTTTGCTTAGTGTTTTTATGGTTTTTATATTTGCATCTCTGGCCTACAACTTCTCTTTGTTCTTAGAGTGTATCTCTTATAAGGTGCATATAGTTGGATTTCACTTATTTTAATGCAGTTTGAAAATACTATTGACCTTTATGGCTTTTTGGAAAGATTTTATTAATTTGAGAGAGAGAATGAGATGGGCAGAGCACAAGTGGGGGGGCGGGGGGGCAGAGGAAGAGGGAGAAGCAGGGAGCCTGACATGGGGCTCTATCCCAGGACCCTGAGACCTTGACCTGAGCCAAAGGCAGACACTTAACTGACCGAGCCACCCAGGTGCCCCCACTATTGACCTTTGGTGTGGCTAGAGATACAGATATAATGGGATTTATATTTACCATTTTATTATTCGTCTCCTGTGTGTCCTACATCTGTCCTATGGTCCCTCTCCTTTCTTTGCATCTTTTTGACTCATCCAGTATATTTCTCATCTTTCTGTCTCCCACCACCACTACCGCCTGTTTGTAGACTGTCAGCACAAAGCAGTACTCTTGCCAGTCTATAGGCACTGAATGAGAAGACTTAAGAGCACTGAAACTCCGTTATTCCTTCTGCCTTTTTTCGTTATTGTTGTCATGTATTTTATTTCTTCATATATTTGAGTCCTATAAAATGTTATTCTTGTTTTGTGCAGTCAGTATTTCCCTAGATTTACCCACATTTTCCCACTCCCATTGTCCCTCACTTCTACTTGCATTTGTGTGTGTCCACAGAGCATCGTTTTTGTTCCACCTGAACAATGTCCATCAGTATTTTTTCCTTTTTCTTATTGAGGTGTAACTGACATAACATTGTAACAGTTTCAGGAATACAGCCTGATGGTTCAGTACTTGTATACATGTTGAGATGATTATTGCAGCAAAACGAGTTAACATCCATCACCATCCTCAGACAACTTTTTGTTTTTCTTGTGGTGAGGTTTCTAAAAGCTTCTCTCTTAGGAACTTTATATATGAAATATGGTATTATTAACTGTGGTCACCATGCTCTACAGTACATCCCCATGATTTGTTTATTTTATAACTGAAAGTTTGTACCTTTGGACCCCCTTCACCTAGTTTGGGCACCCTCCCACCGATCTGTTCTCTGCATCTATGAGATCATACAGTACTTGTCTTTCTCTGTCTTATTTCACTTAACATAATGCCCTCAAGTATCATCCATGTTGTTGCAATTGGCAAGCTTTCATTCTTTTGTACGGCTGAGTAATATCCCACTGTGTGGATACATACTACACTTTCTTTATCAACTCATCCACTGGTGATACTTACGTTGTTTTCATATCTTAGCTATTTAAGTAATGCTATATTGAAGGTGGGAATGCATATATCTCTCTGTGCTAGAGTTTTCTTTTCCTTTGGATAAATACCCAATAATGGAATTGCTGGATCTCAGTATTTTTTTTTTAAAGATTGTATTTATTTATTTGAAAGAGAGACAGAGAGAGCACAAGCAGGGGGAGGGGCAGAGGAAGAAGGATAAGCAGACCTCAAGTTCATGACCTGAGTGGAAGTCATAAGCTTAATGACTGAGCCACCCAGGTGCCCCTCAGTATTTCTCTTATTACGGGTTTACTGGTGACAAATTCTCTCCATTTGTTTTTGTTTGTTTGTTTGTTTTTAAGATTTTCTTTATTTATTTGACGAGAGAGGCACTGAGAGAGGGAACACAAGCAGGCGGAGTGGGAGAGGGAGAAGCAGGCTTCCCACTGAGCAGGGAGCCTGAAGCGGGGCTTGATCCCAGGACCCTGAATCATGACCTGAGCCAAAGGCAGACGCTTAACAACTGAGCCACCCAGGCGCCCCCCCTCCATTTGTTTTTATTTGGAAATTTGCTCATTTCATGTTTGCTTTTGAAAAAAAATTTTCGTGAGATCAAAAATTTAGGTTTATATTCTGTCATTACTTAAAAAATGTCATTCATTTGTCTTCTGGTTTCCAATACTTTGGGTGCATCTTAATATTCTTTTTGAGATAATTTTCTTCTTTTCTCCCACTGAGCAAAATAGAGAATGTGAGCAAAAATCTATTTGAAGACATAAGACAGATACCAAGACACTGAAGAACTACAGGGCAAAATTTTGGAACAGGAAGGAAAGTCAGAGAATTGAGCTTAGTATTTGTTGCTGCTTTCTCCTAGAGGCATCTGCTGATTTTGGAGGGGGAAGCTAAGAGACTAGGAAGAGCTCTCCTCTGACTTAGAAATCTCAGGACAAAAAATGGAGCTCATAACCTGCCAAGGACGGGGAATTCCCTCGTAACCCTCACGTATGCTTGGGGTTGAGACCCTAAAGAACTATATCTTAGAAGAATGGTTAAATCAGAAGTAGACTGGTTTTGAATCATCTCAGTGTTTGATTGGGTTAAGATGATCTGGGGATTACTAATGCCTTAGCTCTAGCCTGTTAGAGGCAATTATAAGTCTCTCTGGAGGAAGATAGCATCATCCAAAACCTACCATCATCCTTCCCATCCTTCAAATGTAATGTTCCACACAATGAACATTAACTAGTCACATGGGGCAACAATATAACCTGGCAAAAACAGAAGAGAAGTGATACAAATGGAAATATGTCTGCCAATAACAGAGTGTCAGGTAAGATTTGAAATATTCAGGAAAAATTTTAAAAGCAGATGAGAATTTTGACAGATGAATGGAAAACATGAAAAGAGCCAAATGATAATTCAGAGGTAGAAAATATAATAGTTCAAGTTAAGAACTCAGTGGATGATTCTTAAGAGCAGATTAGACTCAGATGAGAAGAGAATTATTAAATGAAAAATAAATCAAAAGAAAACGTCCATACTGAATCCCAGAACAACAGGAGTAACAAAAAAATGGAAAACAGGAAAAAGAGTATGAGACCTAGGGCATAGAGTGAAAAAGTCAACATATATCTTATGTTGGAGTTTGGGAAAAGGAAGCGATGAGGGGCAAAAGGAATGCCCAAGAATTAAAAATAAAAAAAGGAATGCCCAAGAATTAAAAATAAACAAAATAACCAAAACCATGAAAGACATCAAGCCACAGATGTAAGAAACACTAAAAGTTTTAGGCACCATCAATACAAAATCAAACTGTATCTAAGCATATCTATCACAGTAAAACTGCTGAAAATCAAGAAGAGAGAAAAAATCTTGCAAGTAGCAAGAGAGAAAACAATGCAAGTAACAGCTGATTTTTCAACAGAACAGTGGAAGCCAGGAGCCAGGAGCAGGAGATCTTCAAAGTTCTCAAGTAAAATAAGCAACTGCTGGTTTTGGCTGCACTCACTCAGACATCTGGAGATGGCTGGGGGCGGTTCTGCTCCTTCTGTCTCTCGTCCTCTTCTTGGGTCTAGCAGACTAAGTTGAGAATGTTCTTTTCGTGGTAACCGCAGAGACTCAAGACAGCAAGCAGACACACGTGAACATCCTTGAAGCCTCGGCTCAGGCCGCAGTCTCAGGAGCCCATTGGTCAGAGCAAGTCACGTGGCTAGAGCAGGGAAGTATGTTCTACCACTTGATGGGAAGGGCTACGAGGTCACGTGGGAGAATGCAAGGCTGGAGGCAGGGGTGGAGAAATGGAGCTTTGGAAGGAACGCCCTGCAAAGTAACGAGCGAAAGGGGGCTGTTCCAATTCATTTCTATAGGCTGTTTTCTCTGGGCGGAAATGAATCAGGGGTACCTACCTAAGTAATTCTAGCTGTTCTATAGGAAGAATTCAAACGCGCTTTCCGTTTATATTTGCAGAAAGCATATGTTTCACGCTGCAGGTGCTTTAACGAAACTCTGGGAGAAACTCCTTTTGCAGGACAGGAGGTAAATTAAGTGAAAGGGGGGAAAGATTGTGTTTACTCTTTAAAACAAGAGAGTGATGGTAAATTGGGATGAAGCAGAACAATTAGACATGGATTTGGGTAACATTGTTGTTACCCAAACTAATGAAAATCACTACGTAGAATTAAGTGAGAAGAAAAAAAAATATGTATATGTATATATATATATACATATACATATGTATATATATATAGCTTATATATATATATAAGCTACTGCTTCTGAGGCTTGCTATTGCTACATTGGACCTAGAATCCCAAAAGAATATGGCACAGGAGGCATAACAATGATTCAAATTTCAGTGCATATTCACAGGCTACCCCTCACACCTTCTACCCAGAAAGAAGAAAAAATAAAGTAGATTTCAGTACATATGAAGTTGGGTCCCTGACACTTGGCAATGCAGGGGGAGAGCAAAGGAGAATGGCTAGGAGAAAGAGAAATTAGCCAAAGGGCTTCTTGGAAGGAAGGACTTCCTGGGCATCACGGGCAGTGAGGTAAAGCAGTGCTTATCCATGACCAATCCATTATGTGCCCTGCACAGTAGCTAGCTGTCCAAAGCATATATTTCCTTTGAGATTTATGTGCTCTTTAAAAATTCATGTAAATTGAAAAAAATCGTGTGACTTTCATTTTCTCCTGCATAATAATTACGTTTGTTTTTAAATAAAAATGTTGCTTTAGCTTACTAACCTTAAGGTAATGTTCAAGACTTAAGAAGAAGTAGCACATGTATGCTTTGGTTTTGAATATTTTCTGGCACATGAATTTATACCCACTAGGGTTAGGGAGTCCTGGTTAAGAATCTCAGGTGATAGTGTTGACTTGCAGGTCAAAAGGACTGGGTTTTACTCTTGTCTTTTCCCAGTTCTTGCTGGCTTGGGAGAAGTTATTTGAATTCTAAGAAGAGATCTCCATTTCCCTGCCTGTAGGCGGAGATAGGTCTAGACCATCGCTTAGGTTTCTTTCAGTTCTGAGCCTCCATGAATCTTTTCCAGGTCCTCAACTAAGTTCACCCTCGGGATTTGCCTATGAGCAGACATTCTTGGTGAGCTCTGCCACCATCACTGAAGCATGTCTGGGGCTCATTTTGCCGACCCACTGCAGAGGAAAGAGCCGGTTTTCCCTGACAAGCTGACCATACAGATTGGTAGAATTCTCTTCACATGCAACCAGGCATGGATTCTCATTAGAAGACAATGCAGAGGCAGCAGACAATGACAGGAGAGGAATGTATGTGCCCCAAACAATCAAATTAGAAACAATGCTGAATTTTTTTTCTTTAATAGATCAAATTAACCTACTTTTCATGGGGAGATTGGTGGACTTTGGCCTACTAACAGATGTGGGGCTTTTTGTTTTTTGGTTTATTTGTTTGTTTTTTTGTCTGATTCCATCGGCTTTGAAACTGAGCATGGAAATGAGACACCCGCATTAATAAAACAACAAGGTGGTGTTTGGACATTTAAACTAAAGAAACGAAATCGGACCTGGGAGTGAATTACTTATTTATGGGATCTCCTGTCAAGCTACCTAACCCTTATGTGAGGCCTGGGATGATCTCTTTGTTGGTCCTTAAGGCAAATGTGTGTGTGTGTGTGTGTGTGTGTGTGTGTGTGTATAGGGGAGTTGCTTTGTGATGGCTCGTGGTTTAGGTCCATGGTGAGCTGGCTGTGGGAGCCATTTTGTCCAAAATGTCAGTCCAAGGAGTGTGCTCCCTCTCCTTTTTTTGAAGGCATTCTGGAATCTAGCTCATGATAAGCAGCAGATATGCTCAGGAATGTCACGAGATGGTATATCCAGGGGGCAGGGGCAAAATTAAATCAAAATGAAGCAAGGCCAACAGTCTTAAGTCTGAGAAAGTCCTGAGGGGCTGGTGGCAGCCCGATTGCTTGCACCTGTTATCAGTGACCTGGGAAGTGTGGTGAGTACAGCACATCGGGCCGAACTTCTCTGCCAAGGAGCTCAAAGTACAGCATAACCTAAATGGTCTCATTCATCTCTGGTTTCTACCTACAGGGGTTCTCACATAACCTTGTTTGATGACATTTGAATAAAGAGCACCTTGAGTCTGATATGCTTTCTTAGAATAGAAGAATTTCATAATTTCTAATGGATTCTTAGTAGGGTTTTTACGTAGATGCATATATGCATGATAAAGCCTAAGTCTTGCTATGATATATCCATGCCTCCAAGCTTCCTTAAACACAAACTTCTTGTTGTTGCTGCCTGTGGGCACATCTCATATGGACAACATTTATAAAAGCACCCACAACCTTTGTCTTGGTATAAAATCACTTCGGCCGTAGAGCATTTTCTCCTTGTCTTGTAACTAGGAAGAAAGGGTCAGATTATAAAAAGGATAGAGGAGAATCCCTCTGAAGAAAGGCCAGACTTCCCAGCAGCATGTTACCAAGAAGTCACACTTTCCCCCTCTGATCTACAAAGGTATGATAAGCAACCTTCTCATGGTGCCGAGAACAGAGGATATGGGGCCCAGCATTGGGGAGACATTAAAGGATCACCAAGACCTGAGAGTCAGAGGGTATTAGAGATGTGACTGTCAGTTGCATTGCTGATGGGGCAGTGGTCTACTGGCTTCTTATGTAGGAAGGCCAGCAAAACCAGAAAGAACTGAACCCTAAGACCACTGCTAGTTGACAAGGCCCGAGATGGAATTTCTGATAGAAAGCTGGAGGTGGGGGGTGGGGTGTCCCTTCACATCCCAAAAGCAGGCCCCTGATACAGTTGCATATCCACTAAACCTCTCCTGATCCTCGTCCCTTCCAGTTATCCAAGTTGACCAGCTCCATTCTTGCTGCACTTTCCTCCCTAGCTGTCCTAGGCTTCAAGATCATTTATTTCCAGCAAGTTTCAGCACCACCCAGTTTCCTCTCCCCACGGATGCCACCGACCTCCTCTGATCCAGTCCATCCCTAACTAGGATGAGCCCAATCATTTGTTTCTTCTGTTCCTGGCCCTGAGGTGAAGACTTCAGGAATAAACTCCAAAACCCAAAGCAAAACCTATACCCAAAGCTAGACCAGGACTAGCTGCACCACCCTTGTGGAATTCTTAGCGCATTCTTGTCTTCTCATCACTGCCCAGAAATTCACCCATTTCCCAAGACAGCAATTTCAGATTATTTCTTATCTCAAATACTGAATCTACCCTGAGCGCATTACTCCTAACAGAAAGCTCTGACTTCTGTTTCACCAAGAATAGTGGAAGGTCACTACGTAGCCATAGACCCCTTCAAGCTTCCTCCCTCCAGCCCCGTCTACAGCTATCTTTCTTTTCTCCACTGAGAAAGTTGTTTCCCTGTCCCCCTCCCAGGCACTCCCAATTCTCAACTGTCTCTCTTGTTTGGTGCTTGTTTTATCAATTATTTGTCTCTTCTGTATTTTCAGTGTCCTTATTTAATTTCCCCCCTCATTTTCTTGACATAGATCACTGCCATTACTTAAAAAAATAAAAATCTCTACATCTTTCTTCTGTGGTCACAAAGAGCTTTTTTCCTCTTCACTACCTCATATAACAAAGTTTATATTTTCTGCCTTCCTCATCTCCCCTTTCCTCAACTCACGAGGGCCTTGCATTAACCCCATCACAGTAATGGAAGGTCCAGTCCGTGGTCACACCTGGATTAATGTCTATATTGTCCCTCCCAGGAAATGGAAGGAAGGCATGGACGACCTTGCTTGACAGATTGCAGTGGACCCTGTTGTTAGCATGCAGATCCCCCCTTCAGGACGGAGGCACTTGTTCTGCAGCTCCTGGGAGCATTCCCCGTGGAGAGCTTACCCCTGAGTCCTTTTCCAGTGATTGCTCTCGGCAGAAGGGAGCTCCTCACTCGAGGTCACTCTCCACTCCAGAGGCAGCTTGCATACACCGACTCGATCTGGGGTCAGTACAAGACCCCTTTGCCTCAATTAGGGATGTCTTTGAAGAACCATCCAAGTTCCAGAACTTTCCAGGAGATTGAAACCTTTATGGCAATTTATTGCAAGTTTGATTTCTCCTGCAAGAAAAATTCTGTCTAGCTCAGCTCCCTCTCCTTCCCTACCAGCTTTGCTTCCACTAGCATACCCCAATAAACTTCCAGTAAGCAAATGTCTATTTCAGAGTCTGTTTCCTGGAGAACTTCATATAAGACACAGGGGAAGCTAATTATTTCCCTGGAAAAACTGGCAATAGAGTCAGAAATTCCTCACTCTTAATCCTAGCCTATGCCTCTCTCTCTCCTCTGCTGGTACATACTGATCTAGGAAGCTTTGATCAGGCCGAATCCAAAAATTAAATTTTTGCCCAGGCAACAGATGAAGTTGAGTCCTCATTTCTAGGTCTTTGTTCAATCAATTCATTCTTTCAAATAACTTTTATCTGGGACAATACTGGCAAATCAGAGACTCCCCCTTGGAACCATAGTCAAATTTTTAGGAATTAAATTCTTAATGGCATTTCTTCCTCTAGGATGTGCTCCCTCCAAGCTGTGCCTCTCTCTGTCCTCCTCTTCTTTTTTGGTTCTTGCCCCTTCAAGTTCTCAAAGATTTGGTCTGTGATAAAAGTTTTAACTTCCTTAAGTCTTCACAATATCACTCTGTGAGCATCACAGAAATAAAGGGAATTCCTGGTTCTACTTTGGTCTGGACTTTTAGAACTGATGGAAACACTAAGGACTAAAAATATGCTGTTTGTTAAGATCATAGAAAATATGCCTTTTTGGCTGGACTTAAATCGTGATGACGTGTCTAATTACCAGTGTTTGAGAGTGGATAACTATTCTAACCATCAGCAATTCTGCGTTGTCTAATTCTGAAATATATTCCTAATCCAAACTTTGCTTCCCAGACCTTTGCTAGCATTTAGACCAGTTAACACTGAGTAACAAGCATTCTAAAAATACAGTGGCTTTAAATCACACCCAGTTATGGTTGCTTACCTGTCCTTGGTTTGTCTAGACATTTCTGCTGACGTGAACCGGGCTCCGTGGGTGTCAGCTGGGTGGCCTCATGCATCAGCGATCAACCTGAGAGTTGGTTAGGGGCTGGCTGATCTGGGATGGCCTCAGCTGGGACCGTGCGGCTCTTTTCCATGTGATGTCTCCTCCTCCGCAGGTAGCTCGCATTGACCTGCTCTCCGGACATGGCAGGGCACCAGGAGCAAGGAGGACTAATTGTGTAGGACAGCAAGCCCTAAGACACATGCCCTTTGCAAGCCTCTGCTTGGGTAGCATTGCTCAAATCCCACTCATGATGGAAGGGGATCATAGATGATAGACCAAAAGTCTCGGATACCGGAAGGCCATTCATGCATGCATTCTACTGCACCACCCTTGGTCAAGTCAATCTCATGTCCTGACCTCATGGCTCCTGTAGCCTCCATTATAAGTGTTGGCCTTCTACCCTTGACCCGTACAGCCCATTCCCTGCTGAACAACTAGAATCATCTTGTAAAAATATCAACTGGATCATGTCATTCCCTTGCTCAGCACTCTTCAATGGCTTCCTCTTGCTCTTAGACTGAAGTCCAAATGCCTTCCCATGGCCACCAGGTTGTAAATGATCTGATGGCCTCTGCCCATCTCTGTGACCTCATGCCCTCATTGGTGCATCCTCTACTCAGACACTCTCTTCTCTGTTGCTCCCGCTTTAGGGGTCTCGCCGGTGGTGCATTCTGGCAGGCATGTTAGCTCTGGATGTTTGGATATCTGACTTTGGATCTTTGAGTTCACGTGTCCTGTCCTCACAGAGAGCTTTCCTGGTCATCCATGGTGAAATAGCTGTGCCTCTCTTCCTCATGCCACAAACTCTATCTTATTATATTTGTAATGTTTTTTATAGCAATGTAACATCTGAAATTATTATGCTTTAAACATTTTCTTCAAGATTTTATTTTTAAGTAATCTCTATACCCAGTGTGGGGCTTGCACTTACAACCCTGAGATCAAGAGTTGCTCATTCCACCGTCTGACCCAGAGAGGTGCCCCTGCTTTTTAAATTTTTTATTTCTGCTCTCTTTCCGATTAGAATGTGAGCTTCATGGGAGTAGGAACCTTGTCTGTCTTGAACATTGCTTTCTCCCTCACCGACAATAATATTTATAGATACTCACACATAGGCAGTCAGTAGACAATGAATAAAAAACTAAGTAATTTAAAATCCAGGCATAATGGCCTAACATAAAATACATATATTCCGCTTCACTGACTCAAGGTATAAAATATGCCCATATCTTTTTTAATACTCAAAGTAATATGATTCTAAGCCCTTCCCTCTTTTTTCAGCCAGATATTTTGGTTAATTCTCTCCTGTTTGTGTGGGTCCATTTCTTATTTTTCACTCCTCTTCCCCATGTAACAGGGCACCCCATAGCCAGTCCCATTTCTCCTCTGGTCATTGTCTGACAGCCCTCAAGTGACAGTGTGGTGCTACCCCAGAGAAGTTGGGACACCCTTGATGATGGCTGGGAGACATCAGCGAGTGTGGGATGCATTGGCTGTAGGAGCAGAATTTCTCTCTGGCATCTGTCACTTGAATCCTGACTTCTGAGAAGAAGACAGGTTGTTGGTTGCAAATTCCACCTGGAGTAAGCCTCCTGAGAGGACTGATAGCAACAGCTTTTCTATATTCCCTCTGCATTTGTAGGCTCGTAGATTATTCTTCCATGGGACATCATAAGTGTTTCAACTGAATGATCACTTAGATCCCTAGATTGCCTTAAACAGCATATTTTCAGCAGATAGAACGTCCCTGCTCTATCATCTAAACTCTTTCTGCCATATTGAGTTCTGCCTCCTGAGGAGATCTGTATGCTTCTCTGGGCTTGCACAAGTAACAGAGGCTCCGTAGGTACTCATTCAAACCAATATTTTGAAATGCTTTCATTTTGTCTCTTTCTTGCTGAAAGCCTTTTGCTTCTTGCTCTTTCTTTATCTGGCCATTCAAGGTCCTCAGAGATGGGTCTTGGAAGCCTTAGTGACCAAGACTCTGCTCCTATCTGACGAGCTGCCCCAAGAGCCCATCGGTCCCCCATGCGTCTGCAGAGCCCTGGCCTGTGTTCTTTATCACATGTGGAATGAAGTCCCTCGGCGCCAAAGCCAGAAGAACTGAAAGAATTTCCACGAGGGTCAGGATCTCAGAAGTTGAATGTCAGGGGTCCTCAAAGGCACAGGCCCTAAGACTCTGGGAGGGACTCCTAGAGGTCATTGCAAAATGAGCAAAAATAAGATATTTCAATTACAACTGACAAGACAACTCTCTTTTCCCCTGCACTGGGTGGTGCTGGGTGACATTTTGGGGATCCAGCTCAGAGAAAGTTAAGCTGGAAAAACATTGAGTTTAGATTTCTTAGAAAATGTTTATGTGGTAGCAATCACTTCCATGTATTGCTGGGTTATTGCTGGCCTCTCTGGTGTAGGAATGGCTCTTAGGAATCTCCTGGGAGACTCTCCCATTGGCCAGTTTTCTCCCTGGGCATGGCCAGGGAGTCGGTTAGGGTGTGTGTATCTCCTTGGGTAGCTGGCACCAGAAATACATGGACGGTGAAAGAGAAACAAGGTTTGAAATGTATGGAGCCAGAAGGTGGTCTCTGGAAAATTCTGCCATTTGCCAAATGTGGAAAAGTGAAAGTCATGGGGTGCCAGAGTGGCTCAGGCGGTTAAGTGTCTGCCTTTGGCTCAGGTCATCATCCCGGGGTCCTAGGATGGAGTCCCACATCAGGCTCTTTGCTCAGTGGGGAGCCTGCTTCTCCCTCTCCCTCTGCCCCTCTCCCTACTTGTGCTCTCTCTGTCTCTCCCTCTCAAATAAATAAATAAATTCTTTAAAAAAAGAAAAAAGAAAAATGTAAGCCAAGTATTTGGCAGAAAAAATGGAAGCTTTCTCTGGAATTCAGTAGTTGCCTTTTCCCATGGGGGTATACATTCCCAGACACCCAGTGGATGCCTGAAACCTGTTTCAGGTTCCAGTTTCGAACCCTTGTACATAAAATGTTTTCTTCCTATACATACATCCTTATCATAAAGTTTAATAGGTCAGAATAAATAAATAAAATCTAAAAAAAGTAACCAAAGAAACTGTAGAGAAAAATACTAGAGACAACGTGTCAGGTAATTAAATATAAAATAATATGTGAAAATTTTAGATTCTTTGCCGGCTTCTTAAGTTTTGATGTATGGTGCTTCCTTATACCTGATTTTACATTCATGAGTTTTTATCATGTTCTTACAACAGGACCTAAAAATTGTATAAGTTTGAATGTCCTCCCCCATAAAATCTGAATCTTTTCCTGGAAAAACACAAAACATAATTTATTATCTCAATCAAGTTCTCGACACAAAAATTCCCATTAATGGAGTCCTTTGCTGTGGATCTGACATCATTCTAGACACCTTATAGAATTCTCTTACTTGATTCTTGAGACAACACTGTGGGCTTAGACGGTTCTCATTTCAGTAAGTTACAGAAAAAGAAGGTAACTTACTCAAGGTCACACAGTTCAGACTAGTCATGTCTCCTTCTAACGCCTGCTGTCTGCCCAGCATGCTTTGCTTCCACAACCCTTCGTGTTGCATAGTTTGTCATGTAGCCACATTCTCTTCTGGTGTTGCCTGCCTGCTACCTTCTATCTGTGCTCCTTGACTCAGCTCTAAGTTCTTGAAGACCAAGAGTAGAACCCACATTTCTCCCGTATCCTCCTGCACATGGCAGAGGTGTGTGCTTGGAGCGTGACCTCTTTAATTCTTGACTAACTTGATTAAAAGGCCCATGTATCTGGAAAATGCCTCAAGACAAGGATGAGAACCACATCGGGAATAAATGAAAAAAGATTTGTTTTCTGCCTTAGGACCATATACCCACACGTGGTGCTCATGGAGGAAATCACTGACTTCGCACTAAGAACGCAAATTTGAAGCTACAGGTACACGTTGGCTTTCCGTTCTGAGCTGTCTCTGCTGGCTCGTGAGTGCACGTGTGTGCAATCGTAATTACCATAGCAACCAGCACAGTAAGATTTTTTTTTCTCTCCCTCCTTCGGTTTATGAATCCAAATCAATAAATGTTTATAAATAACTCTCCAGTTGGCCAAAAGAAGTTAAAGCATAAGCCAGAACAATCCTTCTGTCCCGTGAATGTGAGTCATGGTTATGTTGGCCATATTCTGGGGACGACGGAAAAAGGCTATCCATGGAATAAACAATTGGCCACATCATTTTCTTTGCGAGAGCACTAGGGAAAAAACCCACCAGCTGAAACTCTTCTTCACGCGCTTGCCGACAACGAGAATACAAAAGATGCCCATCCGAGGGGCACGAAGACAAAAGTGCGGGCATCACTGGTGCTCCTTCTAAGAGAGAACCGTGATGGAGGGCATCTCACGGATCGCACTCAAGTTCAAAGAGAGTAGGTAGAGACGTCAGCCTGCATTTGTGGGTCATACGTTCCCTACGATATGCAAGTGGGATTCATACAAGAGTGGGATTTAGTATAAAGAGTCCCAACAAAATCAAATCAGGCCACCAACTATTGTCAGGATTCTTTCTATAGCATTCCAAACAGATGGCCAAACAGCATCTCCCGGGATATTTTTAGTGAAAGGGAAAGTCATTTTCCTCTAATCTCTATCTAGTAGCTGTTAAATTTATTTCCTGAGCCAAAATCTCCTCCTACTCCCATCCCTTAACGTCTATCCTTGGGTCTTAGTTTGTTCTTTGGCACAACAAAGACCTAATCCATCTGCTTCCCTCTCAGCGATGGGCCTACAAACCTTCGAAGGCAGTCACTGAGTTTTTCTTTCGTCTTCCCTTGTCATTGGTGTGGTTCCAACCTTTCCCCTTTCTTGGTTTCTTTCCTCCAAATGCTCCTGCCTTGTCGGCATTCTCAAAATGTGGACTCCCAGGACGGTCTGTCCAAAGCCTCAGACATGGGGCAAGATTTCAGGGAGATGGCTCCCTAGGCTTTCCCTATCTGTGGACATGGCTAACTTTATGTGCAAGTGTTTTATTGTGTTTTGTTTTACACGCTGCACCCTTGGCACAGATGAAACTTCTGGTAGGCTAAAACACACAGGGAACCCCCCCCCCCCCAGAATAGGAACAAATTATAAAAATATTTCTTCCAGGAAGAACCAACTAGGGCAGGGATTCCCTGGCAAAGCCACTAGCCTGAGAAGCAGAATGGAACAGCCCTTCTGATCATTTTGGCAAAGATTTTAGCTGGCTGACATAAAGTGGGGAAGGAGTCATTGTCCACAAGATGTGGTTTGAAGGGTGTTAGAGAAGTCTCCTGCCCTCCCCCATGATTGTCTCATTCATCCAAGTGCCAGGATGATTAGAATTTGGAAATAGTAAATATTTTCTGGCTGTTTTGTTCCCCCAAAGGACATATTAAATCACTAACAATTTAGTGTGAATGAAATGATCACATTTCTTTCTTCCAAAAAGAGGTGGTAGGAAAATATTAACTTCCCGGATTTGGAGAGAGGGACGAGGTGTTAAAATAGGGAAAATAGTTTGGAAACAAGTAATAGGAAGCTCTGGAGGCTTTTGCAGTTTTGCTCGGGGCTGACAGAGTTGCATGGGCCGTGCTCTGGAGTCATGTACTCGAATGCACACCGAAGAAAGAGACAGGGGGATGGAGGCAAGAACACAGTGCTGGTGTCGTAATAAGCAGACCTGAGATGGTGGGAATGGTTGGAACATGAAACATGAGGCGGGAAGGGTGGGAGGGTCCCACTAAGGGCCGACCAATGCTCAGCTCCGGTCAAATATCTCGAAGGAGGAATGCAGGCCCCATGTTGGCCGAGCTTTCATATTTTCAGAAACCCGAAGTCTGTGTAACATCTTCTAGTTTGGGAATGTTGCCTCTGAGAGCGAAACAAATACCTCTCGTAGAATCTAAAAAAGGCAACTCAGAAAAGCCAAAGGAAGAGTGGTGATCACCAGGGTCTTGGGTGTGGGGGGAAATGGGAGAGTCCTTGGGTCAAAGGGTACCCACTTTCAGTGATGGGGTTCCTAAGTGTGGGGATCTAATATGCAGCCAGGTGATTACAGTGAGTAGTACAGTCTCATACTCTTGAATGAGGCTAAGAGTAGGTCTTTAATGTTATTATCACAAAAAAGAAGTAGTCACTATGTCACACGATGAAGGCCGTGGCTGATGCTATGGGAACCATCATTTTGCAACTTATAAATGTATCAGAGCAACTCCTTGCACCCGAAATGTACACAATTGCCTGTGTCATTTGCGTCTCAATAAAGGTGGAAAAAAAACAAACAGAACGAAAACAAAACAAAAAAAACCCCCAATTGTCTCTGTGGCCAGACCTAGGTAAGGCTCCCAGTTTGTGGGCTCTAATATTAGGGTGCTTATCAAAAAAATCTAGAGCTGCATTTCCTCCAGTGAAGCAAGTAGCGGAGGGTCCAGAAATAGTACTGTAAACAAGATAGACGTTTCCGCCTTACCCCTTCTTAACCCCAAGTGTCTGCTTGGAGAGCTTCAAGTGCGTCTCCCGTCATTTGAAGGAGAGTAGAGGAGGATGCCTGATGATTCGTTTTTGAGCAATCCAGGGGCAGAAAGCCATGGCCATCTGCCTATGGCGACAGAGCAGGGAGGAACAGGGACATTGGTGGCAATGGCCCTCACCCTCCCGAGCGAGCACACGTGCGTGCTAGCAGAGGGAGGGAACCCCTCCAAGACAGAACTGTATCCCAGAGCAGGCCTGAAGAGCTAGGGGGAGGGGAAAACCCAGTTATGCCTTCAGCCCATTCAATCAAGCGATGACACAAATGTACACAGGCACAAACGTGTGTGGTTTTCTTTTCTGAAACTTCCTAATAAAACTAAAATATCTTGATTTCCCCCATCCCCACGTCCTTATCAGCCTTACTCTATCTCTCCATTGCATATCAATTATATGCGTAGTATATTCAAACAGCCCCCTACTGAACGATACTCATCTTGATTCTAAGTTTTTGCTGTGGCTAAGAAGGCTGCAGTATCCTTCCTCATCTGCACATAATTTTGCATGTGTCTGAATAGATTGGGGGATAACTACAAAATGGAAGTGAGGCAAACAGTATGGTTTTAAAAGATGATGGTGCCAAATTGCCCTCCTGACAGGTAATGCAAACTTACATGCCCACGGACGATGTTCACCAAGCACTGTTTGGGGGCCAGCCACAGGGTCCTTCCTCTCCAGGGAGCTGGTTAGGAACACAGACGCTCAGGCCCAGACCTTCTTAATCAGAATGTGCATGTTTGCAGTGGTGGTTGGGGTTCCAGAAGTTTGGAGGAGTTCTGTAGCCTCTTCGTGAATAGTCATCAGTCTGTGTCTCTTCTCCCGTGTATTTCCTTTAGGATGGGTGAAATCGAATATCTCTTTATGTGTTTAAGGGTCATTTCTAAGTCTTTGTACCTATCAAGAAAGTTATTTCAGTGTCTGTCATCTGAGTTGCAGATGTTTTCCTTGAATTTCTAAGGCTTCTTCCTTGTTGTGCAAATTTGTTTTAATCTTCTGTAGGTCAATTTATCTGTTTTTATAGTTTCTGTGTTCTGGGTCATAGCAAGTTTTTGCCCCCTCTATAATTATCTTAAATTTTTTTGTTTCCTTTATGTATACTCTTTGGCTTTATTGTTTACATCTAAATATATTTTTTACCTGGAACTTAGTTTATTCGAAGGAACGTGATGTGGATTTATTTTCATCATTTCCAGGTGGCTACCTCCTCAGTACCATTTATTGAATAATGCACCTTTTCCACATTTATTTGAAATGCCACTGTTGTCATATACTAAATTTCCCTGCATAAACTTTCTCTATCAATTACTTGCTGTGTTACGTCTCCTTTTGATCTTGATTCTCTACTGAAGGGCTGAGTATGCTCTCCCAGGTCTGTGTTCCTGATGATCAAAATGATCAAAATTTATTTATCTTGTATCCCACTGTAATAGAGTTCCTGCAGGTGACAAGTTGTCTGATAAGAAGATGCATGATAGAGGCTTACGAGAGTCTGAGAATGCATTTTTTTGTTTGTTTTAGTTTGTTTTTGTTTAAGTAATGCCTTTAAACACAGAAGCAAATAAGAGGGACAAGAAATTCTAGAATAGATCCAATATTTAGAATGTATTATTCTAGGGGCACCTGGCTGGTGCAGTGGGCAGAGTAAGTGACTCTTGATCTTGGGATCGTGAGTTCGAGCCCCACGTTGGGGGTAGAGATTGCTCAAAATAAAATAAAAATTTAAAAAACCCTTAAAAAAGAATGTACTATTCGGTACCATAGATGCAGTGGCTTATGCTGCTTTTACAGTCTTGGTTCTAAGTTAGGAAATCAGACTTAATGCAAGTCTTTCCCCCTCTCCCCATTTTTCGAGTTTTCAGAGCTCTCCATTGGTTACTTGGCACTATTTATATCGCTATGCCATCATTTTTATTATCTTCTCATTTCTGATTCATTCATTTCTTTTTTTCTCAAATCAAACTTCAAAGTATTTCAAATAAGTGTTGGGTTTTTTCGTTTTTGTTTTGAGAGAAAAAGAGAGCCCATGTCCAAGCAGAGGGAGAGAGAGAGAATCTTTTTTAAAAATTTTATTTATTAATTTGAGAGACAGACAAGACAGAGAAAGCATGAGCAAGGGAGAGAGGCAGAGGCAGAGGGAGAAGCAGACTCCCTGCTGAGAGGGGAGCCCGACATGGGGCTCGATCCCAGGACCCTGGGATCAGGACCTGAACTGAAGGCAGACTCTTAACCATCTGAGCCACCCAGGAGCCCTGAGAGAATCTTCAGCAGACTCCTTGTTGAGCACAGAGACTGACATGGGGCTAGATCTCTGAGATCATGACATGAGCCGAAATCAAGAGTCAGACAGATGCTTAACCAGCTGAGCCACCCAGGCGCCCCTCAGATAAGGTTCTTAACACATATCTTTCAGCATCTCTCTCCCTAAAGAAATTTATGTGTCACCCTGCGAACAATTAAAAACAAGAGCTGAAACTCAAATATGTCCCTTAAAATAGGAATACCAATTTTTACTACATGGTTTATAATATTCCTTTTAATTACAAGAGAGTTATTTTCCTCTGGTGACCTAAAATGAGGGCACACTATGAACAGAACCAGGCTCCTTCCTTGTAGGTCTCAAGATGTTCCTACAAACACACTTCTGCGAGTGTTAGCAGGTGACTTTGTGTGAAACGTAGGCAGTTTTCCACTGAGAAATTGCCTTCAGGGAATTAAACTGAGGATTCCTTCTTAAGGGCACCACACATTTTAACAACATTTTCATTTGGAAGAAGAAACCCCATGAAACTCATAGTAAGAGGGATATGTTTAATTTCCTCTTCTCTAATCATGGTTGTATTCCTCTTATGTATTTTGGAATGTGCCCTCCTTTTGGGAGACTTAAATTTCTTAAATTTTGCAATCCTGCAATCTGGGGACACTCTGTAGTTCCTGATACTGTTAGCAATGAGCACACACTAACATCCCGATTGAAATCAATTTTCCTCTTTAGGGGCTCTGCGTGGTAACATTGTTACAGAACCTTGGGGGAGGGCTGTTTTCGGGGTGATCCCTACTGTCTTAGCCTGGAAATGCTTTGCCTAAGAGTAGTGCTTTTGTGTAGCTGGTATTCTTAGGAAATTGGGCCCAAGAAATAAGAGTGGGGAAGTGGGGATGGGGAGAGTAAAACTGAGAAAGCAGGGAAGCCAAGTCAAGAGAGCACGATTGGACTGGTGACTGCTATTGTCAGGTGGGGATCTAGCCCAATGAGGACCCCTTGAGAAACCTTCTAGAATATTCTTCAAGAAGAGGAGCAAGGGAGTATTTACTTCTACAGTTTCCTTTGCTCAAGGATTATTCTGAAGGTGTGGACTCCCTCCTGTCCCAGGGCTGTGTATGCAGCAGAGGGCCTGGGAGGTCTCTGCCAGCATCCCAGGGGGACAGTGTGGGTGGTCAGTAAGAGAAGGTTCACTCTGCTGAGGCTGGTGCATCCAGCCACACCAGATGGTACCTGGCGGCCATAGCCATGGGCAAAGCCTTTCTGCCCGCCGACACCTTCCAGGCCTCGGTGCTAAGAAAACAAACCGCAGTTCAGGTAGATAAGCTCAGAGGGTCTGTGGTTGCCCGCTATCGCCAGGAACCTGGCCAACACTGCACTGCAGAACTCATCCAGGGTCTGCAAACTCACGTTAAGGCCGCACGTGTATCACAAAGATGGTCTTATTGACAGAAAGTACTAGTTCAGCCTGTGGCAGATGACCCACACCATTTCACAAAACTCTTCCCAGAGGCCGCAAGGAAACACCCTCTTCCCTATCCAGGTGCATACATACACAGACCTAGGCATGCTGAGAGCAGTCACAGTGCCAAGACAGCAGCGACCGCCTGTAAGATCCTCCCGGGCTGTCCCTGGAGACCTGAGTCAGTGGGATCTCTGATTAGGGGAATATTGGGATACTGTCCGTTCAGAAAGAGAGGTGGTTGACTTCTCAGGGAAGACCGAGAGCAGGACCCAGCCCAATCCCAATGCTCTGAGAAATGGCAGCTGCGATGAGCTAGGAAATGTGGGTGTGCTCACACACTCAGCGACATGGGATGCGGGTACGGCTCACTTTTCATTCCAGGATCCCTTCCCCTCTTCGTTCTGTGTTAGCTTGTCAGCCCCTTTTTCTCGTATCATGGCACTTAGGAACATTTATTATACACCAGGCACTGGTGTAGGAACTTCACAAACATGCACTCACCTAGCTCTAAGAAAGTGAAAATAAAAATAGTATGAAATACATAGTAGTACCTCCCCCATTTTACAGATGAGGAAGTTGAGGCCCAAGAGGCCACAAAACGCACAGGTGAGCAGGAGAGCTGGGAGACTGGGCCTGTGCTCTTAACCCCAGGCGTTTTCTGTCCTGTGCCCCTTGGGTCTGCCCTGAAGATTGATGATAGCATTTTACTCTCTTTCCTGAGCTTCCACGAGGTTCGTTGTTGGGGTGTCTGATTCTAGCTGATTCTGTACAATTCTCTAGCTGTTTTGCATTTGCCCTGTTTCTTCAACTAGATTTTGAGAAACCCATGGGTCATGGTGTGGGCGGAAGCTTCCCAAGTGCCTCACATTGTCAAGACAGATTCTGAAGAGCGTGGACATTCAGAGAGTCCCCAGGCAGTCCTTCTGGGATTTTGGACTCCGTCCATCGTCTTAGCCAGCTTCGGCGTCTTCTTTCACGTAAAGAAAAGACCGTAAACAGCAAATCAGAAGTGGGGACCACTGTAGAAGGCAGGCACTGCAAGGGCAGGGGCACAATGCAGAGACCAAGATCATGGCTGGAAGGCAAGGCAGGGACTGCCATGTTGTTGTATCATGAATGTCCGCCTTGTCCCCGCAAGGGAAATGTCAATGATGTTCTGTTGAGGAAGGTAGCAAAGTGGGGGTGCCTGGGTGGCTCAGTGGTTAAGTGTCTGACTCTTGATCTCAGGGTCGAGAGTTCAAGTCCCACATCGGGTTAGGGTTAGGGTTAGAAAAAAAAGTAGCAAAATGTGGAAGACACTTTAGGAGGTTGCGTTCCCTCATCAAACATTTCAAATAAAAATTACCGTTGCATCTGCAAAGTTGAGCATTAGCTGTCTAGACATTGTATGGATGTAGAACAGTCCAGTGTTGTTGGCAGGGCTGGATGAAGAGAAGGTGCCACTATAGTTCTTGTCCCCTTAGCATCAGCCTAGTGCCGGACCATTTTGTGGGGTCCCTTCCTCCATTAAAAAAAAAAAAAATTAAAAATTCTGTCTTAAGCCTACACTGCTACAAAGATTAATATAATCCAGGCTTGATTCATTATTATGTCTATTATCATTCATTTACAATAACATAACAGTATCATTACTCAGTATTCTTTTATTCATTTTTTTCCCTTTTGATTAAAAAAAAAAAATAAGAAAAAAACATTTTTTTGTGAGCTCCAGACCTGTGCCTACTGGCCCTACGGAGCCCGGGGCAGGTGGCCAGTTGATCTGGTGTCCCTATTTCTTCCAAGGGCTTAGCGCACATCATAACTTTATTTTGAAAATAAGTATTAGAAGCAAATCTGACTTGTAGTAATTTCGTACACATAGAAACTATATTTTAAAAAGCAAAGGGCACATTTCATGAACATTTTTTCCTTTCTTCTCTTTTTTCCTCCTATTCTTTTACCCCCTCCCATTCTTCCGTTTTTAAAAAATTAAAACTTTAAAATTATAAGACAGTTGTAGATTCATATGCTGTGCTAAGAGACAACACGGAGAGATCCCAGGTTGTAAGGATACCTTTTACTCAGTCTCATACAATCTTTCTTCCTTTGTAAGCCCAGCAGACATTACATCAAACTTTGTATCAAAACACAATTCTCAAACTTTCCTAAGTGTCCAGGACAAATCTTTACTTGTATTTAATAGATTGTCATTTGACACTAGTGACATGAGTTCCGAATGTTTTTTTTAAAGTCCTAAAACGTTTTAGATTATGATTAAATATGAATTCAATGCTCTATATTGTCACCCCTATTTTTCTGATTTTCAACCACTTCTGTGCCTTTCTCTAAATGTTTTGAATGAAATTTCAACGTCTCTTGTTCTTGAATGATCCTAACCTCCAGGAAATGACATTGTACAGGGTGGGGTGCTGTGACATTGAACCTGAGGCTTGGTAACACCTGCTAACATAGGAGAAAACAAGCAGGGGGGGTGCTCCTTCTCCCCTCCTTTTTTGGGGGAGGAGGAAATAGGAAATGGAGATAGTTCATGGATAGAGAGCGAGCTTTCTCAACCTCAGCATTATTGACACTTGAGGCTGGATAATCTTTATGTGTATATGTGGGGACAGTCCCCTGTGCCCTGTAAGATGTTTTAGTAGAATCCCCAGCCTCTTCCCAGTAGATGTCATGGCGTCCTCTCTTCCCTCTCTTCCAGTTGGAATAACCAGAAATGTCTCCAGACATGGCCAAATGTCTCCTGGGGACAACATGGCTCCTGGTTGAGCACCACTGGCTCAGAGGGTCCAGAGAGATAGACCTCCCCAGGGTGGTGGGAATAGGACCCTAAAAGATGTCTCCTGGTTTGTAGGGCCTTTTGTATCCTCGTTTCCTGCAAAATCCTCTGCATCCTTATTTCCGAACCAACCTCCCTGCCTCCCTGAGATCGTGGCGCACAGGCTCCGGGGCCAACAGCGTGGGTTCAAATCCCAGCTCTGCCCGTTGATGACCACTAACCCTTGGTCCCCTCGCCTGTGAGATGGGAATATACTAGAAGCTTCCCCACTGAACAGAGTCCGTGCAAAGCACAGATCACAATGCTGGGCACATTGCAAATACTCCGTAAATGTTAGGCAGACACCCCCACACACCAGACTCTTCCCGTCTTTGTGGCAGAAAATACGGTTATGTCTACCTTCACCCTACTTGGGAGGCTGTCAAGACTAGAGTAATCAATAAACTAGGGAGATTAACTGCCTTTTACAGAAAGAGGGGAGGCAGTGTTTAATCACTAAGAGTGCAATTTCTCGGCTCTGTGGGGAAGCCGGGTGAGAGCAATGACCTGTAGGCCAGGCCTCATTGCGTTATTCCTAATCCTCTCTACAGCTGTTTGAGGTGGGCATTCATATCCCTCATTTTATGACAAGAAAATGAAATTCCGGGAGGCTAAGTCACTTACTTGAGGTCATGGCCCTCATCAGTTGCTAACTCGGGGGCCTAGCCCACATCTGATCAAATTCAGACCCTCTGTTCCGTGGCTGCACCATGAGCTAGGAAGTAGACAGGTGAGAGGCAGGGAAACAGGCAGATGAGGTGGGCAGAGGGACCCCAGGCAAGGAAATGGAGGAGACATTTGTCTAGAGAAGACAGAGAGTGACCCACAAGAGCTGTTCTTTTAGCAGAGGGAGCTGAGATTCCTGGGTGGAGGCTAACGGTGGACGGGAGTTCTGCCTCTGTTCTTTTTTTTTTTAGGGAACTTGAGAAGGAGAGAGAAGAGACAGATGTCAGAAACTCAGCAAGGGTAGGTGTATGGTGAAGAGTTGTTTGTGCTGTCTGCAATAGAGAGCAGAAACCTAATCGAGGCTGCTGCCCTTAGAAACGCAGCCTCAGGGAGTGTCCTGGGGCAGAGGGGTGTGGAGGTTTCTAGAAGGGTGCCAAGAGGAGGGATCCTAAATTCAGCCTTGGCTGAGAAGCCAAACAAGTATTTGGAAGCGAGTATGTTGGACAATATACACGCTTGGCTCTTTGATCTTCCTGGTGCCCGTCCGTTTCAGCAGATCCCCCCTCCCCCTGGCCAGGCAAAGCACTAAGAGGTGAGCTCTCTGGGTGCTGGGAAGTGGGGGGACATGGGGACCTGGGGGGTGGGGCCAGAATAGCTTGGAATCCTTAAAAGCAAACATACCAATCTCTGACTCGAAGTCTTTTGAATAGAAAATCCAGCCCTTAGAAAATAAGCAGCCATTGATAAACTCGGGGTAAATCTTGCCTGCTTTTGGCAAGGAGCACAATGGCCTCTGGGCCAGGGGTGGGGTGAGGCAGCAGCTGAGTGTGTTTGGACCATATTCCTCTTTTCAAAGGCCCCTGGGCCAGCTGGAGGCTTTACAAGGGCCCCCACTCAGGCCGGCCAGCAGGGAGTTGAAGTAATCTAATTTTAATTATGTGACAAAAGCATGAAGAATCATTTAAAGGTCTGTCAGGGAAAAATGGCTCCAGTCTGCCAGGAGTCCTTAGATGGTAATACAGAGACCCAGGGGCTAAATGCTGGGTTTTGGTGCTTAAAAAAAATTAAGTCCCATAATCACCAGATTGCACACTATTGAAAGAGAGAAAGGCTGAGAGGGACAGCCACTGCTCTATCAGATAAAGGCAGAGGCAAAGATGAGAAAGCCAGCTGCAAGCCAGTAACTCTAAGTTGTTTGGGGGCTTTAAACAGTCTTTCAAAAAATAAGGTGAGTCTTCTCCATCCCTTTAAAACCAGCAAGAGAGCATTTCTGTGCACGGCAACGAACATGAATGGCTCTTAAAGCACTTTCAAGTATATTATTCAGTACAGTGATTTCGTTGGATCTTTAAAGAGAGTTTTTGGTCTTAAGTAAAAAGGATTGATTCTGAAATCCAATCGGTTTGAATTTGCCACTGATTATTTACGTCGAAATGAAAAGAAATGTCCTTCTGCCTAAGCCCTTGGTTCTAGCGCTCGGTTTTAAATGCTGGGAGCTTAGAGCCCAGAAGCACTTTTTCTCTGAATCAGCTGACCTTGACCAGAAGATCCTAGAGGACTGGATGCAGCTTAGTGTCACAGGACGTCTTCCACCTCCATTAAATCGATGCAAAGGCAGTGTTGACATCACGGAACAGATTGAGACAGGTGGCTTCGTCAGAAATATTGCCACGTCTTTCTCGAAGGCAACACAGAAGTTGGCCTGGGCTCGACCCTAGGTACATGCAGTAAGGTTTATCGAAAAGGTGGTCAAAAAAGGCATTCATTGGGAGATAAGTGGGGATCTCTGAGGAGGTGGGTGAACAGATACAAAATTATCTTGCCTCATTGTGTCTTTCCCTCAACTGACCTCCCACCACATGGGGAGGTAGCCTTCCTGAGGTGCTTTCTAAAGTCATAACTACAGGCTTTCCTGCCTCTACCTGGTTTTCTAGGAAGAAGGATAAAAGAAGCTGTTCTGCATTTTCCTCAGGGACCATGTTAGGGTGATGCTGTGTTATGTTTCAGTGACAAATAAAGCTCAAGTTCTCAATGGCTTGACATAATGAAAATGTACTTCTTATACTCACTTCCCTTAGCAGCCCTTATCCATGCAGTGACTCTGGGGTCTGGGTTGCTTCCCTGCTAGAGCTGGGCCTTCTGTATCATCCAACTTCCAGATGACCGTGAAAGGGGAAAGGAGAAATAGAGGCAACTCACTGGCCTTGAACTGCGCAGTGAGTGACAACCATCACTTTTATTTTAAGTTCTTTGCCCAGCTATACTCATGGGGCTCCCAACCCAATGCAAGGAGGTGGGGTGTTGTAGGAGAACCCACCAATATTTGGAGCATATTAACCATCTCTGTCCCCAAGGACCTTATTCAGCCCCATTTCCAAGAATACCCTTCGTGGTTATTTTGAAGCAAAAAGGCGCTCTTCAGCACAAGAATTGGGTTTGTATGAGATAGATAGTGGTATGTGTTACTATTGACCAGCGAGAAACTTTTTCCTGCTTCTCGCCTAAGACCACCTACAAAATATTTTCAATTTGAGATTCCACGTGCAATTGAATGTTAAGAACACATGTTGTATTTCATTTGTATTTGTTTTCCAGCACATGTTGTTTTGTTCGCTATACCGGCAAATCAACTAATCAAACACACGTGGTAACTCTTGGCAGCTTATTAACAAAAATGCATATAAATGCAGAGAAGGTGAAGTGTGGGTTCAGGGACTTTGCATCTAATTTACAAGGAGAGCAGAAAGACCATGGGGGATCACCATAGCTTCTAAAACCAGGTTCATGTTTAACAATACTTCCACATCTGGGACCAGTCTTGGACTGGCGATACGTTCCAGGAGCAAGTGAAGGCACATATCTTTCTTGACTTAACATGAGGTCACATCCACATAAACCCATCGCTAGTTGAAAATATCATAAGGCAAAAAGGCACTTAATGCCCCCCAAGCTCCTGAACATCAGATCTCAGCCTGGCCTTCTCTACACGTGCTCGGAATACGTAGACGAGTCTATAGTTGGGCCAGGTCAGCCAACACAAAGCCTTTTTGATACTAAAGACATGAAGATCTCATATAATGTATTCAACATCTCAAAGGGAATGGTTGTGTGGGCCAGAGTGGTTGTGAATGTGTGGCCGTTCACCCCCACATGTCTCGCTGCCCATCTCCTATATCACGGGAGAGGGCCACACTGCATATCCCTATTAAAACCCAAAACGCAAGTATGGTTTCTACTGAATGCGTATCACTTTTGCACCACTGTCGAGTTGAAACATTGTAAGTCCGGACGATCTACACTTAAAAAGCGACTCCATCGTCTTTTTTGGACTTTTCAGAGATCATGCCAAGAGATTCCTCTCAGCACATGGCCACACTCTTCTCTCTCCAATCTAATTCTCTCACATCCAAAGCTGGTCCCGAGTAAAACCCTCTCCACAAAGAGCCCCTGTGGTTTTCTGGTCTCTCTTCCCTCTTCCCAGTGCCTCATCTAGATTTCCCGTCACTAGGGGAGTGGGGTGGGAAGCAGGTGGACAAGACAGCCCGACCTGCAGCAGTGGGGAAGGAGAGAGTCATCCCTGCCCATGTGCTAGTAATGGGTGCCCAGCTTCATCTGCCTGCCTTGCAGCTCACTGAGCACCACACAGATTCCTGTACTTGTCAATCCTCCCACAGTCCGCCTTCTTTAACACCTCCCCACCCCACCCAAAACCGGAAGGCCCGATTGCAATGTGTTGGCTCAGAAGAGCCTTTGCAATAACAGGAGAGAGATGAACACTTTAAAGTGGGTGTAGAAATAATTTTGTAAAGGAAATTGAAAGCTGAATTCCTCTCAGCAGAAAAACATCTATTTTCTACTCAATCATGAAGAAAGACTTTAGTTTGTGTTTTGGTCCCTCCATTTTCTGATAAAAGGTCCCCCCACCATCTAAAAGTAGAGCATTCCTATGAAGCCTTTCCTATGCCCAAATGGTATAAAGTGAACAAGCAGTTACTATTAATTTGTCTGGAAACATTTTTGAGTGTCCCCAGACCTAAAAAATACCTTTCTTTGGCTTTTCTGATACCTTAGGACACATCTTGCTAACGGATGCACAAAAGAAATCAAGATAAAATCCAAATGCTCACAGACCCAGTTCAGGACTCTGGGGGAGGGGATGGGGGTGGTGGGTGACACTGTCTCTGTAACAGCTCGCTGCCAAACCAATGCTGAGTGCTACTTTCACTGTTTCCATAAAAGTGAAAACTCTCTTTGGATTTCCTCCAGGGAGTAAAAACCATGTATGCATTTCATACTGCCTACAAAATAGAAGTAATAGGAATGTTCCCTATTGCTGCATAACAAATCACCCCACAACTCATTTGCTTACAACAACAACACACATGTATTTTGCTCATGAATCTACAGGTCTGGCAGGGCTTGGTTAGGGCAGCTAGTCTCTCCTCCAGCTGTCATCAGCTGGGGCAGCTCAGCTGGGGCTGTGAGAGCCACTTCCAAGATGGCCGTCAGCTAGTCAACTGGGATTGTTGACTTGGACCTTGGTGTCTCTACCTGTAGCCCTCTTTATAGGATGCTTGGGCTTCCTTACCACATGGCAGCTGATTTCCAAGAGTGGGCATGTCAAGAGACAGGAAGTAGAAACTGCCAGTTGCTTAAAACCTGGGCCAAGAAACTAGTATAGTTATCTTTTCCTATTCTGTTGGTCAAATCAGTGAAAAAGTCTTCTGAGGTTCAAGAGTTGAGGACACAGGGCTCATCTCTTGGCGGAAGAGCTATCAGATTTGTGGCCATCATTAACTCACCACAGTAGACTATCATGACAACTTTTGAAAACTGGCTTTTTCCTCTTATTGAAGCCTAGAGGTCCACCTTTAACCCAATTTTATAAGTGTATTCCATCGTTTTCAGTCTACCTAAGTCGGAGCCAGCTTCCCTCATGTCACCTTCTTTCTGTTTTGCTTGGATCTCTGAAAACCATGGCTCTTGGATTCCCAGTCTCTGCCATTTGGGATTCATTGATTCTGGACTAGAGAACCTCCAGTATCCACTTGGCATTGTCCAACCAGTGACAGCTCAGTCGCTGCTTGCTTCTATGCCTATCTACATTCCTCCAGTGCTTTTACTCACCCAATGAATAGGCTGAAACTAGTCCACTTTTAGGTCCTGGTCCCTCCTGGTCTTCCTTGTACTGCTTTAGTTAAGATGGAACATGACAGGGGCACCTGGGTGGCTCAGTCAGTTAAGTGGCTGCCTTCAGCTCAGGTCATGATCCCAGAGTCCTGGGATCGAGCCCTGGATCAGTCTCCCTGGTCAGCAGGAAGCCTGCTTCTCCCTCTCCCACTGCCCCTGCTTGTGTTCCCTCTCTTGCTGTGTCTTTCTCTGTCAAATGAATATATAAAATCTTTAAAAACAAAAAAAGATGGAACATGACAATTATCTCTTGAAGTAGCTCCAAACTATTTGCACACCTGTCTTTCCTCCTTTCCACCTTTTTTTACTCGTATCAAAAAAGTTTAGAATTATAGAGTTGGAAGGAGACTTACAGTCCATCTAGAATTTACCCCCAAGTTTTACGGGTAAGCAAATCTGGGCTCCTTCCTCACATTTCCACCTGGGTTTCCATTTGAATTCTGGAAATAAGTTTTTACTTCGTATTGCTAAAGTCACTTTCCTGTTCTTCTGATCAAAGCATGCATTCTCTGAAAGGGAGGAAGAGGAGGAGGAGAAAGGTGGAGAGGGAGAAGAAGGAGAAGACAAACCTTGTTTCATAAATTGGTTAGTGAGTAAAACTGAGTGGGGTGTGATAGAAATAAGTTTCCATGTTTTTCCCATATTGAAAGAAAAATAAACCTATTTCCAAATCCTTTGAACATGTTCACATATTTGTATGCTCTTTGTGTTTTCTCCTGAGCAGTTAACAGTTTAATAAAAGCAAAATAACATTACTGCTTTCCTGCTACACTATTAGGAAGAGAGAGAGTTTCAGGGACAAGGATAATACAACTGTGGGTCTGTGCCTTGCCGAGCCTCATCTGGCGATGGTAGCAATCTGAGCTAGCAACACGTGTTTGCTTCCAAATTAATGGAGGTGCATAATGGAGGTGAGTATGAAGCTGGGAAGGAGGCAGGTGTCTGGCAAAGCAGGGGGGCCCTTGCCTTTGACCTTGATTTTCCAGTTAGGTAGGCCAGAGGTGAGTTCAGTGTGCAACTGGGCTGACAGACAAGGGAGGTCTTCAGTTGATGGAGAAGAGGTTGCTTCATTTGACTTTAAAATTAGGATCTACAATCATTTTACACTCTAAATGTCGTTTTCCTGTCACAAAATCGAATGGCTCCACTCTACTTATGAGCACTCTACTTACCCTCACAGAAATCCCACTCCCTTGAGCAGTGTGGTGTATACAGCAAGCACTCCATGAGTGCTAAGGATTCCTCACAATTACAGGTGTGGCACTAGGCCCCGCAGACAGAAAGTCATACACACGAGCCTGGATCTCAAGGTACTGATAAATAAATCTGTAGTTATTTAAAAATATGTTAAGTATAACGATCGGTACCTTTCAAAATGTACTGTTTCAAATTCAGAAAGAATGATATTAGTGTTCATTAAGAATCTTGCTCAGTAAACTTTTTCGGTTCCATTTTAAACATTTCCTTCCTTGTTTCAGGCTTCAACTTTGGAAAGCCAGAATAATTTTCCCTACCACAGCCTCCTCTGTCATGCCCCATGCTGGCCCCTTTGTTATTTTTATTATATAGACTCAAAGAAGCATAGCCTTTCAGAGCTGGAAGGAACATTGGAGACATATCCCTCTCCAATTTTCTCTTTGAAATGTGTGTCATGTTACTTTCCATTCCGTTATATATATTATGCAGCTGTTCAAGTTCTGAATGTGGGGAAGGTCACTGGTATAAATAGGATACCTCACCAAATGGGGAACGTGCTCCTGGGACTTTTGGAAGCCAGAGAGCTCATACTGTGAGTACCAGTCACCGTCACTAAAATGGAGATTTACTGTTCCCCTTGCTGCTTGGCTGTGGCAAACGGGACCGGTAGAAGAGATTACAGAAATTGAGGGGAGGCTGACAGGGGACTCAGAAGTCAAGTCCTTTGCCAGGTTAATGTCCTAAGACTGGTTTGGTGTTTCTCAGGTCCAGGTCCTTGGAAAGGGTTTGGAAAAAAGTTCTAATTAAGCAAATTAATGTAACGATTATGGTAGTACACAGGCTCGTCTCCCAGTATGATTAACTCACCTCAGGAGTGCAGAAAAAGACAATCCAAGGTGTTAACATGCTTGTGAGTCCTCAGCAATACAGTTTCTTCAGAGACCTGGCATGTGGCCAGGATGACTAAATCACGTTAATGTCTGTATTAATTTCACCGTATTTGTACTACACTATATTTAAGAATTGTTGACTGGTTTTTCTTATTCCAGAGACTATCTTATAATAAGTGTATGAATGATCGGAGGAACTTTCTTAATTTTGGAGCCTGCAAGTTGGCAAATTCACAGTGGAAAAGAGCGGCATGTTCAATCACATAATAATGAAGAGCATTAGTTTCTCCAATAAATGTTTAATGCACTGCCACTTTGTGACCCGCTCTGTGCTCACTCAATGCTCCAGGCTCTGAGACACTTAATCATGACATCTCTCTGCGTTGAAAAATAAATAAAAAACAAAGCATAAACATAGTGGGAAAACACTTGTATGAAATCGGCCTCTTATATAAGGGCTCTTATATTTGCTATATAAAGTTCAGTAGAGTATAATTTAAGATACTGATATGGTGCCAAGTGAGGTCATTAAAACGTGAATAAGTTGACAAGAGAATAAGAAATTAACAAGTTAAAACCTAAACAGAAACAGGAACCAAGAGGACTAAATGGGAACCTGAAACGTTTAAACCTCCGGTGCCCCGAGAGAATTTGCTGAGCCAGGTGAATGTAGGCTTAGGTGTTCTATGTTTCCTGGTTCTGTTATTGTCTGGAGAAGGCTAAATCTACTGATTAATTTTAGCATTTGTTAATTAGGTATGTAAGGACTTAAAAAAAAAAGCATAGAATGGGTAGAACATATACAAAGTACAAAATAATATGGTTGCTATAAGTCAAGATGTATTACTAATTAATTTAAATATAAATGAACTAAGTGCCCTTATATGCACTTTTTTACGATTTACTTATTTATTTTGGAGACAGAGCATGTGCACAGGAGCGTGAGTTGGGGGGAGGTACAGGAGAGAATCTTTAAGCAGACTGCCTGCCGCGTGTGCAGCCCCACATGGGGCTCGATCCCAGGATCCTGAGAGCAAGACCTGAGCTGAAACCCAAGAGTCAGATGCTTAACTGACAGCCACCTGGGTCCCCCCAAATGTATTTTTTTAATTATTTATTTTTTTAAAAGATTTTGTTTATTTATTTTGACAGAGAGAGAGCGAGAGATCACAAATAGACAGAGAGGTTGGCGGGGCAGGGGAAGCAGGCTCCCTGCTGAGCAAAGAGCCCGATGCGGGGCTCGATCCCAGGACCCTGAGATAATGACTTGAGCCAAATGCAGACTTAACCCACTGAGCCACCCAGCCCCCCCCATGCATTTTTGACAGTATAACTTAATCTTCTAATCTCGAAGTATAAGAAAACATATTGACAGAAATGTAAGGAAAAAGGAGATAATTCCAGTCTTAGCAGGAGGTTTTCGCATAGACCTCTCTGTATTTCATAAATTTAGCATGTAAGAATTAGATAAGCTACAGAAGATTTTAATAGCATTATTAACACACTTGACCTAATGAACATAGACAGAAAACTGTCCCCACCAACTGCAGGGTACATAATTTTTCCTGGCACATGTAGAACATTTATAGCAAAGGACCAAACAGAAGTTCACATGGTAAGCCCTAACAAATTTTGAAGAAGTGAAATTTTACAGAGCTTGGTTCCAACTGCAATGTAATTAAGCAAAAAATCAATAATAAAAACGAGTGTAAATTAAAAAAAAAAACACACACACCTCCACGTAGTAAGTGGATTAAAGAAGGAACTATAGGCTGGGGAGGAGAAGCAAGATGGCGGAGTAATAGGAGACCTAGTATCGTTGGGTCCTGGGAGTGCAGCTAGACAGTTATCAAAGCGTTCTGAACACCAACAAACTCAACAGGAGATCCAAGAGAAGAAGAGCAGCAATTCTAGGAACAGAAAAGCGACCACTTTCTGGAAGGTAGGAGGAGCAGAGAATTGAGTCGGAGTTGACATATGGGAAGAGAGATGGGGGGCGGGGGTTGGGGAGGGAGCCTCCAGCAGCCACTTATCGGCAAGTGAGAGAGCCACAGGGCCTGAAATCAGAATATTTATAAGTCTGCTCCACTGAGGGACATTGCTCCAGAGGCTAAGCGGGGGTGGAGCCCTCGTGGGGACAGTGTGGTCTCAGGACCCGCGGGGTCACAGAAAGACCTGGGATGTCTGAGTGTGGCAGAGCCCCCAGGTATCAGAGTGGGGGAGGCCGCGGCAGAGACAGAGTCGAGAAGGGGGCTCTCAGCTCGGGATTACCTAAAACTGTGACCCGAGGCACAGTTGGGGCCACTGCTCTCATTGAAAATAGAAGGAGAGATAAAAAGCTTCCAGGACATACAGCATCCTTTCTTGATCAAAACTCTTCACAGTGTATGAATGGAGGGTACATACCTCAATATCATTAAAGCCATCTGTGAAAAACCCACCATGAATATCATTCTCAATGGGGAAAAACTGAGAGCTTTCTCTCTAAGTTCAGGAACAGGGCAAGGCTGTCCACTCTCACCACTGCTATTCAACATATAATAGAAGTACTAGCCTTGGCAATCAGACAACAAAAAGAAATAAAAGGCATCTGAATCAGCAAAGAAGAAGTTGAAATCTCACTCTTTGCAGATGATATGATACTTTATGTGGAAAACCCAAAGACTCCACTCCAAAACTGCTAGAACTCATACAGGAATTCAGTAAAGTGTCAGGATATAAAATCAATGCACGGAAATCAGTTGCATTTCTATACACAAACAGCAAGATAGAAGAAAGAGAAATTAAGGAGTCGATCCCATTTACAATTGCACCCAAAACCTTAAGATACCTGGGAATAAACCTAACCAAAGAGACAAAGAAGCTGTACTCAGAAAACTATAAAGTACTCATGAAAGAAATTGAAGAGGGCACAAAGAAATGGAAAACCGTTCCATGCTCATGGATTGGAAGAACAAATATTGTGAAAATATCCATGCTACCTAAAGCAATCTATACATTTAATGCAATCCCTATCAAAATACCATCAATTTTTTTCAAGGAAATGAAACAAATAATCCTAAAATTTATATGGAACCAGAAAAGACCCCAAACAGCCAGAGGAATGTTGAAAAAGAAAACCAAAGTTGGTGGCATCACAATTCCGGACTTCAAGCTCTATTACAAAGCTCTCATCATCAAGACAGTATGGTCCTGGCACAAAAACAGATACATAGATCAATGGAACAGAATAGAGAGCCCAGAAATAGACCCTCAACTCTATGGTCAACTAATCTTCGACAAAGCAGGAAAGAATGTCCAATGGAAAAAAGTCAGTCTCTTCCACAAATGGTGTTGGGAAAATTGGACAGCCACATGCAGAAGAATGAAACTGGACCATTTCCTTACACCACACACAAAAATAGACTCAAAATGGATGAAAGACCTGAATGTGAGACAGGAATCCATCAAAATCCTTGAGAAGAACACAGGCAGCAACCTCTTTGACCTCAGCTGCAGCAACGTCTTCCTAGACACATCGCCAAAGTCAAGGGAAGCAAGGGCAAAAATGAACTACTGGGACTTCATCAAGATAAAAAACTTTTGCACAGCAAAGTAAACAGTCAACAAAACCAAAAGATAACTGACAAAATGGAAGAAGATATTTGCAAATGACATATCAGATAAAGGGTTAACATCCAAAATATATAAAGAACTTATCAAACTCAACACCTAAAGAACAAATAATCCAATAAAGAAATGGGCAGAGGACATGAACAGACATTTCTGCAAAGAAGACATCCAAATGGCCAGGAGACACATGAAAAAGTGCTCAACATCACTCGGCATCAGGGAAATACAAATCAAAACCATAGTGAGATATCACCTCACACCAGTCAGAATGGCTAAAATTAACAAGTCAGGAAACAACAGGTGTTGGTGAGGATGTGAAGAAAGGGGAATCCTCCTACTCTGTTGGTGGGAATTCAAGCTGGTGCAGCCACTCTGGAAAACACTATGGAGGTTCCTCAAAAATTTGAAAATAGAGCTGCCCTATGACCCAGCAATTGTACTACTGGGTATTTATCCTAAAGACACAAATATGGTGATCTGAAGGGGCACATGCACCCAAATGCTTACAGCAGCAATGTCCACAATAGCCAAACTATGGAATGAAACTAAATGTCTATCAACAGATGAATGGGTAAAGAAGATGTGATATATATATATATCATATCTTCTTTACCCATTCATCTGTTGATGAATATATATATATAGATATATATATGATATATATATGTATATGTATATATGATATATATATACACACATACACACACACAATGTGTATATATATGTGTATACATATATGTGTGTATACACACACATACAAACACACACACAATAGAATACTATGCAGCCATCAAAACCCCCTAAATCTTGCCATTTGCAATGATGTGACTGGAACTGGAGGGTATTATGCTGAATGAAATAAGTCAATGAGAGAAAGATAATTATCATATGATCTCACTGATATGAGGAATTTGAGAGGCAGGGTGGGGAGGTAGTGGGGTGTAAGGAGGGGAAAAAATGAAACAAGATGGGACCAGGGAGGGAGACAAACCACAGGAGACTCTTAATCTCAGGAAACAAACTGAGGGTTGCTGGAGGGTGGGGGGATAGGGGTAGGGTGGCTGAGTTATGGACATTGGGGAGGGTATGTGCTATGGTGAGTGCTGTGAATTTTGTAAGCCTGATGATTCACAGACCTGTACCCCTGAAACAAATAATACATCATATGTTAATAAAAAAGTAAATCAAGAAGGAACTATAAAATAGAAATTAGATAATATTTGAACTGAGTGATTGTAATACTAGTATATGTTTAACTGCTTGTGAAATGCAGTTAACATATTTTATAAAGGAAAATTTTAAATCTTAAATATATATTAGATAAGAAAGCACTTGAATTTCATGAGCTAAGCATTTGTCACAAGAAATTATAAAACAATTAGCAAAATATCCTCTTCCCACACAAAAAACTACAAGGAAGGAAATAAAGTATAGCAGTAAGTAAAATAGACAATAAATAGGGAACTCGTAAGAGAATCGATAATGCAAGAACATGGTTCTTTGAAAAAAATACAACAGTGACAAATGTCCAGTGAAATGCATTAAGAATAGCAACAAAAAAAGGACAACCAATAACAGAAATGGAAATGAGTTTCCACCACCAATGCTATAGTATTTTACAAATAATAAGAAAATATGAACAAATTTGTTCTAAAATTTTTTAAACTCTTGAACCTAACCTGATGACCTCATTTCTTACTTCACTGAGAAACTTGCAATAAACCACAGAACAATTTCCGGAGACCTCTGCCACCCAACTCATTTCCTATAAGACTCTTCTTTGCACCCACAAACGTCCTGCTTATTAATATAATGAACTTATCCATGCTCCTAGGTCTAAGCACAATCCCTCCATCTGTGCACTATATCCTACCCATCTCTTCTACTTAAGGGCATTGCTTTATCAATTCTCCCCTCCTTGTTATATATTTGATTTTTTCTCCTTACCAGGTTATCTCCATAAGCATGAAACATATGCTTATTTCTCCATCCTAGGGAAAAAATCCCTCTCTTTGCCCCAAATCACTCCCATCTACTCTGTTCTCACTCATGCTTTTCTCCTACCACTCCTCTGAAACAGTGCTTGTGGGGGTCATCGTATGACCTTGCTAAATCAAATGACCAACCTCTGCCCTCATCTTACTGAACCTATCCATAGCATTTGACAGAGGAAGAGTGCATTTTTTTCTTTCATCTTGGAACGCCTTTTTCTTTGACTTCCAGGACAGAACAGGTACCTACTTCACCATCTGCCTCACTGTTTCCTCATTCCCTGTCTCTTTTGCAGATTCCTCCTCCTCACCCCAAACTCCTAATGTTGGGGTTCTTCAGAGTGAATCCTTGGTCCCTCTCTTCTTATTTTTATGTACACTTACTTCTTGGCAATCTCATCTGGACAATTGATTTTAAATACCATTTATGAGCTGATTATAAATACCATTTATAAGCAGAGTATTAAATACCATTAATATTCCCAAATTTATATTTGCAGCCCAGACTTCTCTTTCAATTTCAAGATTTAACTACCTAGTTGACAATGCTACTTGACTGTCTAATAAAAACCTTAAAATCAACATGTACCAAAATGAACCTGAGATTTTTATCTGCCAAATGTGCATTAATGTGTGCATTTCCAGTGACACATGTGAAAAAAAAAATTGAAGCCAATTTTATCCTCCTCCCGAGTCCTTACATCTCACATATAATCCCTCAGGAAATCCTGTAGCCTCAACCTTCAAAATATATCCAGAATCTAACCACTGCTTACTACTGCCACTGCTATCACCCTTCCCAGAATCACCCCCATCTCCTTCTTGGATTACTGTAATAGCCTCCTAACTGGCCTCCCTATTTCCAAGCTTACTAACTTATAGTCTATTTCCAACTCAGCTGCCAGAGTGGCCCTTTTAAGGTGCAGGTCAGATCACATCAAGTCTCTGCCTGAAACTCTTCAATGGCTCCCCAGGTCACTCAGAGAATCCAAAACCCTTCAGGAGTTGACAGAACCCCACATGATCTAGCCCTTCAACGTTCTGACCAGGTCACCTACTGGTACTCCCATTGCTCCCTCTAGTCCAGCCACACTGACCTCTGAACTTACCCTTGCCCTTCCCTATTCCTAAATATTTTCCATCAGATAGCCACAGAGCTAATACCCCTTATCTCTTTTAACTCTTTTCTTAGCTGTTGTCTTTTCTGCAAGACTTGTTCTTATCACCCTGTTGCACTACATCCTCCCAGACCCTCTTCACATCTCCCTGTCCTCTATCCCTTGTTCCATTTTTCCTTATTCCATAGTACTTTTCATCTTCTAACACACTGAATAAGACTTTTGAATTATGTTCAGTTATTCTTTTATGTCTCTCCCTGCTAAAATTTACACTTCAAGAGAGTAAGGACCCTGGTTTGTTTTGTGGATGTGGAACTGTGCCTGGCACATCGTAGGTGCTCAATAAATATTTGCTAAGCAAATTAATATGTAAAAATGTGAATTCCTACAAAAATCAAATCCATTGATATATTTGTTTCCAACAATGTTTTAAAAAAGGACAACACATCATGACCAACTTAGGCTTGTCCTAAGAATACAGGGTGACATCAGGTGCCTGGGTGGCTCAGTGGGTTAAAGCCTCTGTCTTCAGCTCAGGTCATGATCTCAGGATCCTGGGATTGAGCCCCGCATCGGGCTCTCTGCTTGGCGGGGAACCTGCTTCCCCCTCTCTCTCTCTGCCTGCCTCTCTGCCTGCCTGTGATATCTGTCTGTCAAATAAATAAATAAATAACTTTAAAAAAAAAAGAATACAAGGTGACAACATTAGACAAATCAACTGATATAATTAACCATTATATTCTTAGGGAAGATACATCATATTTTCTTGATAGATTAAAACACTGATAAAATTATGCACCCATTTATAAGAACAATTTAGAAAATACTTTAAAATAACTACGAGAAGGAAACTTTCTTGTGTTTTTCAGGATATCTAAAAATTCTTTAAAAATGAAAGGTTTCCCTCTGTTTGCGATCAGACAGGGATATCCACTCTCATCACTTCTATCCATCAGAGGTTCAAGCTGAAGTAGTAAGACAAAAAAAAAGAAATAAAAGGTATTAAGATTGGAAAGTAAGAAACAAAACTGTCATCATTTGTAAGTGATATGATAACATATATAGAAAATGCAAAAGACTATACAGCTCAATTATAGAATTAATAAAAGAATCACCAAGGTTGCCAGATGCAAAATTAACACACACCATTTACTTGTACTTCATGTGCTAGCTGCAAACCAGAAAATAAAGAAAAAAGATACTTCTAACTTGAACATACAGCAGACCTAAGAATAAATCTAACAAAAGATGTGGAAAAGATCTTTGTGTGTGTGTGTGTGTGTGTGTGTGTGTGTGCGCGCGCACGCGCACGTGGACACAAAAGATCTTTATAGAGAAAATAATAAGACTTTATTGAACATTAAAGAAGACCCATATAAATGGAAAGCTGTACCATACCATGTTCATGGGTTGAAAGATTTGGTATCAAATATGTCAATTCTCCCTAAATGAAGCTGTAGTCCTTTCAGTCCTAATAACAATTAGGTCAGATTATCTATTAAGATTGATTCACTGCTTTAAACTATAAGGAAATGCAAAGGAGACAAAAATAATGAAAACACACTTGAAGGAAAACACAAGGGGTGAATTTGTCCTTCCATATGGTATAAAGCTACAGGAATTAGATAGTGTGGTACTGATGCCAGGACTGAAAACAGACAGATAGACTAGAATAGAGAACCCAGAAACAGATAAATGGTCATATAAAAAGTTGATATGTGACTGCTGTGGCTTTGTGTATCAGTGAGGGGAAAATGAGTTTTTCAAATGATACTCCTGGGATGAGTAGTAATCCGTACAGAAAAAAGTAAAAGTGAACCCTCATTCATATCATACATAAAAATTGAGTCCCAGTAGATAAGAGATCAAAATGCAAAAAGCAAAATTATAAAGCATATGGAAGATGGGAAAATGTCAACGATCCAAAAGTAGTGAAGAATTTCTTATTCATGGAAGAGAAACTTGCTAATTTTAACTTTAATAAAATTAGGAATTCTGTTAATCAAAAGACATCATAAAGAGACTAAAAGCACAAAACACAGAATAGAAAAAAAATATTTGCAACATGTATTATCTGAAAGTCAGTCTAGGATCTTGAATATATTAAAATTCTTATGAATTAATAAGGAAAAAACTGAGAACTCAGAAAACAAATGAGAAAAATTCCTGCATAAAGGGACACTTCACAAAGAAGGAAATAAAATAGCCAACAGACATATGAGAAGGTGTTCAACCTAATTAATGTTCAGGGAAATATACTTTAAAGCCACAAATACAATCTACATTTTACTTACCGAATGAAAAATACAAAATAAAATGCCTAGATTCCTTTTTTAATTAAAAAAAAAAAAGTCTACATTTTAAATATGTTCCCTAGGAAATTTTGTATTCATTTTAAAGTTTCAGAATTATCTTGTCCACAAATAATTAAAATCAATGCTGCATATATTTTTTCCCCTTTTTTAGGTGACTTACTTATCAGAAATGAAATTACCAGGGTGCCTGGGTGGCTCAGTGAGTTAAGCCTCTGCCTTCAGCTCAGGTCATGGTCTCAGGGTCCTGGGATTGGGCCTCACATCGGGCTCTCTGCTCGGCAGGAAGCCTGCTTTCACCCTCCCCCACCTGCCTTTCTGCCTACTTGTGATCTCTCTCTCAAATAAATAAAATCATTTAAAAAAAGAAATGAAATTACTGCATCAAAGGTGCAGGAACCAAAGAATTACATAAATGGAGAGATGTTTCAATGCTTGTGAATGGGAAGACGCAGTATTGTCAACATATCAGTTCTTCCCAACTTGATCTATAGATTCAGTGCAGCCCTAATTACAGTCCTTGTTTTTGTGGAGAGAGCAACTGATTCTAAAGGTTATATGGAGAGGCACACGACCTAGACCAAGCAACACAATACTGAAGAACAAAGTTGGAGGCCTGTACTCTACCTAACTTCAAGACTTACTATAAAGCTATGGTAATCAAGACAGTGTGGTTTTGGAGAAAAAGATAGACAAGTAGATCAATAGCACAGATTAGAGAGCCTAGAGATAAACCCCCAGAAATACAGTCGACTGATTTTTGATAAAAGAGCAGAGGCAATACAATGGAGCAAAGATAGATTTTCAACAGATGGTTCTGGAACAACGGAAAAAAAAAAAAAAAAAACAACGGAAAAAAATTCTAGACACAGTCATTACATTCTACCCAAAAATTAACTCCAAGTAGATCACAGACCTAAATGTAGAAGGCAAACCTGTAAACCCCCTGGAAGATAACAAAGGATAAATCTAGATGACCTTGGAGTTGGTAATAATATTTTAGATACAACACCAATACATGATCCATGAAAGAAAGAACTGAAGAGCCGGGCTTCATTATCATTAACATTTCCTGCTCTGCCAAAGACACTGTCCAGGGAATGGAAAGATAAGCCACAGGCTGGGGGAGAAAATATTTGCAAAAGCTATACCTGATAAAGGATCTTCAAAATGTACAAGGAACACTTAAAACTCCACAATAAGAACATGACCCAAAGACCTTGACACTGAACCAAAAAGAGAGAGAGAGAGAGAAGATGGCAGGTGGCAAATAAGCGTGTGAAAAGATGTTCCACGTCACATGTCATCTGAGAAATGCAAATTCAAACAATGAGCAATCACTAGACACCCAACAGAATGGCCCCAATCCAAAGCACTGAAGACATCAAATCCTGGCAAGGATGTGGGGCCACAGAATCTCTTACTGGAGGCTGGTGGCAACGCCAAATGGCTCAGCCACTTTGGAACATGTTTGGCCGTTTCTTTTAAAACTGAACATGCTGTTACCATATAACCCAGCAATCATGCTCCTTGACATTTTCTCAAAAGAGTGAAAACTTATGTTCACACAAAGCCTGTATGCTGATGTTTACAGTAGCTTTATTCATAGTTGCCAAAATCTGTAAGCTGCCAATATGTCCTTCAACAGGTGAATGGATAAATGGACTGTGACACGTGGTGACAATGGAACATTATTCAGCACTAAGAAGAAATGAACTATCAAGCCGTGAAAAGACGTAAAGGAAAATTAAGTGCATGTTACTAAGTGGAAGAAAACAATCTGTAATGGCCATGTTTGGTACGGTTCCCACTGCACAAAATTTTGGAAAAGGCAAAACTACGGAGACTGTTAAAAATCAGTGGATGGGGGTGCCTGGATGGCTCAGTGGGTTAAGGCCTCTGCCTTTGGCTTGGGTCATGATCCCAGGGTTCTGGGATCGAGCCCAGTATTGGGCTCTCTGCTTGGCAGGGAGCCTGCCTCCTCCTCTCTCTCTGCCTGTCTCTCTGACTACTTGTGATCTCTGTCTCAAATAAATAAATAAAATATTTTTTTTTAAAAATCAGTGGATGCCTGGGGTGAACAGGGAAGGAGGGAGGGATGACTAGGAGGAGCACAAAGGATTTTTAGGACAGTGCAACTAGTCTATATGATACTATAATAATGGATATGTGCTATTATAACATTTGTCCAAACCCATAGAAAGGACACCACCTATGGACACCATAATGGAAACTATAGTCTTTGGGCTGTAATGATGTGTCACTATAGGTTCATCTGTTGTAACAAATGCACCATTCTGTGGGTGATATTGTAAGGGGAAGGACATGCATGAATGGGGACAGGAAATATATGGAAATACGCTGTACCTTCTGTTCAACATTACTGGGAACCTAAAGGTGCTATAAGAAATAACATCTATTTTTAAAAATGTTTTAAAAGGTGTGTGAAAATATTTTTGTAAATCTTGATTCACATCCCCAAATAGGGGGTAGAGATTCCTATGGCCCAGGGACCTGATCACTGGAATATTAGAATGCAGCGTTGGAGGAGCCAAGTTTGAAGGTAGGTACTGGGGGTTGGGGGTGGCTGGAAGTTAGGGGAACTACGTGAAGGAAGGAGGAGGATAAAATTATCTGGCTGTGAGAGCATTTGGTTCTCGGGAGAAGGATAATGGTCCTTCTGTAGGCAAGTCCTTTACCTCTGTTCTGGCTCAGTCCTCCGCAGACTTCTCAGAACTACATTCTGAAAGATGGACAGTCAAAGGACTATTCCGAGAGGCTTTAAACACAATAATTCAACAATACACTCCCAGTGGGATATACCATAAGGACAAAACACAAAGAGGAAATAAATCTTAACACTAGTTTCAGTATTCGTATTGTCTGGGAATGGAGAGCAGTGGCATTGTTTCTCTAAGACTGTTCTGGGTCTATTGCAGGATAAAGCAAGTGAATAATGATGAGATATTCTAATTTTATCATTTCCAGTGTCCTTGACGACCAGTTTTATCGGTGCAGGAAAAAGGCCATATTTAAGATACAAGAGGCTAAATAAGCCATTTACTCCTACATTTGAATTGGAGCTTCAATATATTCTCATGATGTATTTTATCTTTTAAAAATTTTTTAAACTTCTTCTAAAACAATTTTCTAGTTCTGTCTACAGAAATAGCCAAGAAAATAATGATGAACCTCCCAGCAATGAATATCTTCAGCAGACAGATGGTGATCCTGCAATTTCAATTCCCACTAGAAGGAAAGTGCTCCTTGGAGAAATGATTGATTCGAGATCTGGGTCAGGAAATGTACAGGAGAAACCTGGAATATCTTCTCGGATCAGAAATGAAGGAAGAAGGGAAGATGGCAAAGACAACTCATTTACTAAGACACAACAGAAGGACTCAGGAGCCAACCCGAAGAAGCCGCCCCTCCGCCCAGGCTAAAGATTGAGCATTTAAACATCATCAAGGAGAACACGTGCAGGGGCACCTGGGTGGCTAAGTTGACTGAGCAACAGCCTCTAGGTTTCAGCTCAGGTCATGATCTCACGGTTGTGAGATCGAGTCCTACACTGGCTTCATACTCAGCGTGTCTGCTTGAGGTTCTCTCTCTCTCCCTCTACCCTTCCCCGGCTTGCACACGTACTCTCTCTCTCTCTCTCTTTCTCTCAAATAAACAAATAAATCTAAGAGAGAGAGAGCGAGAGAGCAAGTACAATAGATTAAAGCACATAAAATAGGTTAAAATCCACACGTTCATGAGTCAACAACTACAAAAACAAACAAAATTAACTCAGACTCATTGCCAAAGTGGTTACCTTTGGGGAACATGGGAGAACCAACACATTAATATGAAGATGGTACACAAAGGGAAACAATCAAGCATTTATCCTGATGTTTCTCTGTGAGTGGTATCACGGGTTAAGGAGTACGTGAAGGGGCGTTCCTCTATGGAATTATTCCAGCTCATAAGTGAAGAAGGGTTGATACCATAGTATCATTTCGTGTCCCTCAATGAATTAATGTATCTACGTATTACTCATTAGTGGCTGCCAACCCCACACGAAGAGGAACCACTAGACCCTCCACATGGTAGACCTCAACACCGCTTATAAAACCATCTTAAATAAAATTCATCCTACCTCTGATCCAACCAGCCACTTACAGGAAATTATAAAGGACAGAGTGATGTGTTAAAACACTGTGGAGATCTGAGAAGCAAACCCAAACAGGGAAACTCCTGAACAGAAATAATCACCCAGCTTTTCCACAACACACACAACAACAAAATTGAAGAAAATAAAACGATTTAAAGAGGGTACTCTAGATTATAAGAGACTTAAGCAACTTAGTCACCAGTGCCAGTGGTGGGCTTTTGGGATCTCGATTCGAATAAACAATGCGTAAGAATGAAAACACAGCCATTAATGCATTTATGAAACAATGATTAACATGAACATTGGATACTAAGCAATTGATATCGATGAATGACTTAATTCTTGGGATGGGATAATTATGGTTATTTTTGAAGAATCCTTATCTTTTAGAGATACACGCTAAAAATTTTATGGATGGAACTTAAAAAGAAAGAGGTCACCCTCATAATAATAGGAAAGAGATACAATCTGTTTCAGGGAAGTTTCACGTCCTCCCTACCTTACCCCCAGAAGGCAGAGTTTATTCTGCTGAGTTGTGGATGCACAAATAGAGCCTACGTAGGAAGGTGGAGTTTTTTTTTTTTTTTTAAGATTTTATTTATTTATTTGAGAGAGAGAGCGAGAGCGCGCACAAGTGGTGTTGGGGAGGGGCAGAGGGAGACGGAGAAGCAGGGAGCCTGACTCGGGGCTCAATCCCAAGACCCCAAGATCACGACCTGAACCAGAGGCAGACGCTTAACTGACTGAGGCACGCAGGCGCCCTCGACTTCGGTTTCTGACGAGAGCCCTCTTGTTGGCTTGTGGATGCTCATCTTCTTGATATGTCCTCATATGGTAATGCTAAGAAGGAGAGAGGGAGGAAAGGACAGAGAGAGAAATAGAGAAGGAGATGGGAGAGGGGAAAGAGAGAGGGAGAAAGAGGTGGATGGAGGGAGGAAGGGAGAGAAGGGGGAGATGGGAGAGAAAGACAGAGGAAAGGAGAGAAAAAGAGAGATCTTTGTCTTCTTATAAGGCCACATTCTGCTGAATTAAAGCCCAACCTTATGACCTCATTTAACCTTAATTACCTCCTAAGAGTCCTGTCTTCAAACTCAGTCATGCTGGAGGTTAAGTCTTTGACTCTGGGGAGGCACAATTCGTTCCTACCACCTCCCCTTGCAGGAGGACTTTCCTGCTCAGAGCTGGGTCCAAGCCAGTTCTCTGTGACGGTAGCCAAGTACCTGAGAGCATCTAGCTCCATGAGTATTTGCTGCGCTTCGTGACGGCCCATATGGCTTTTCACAGTCTGCCAGAGTGTGACTGAATTCATTAGATCGAATTGAGGTAGAGAGCTTCATAGGATATTGCTAGTTCTTCTGCTAGTTCTTCTGCTAGTTCTTTCCCTCAGAAGACCAAATACTGAATGGAATTAGTCAGTCACATGACAGGAATGGGGAACGCTGGGTTTGGTTTTTTGTTTTGTTTTGCGTTTTTTGTCTTTTCATTCAGTTTCGTATAATTTTGTGAAAGCTTTTTCTGCAAAGGCCGTGCACAAACACTGAACTCACCTGCTTTCAGGAGTAAGAATAATGAACGTGAGACAAAATCCTGCGAAACATGGCTCCTCCCAGAAACCCTTCACAATCGGGCACAGGAACGAGAAAGACAAAAGAAATAAAGAAAAAAAGAACAGTAACAAGGACAACAAAGCACAGGGCAAGTCTGGAGGAAGAGGGAGGCGGTGCGTGGTGCCAGCAGGGGTGGGCGGTGCGGGGAGCCGGAGACCGCCATGGAGGAAGGGCAGACACAGTGTTCAAGAAGAGAACCAATAATCCGGAAGGACAGGGAATGGCTCCGGAGCCCTTGACGTTGGTATTTCTTAAAATAAATAGCTCTTCTCTCTCTCCCTCTCTCTCTCTCTCTCTCTGAGCTTGAGATTGATTTGGGCTGAGAGCATGAAAGATTAAATCATCATCTTTCCTAATTGTAAGTTTTGTGAAATATTGTCCACACTTAGCTCTTCCTTAGCCTTAAATCATGGGGTAGTGTGTTGTCAGTGGAGAAGCTACAAGCCCCAAGTGAATAAAGTTAGTGTTGGCATTTCAGAATGATGCCAATACTACTGTGGCATGAAGCCGTATCAAGGACCCAGATGTCTGTATCCCACGATGTGCTCTTTTTGATTTGTAGGGCAGACATCGGTGGTTGCCTCCCCAGTATCTATTCTCCTTTCTTCGCTAATGGAACCATGGTTTGGCTTGAATGGCAATGTGCCTCACCCTGGCGAACCAATAAGCACAGGCGGCACCAGTTTTGGAAATCCCACTCCTCCTTGATAATGACCAAACTAGGGAGGTATAAGGGGAAATGGGCTTATGCGCTTATGGGAAAGATTTTCTTGACTGATAAAGAAGAGATTGCCTTCCCATTTTGGATGCTGGTGTGTGAGAAGGAGCTGCAGCAGCCAGATTGTGAGCAGAGGTAGCAGGCTAAGAGAACCACAAAGTACGATCTTCTTGTCTTGGTGGCGTTGAACTAAGGAACAGACTCTGAAACTCCCTACCTCAAGGCTTCTTCATGGGAGACAATGTTTCATTGCTTGAACCCTACTGGCCTTACAACTAAGCACACTTCACTGAGAACAGGAAGCATACACAAAGTTAAAGGATATTAGTGAGACCTGGTTCAAGGATGAGGTACAAACCCCAAAATAACAGTGGTTCAAATAAGGTAGATATTTCTTTCTCTCTCACTTTAGACTCTGGCAATAATCAGTCCAGTTGGCAGAGTATCCCATGTCCTCAGAAACTCAGAAGTCCATCATTCAGGCTTGATGATCAGTAATCCGCAACCTTATTTTCAAAAGTCACCTTAGGATCTGGGTTGGTTCCTCCAGTTCCAGCCACCATAACAATTTTTCAACTAGCAGGAAGGAAAAAAGAGGGAAGAACGGGCACACACATGGAGCTTATGTCCAAGTCCTCAAGAAATAAAGGATCTCAGGTAATAACCTCAAACAACTGATCTATGTAGAGGAATCATTGAAGGAGATTCTTCCTGCTCCAGAGGCCCCCAATATGGTGCTTTGGAGGGCACAGACCAGAGGCTGTGCTGCCTGGGAGGCTGGGGCCAGCTCTGGTAGGTGGCCGCTGCAGGCACTGTGGTCCCATCCTGTCTCCTGCAAGCAGGGGCATTCTAGAAAGGAGGGAAGGGGTGCTCGAGGTAGGAAGGGGGATCAAGAGGTCCTGGGAAAGCCAGAAAAATTTTTTAAAGATTTATTTATTCATTATTAGAGAGAGGGTGGGGGAAAGGCAGAGGGAGAGGGAGAAAAGCAAACTCCCTGCTGAGTGCAGAGCCCAATGCTGGCTCGATCCCATGACCCTGAGATCATGACCTGAGCTGAAATTAAGAGTCAGATGCTCAACAGACAGAGCCACCCAGGCGCCCCCAGAGAAATATACTTATTATTGCCTGCAGGGTCATATTTGCTCAGGCCAGTGTGTCCTGGACAACATAGGCTACACAGACAGCTGAGCCTCTAAGTCATACGTGTGGAGACTGAGCCATGCCGATGGGGCCATGGGCATCAACAGAGGGAGACATAAGCCATGTTGACTCTTCAGCTCCTCAGAGCTCACCCCGCTTCTAAAATTACCCCCGTCCTCTGCTGGGTCCTGACATGGGCACGACTGAGGCTGAGGTGGCTCCCAGGGTCCATAGGAGACACCCCAACTCTCTGGGAAGTCATGCTTCAACTCTCCGGAGAACAAACGTGGTAGGCAGATAAAAACGGGTCTGGGTTTGAAGCTGGCCTCATGGCCTCCCAGGTCTCCATGAAGTTCCTCAACTTCAGATTCCTCTCTTGTGAGACAGGCTGTAACGCTAGTAACTGCTGGAGGTGGAGATTTCTTCTTGTTCTTCCTTCCCTTTCCTCCCTCTCCTTGATCATCCCCAGTCTAGGTGGCGAATGGGTCTGGAGTAAGACAAGAAGAAAGGCCAAGGCTTTGTGTGGACAACAGCACAATCCTGAAGCTTTGCCCTGAGGTGGGTGGACGGGGGGATGGGGACACTGAGGTGGAGGGCAGGGGAGTAGGGGAGGCCGGGGGCCGGGGGGGAGGGTCACGTTGGCTAGAGGAGGGGTCTCCTGCAGACATTCCACAAGAGGGCGCTACTCTTTGGGCTTCTGGAAGGGCTTCAAGCCTTCCCAGAACACTAAGATCTCTAGGGATCCCACCCTGCTCCGTGCCCTCACCAGAGCAACCAACCTGTAGGGAAGAGCAAGGGTAGAAAAGGCCAGAAATTTTCTGAGTGAAGGAGACAGAGGAAGAGAGACCAGAGAGAGAAGGGTCACTGAGATGCCTTCCCAAAGTACCCAGCACAGTGTTTGGCACATGCTAATCACTCCGCAAATGGCAGTGACCGTCTTTAGCATAGAAGGGACCTTGGTTCTTGTCTTGATCCCACCACTCGTAAGCGTGTTTCCTGATTGACAAAATGGGGGCTTTGAATGAGACAGTCTCTAGGTTCTGTTTGAGCTCTCCTGTCTTTGTGGGGTTGGGGTTGGGGCTGGGAAGATGGCGGTGGGATACATACAGCCAAGATTAGAGACTTGTGCTTGACATGATCCTAGTTCCTGCTCTGAGGTCCCCCTAAAGCCACCTGAACGCTCAACCAAGAGAACCCCGGGGGTGGACCTTTCTTCTTCAGAATGGAAGTGTGTCTGTCTCCTCTTCAAATGCTCTTCTCATATAGGAAATTCTACTCATTAAAGACTTGTCCATAAAGATTCTTAAAGTGGAAATGTTTTTGGACAAATGGTGGTGTTATCTATTCAGATAAGAATGAATTCAATTTAATTGATTGTCTTTGAACTTTTAACCCACATGAGCCACATTTAGGAAATGGGGCCTTTGATGTTAGGACATGCAGGTGGAGGGCAGAGATGAGGCATGGTGGGGGGAGAGAAGAAGGTGTGTAGGAGAAGGGAGGTCTGTGTGGGTGTTTTGGCGTACTTGGCATGGGGAGGGATGCCTAATGAGCTTCCAGACTGCACTAGTGTCCAGTGGCTGCTGCAACACGTGACAGCAAACTTGGTGACTTCAAACAGTAGACATGTTATTTTTTCACAGCTCTGGAAGCCAGAAGTCCAAGATCAAGGGTGTCATCAGGGCCATGCTCCTCCTGGAGGCTCTAGGGAAGAATCCTTCCCGGCTCCTTCTAGCTTCTGGGGGCCCCTGGCATCCTGGCTTGTGGCTATAGAGTTCCCATGTCCACCTCCCTGTTCACATGGCCTCCTTCCCTGTGAGTCTCTCTGTGTCCTCTCTTCTCGTAAGGAACCAGTCATGGCATTTAGGTTCCACTCTAAGTCCAGGATGGTTTTATCTCAAGATTCTTAACGAATCCCATCTGCAAAGACCCTATTTCCAAACGAGGGCACATTCCGAGGTTCTGGCTGGCCGTGGTGGATTCGCTGTGGGACACTAGTCAACCACCGCACAGGCGTTGCAAGAGTGGGGGTGGGGCACCTCGGCGGTGCTGGAAAGGAGCTGGAAAGAGCTGCAAAGTTAAGTCTTTTTTCTAGAGCTGACCCTTCCTCTCTTCTCTTGTCAGGTGAGACCTGGCCTCTCCTTGCAGAAAATCTGGCCCGAGGGGGGCAGAAGGAGCCTCTGCAGATGTCAGCCTACGGTGTTGAGCTCTCTTCCATCCCTCCGACCTGCTGTCTAGCTGGAGAACATCCTCTCCCCAGCCTGCCCCTTCTCCCCTGCCTGTTGGCTCCTCCCTACAGAGGGACCCGATTCTACCTGAGACGGCGTCACAGGGATGGGGCTTACAGGGTTTCAAATGCAATAGACTGGTGTTTGAGAGTTTTGTCCAGAAAAGAAACGACTAGCGGCCTTCACTTCTGCCAATGTCAGTCTCCACTTGCCTAAGTGCTTTTGTTAGTTATTAACACGACTCGAACATGATTAGATCCCCGCAACCTCTCTACTGAGCACTATTTAAAAACGCCATCTCTAAGGACAAGGGCTCCGTCTCCCAGCTTCCTCGGTGCAGCGTCTTTTTAGGCAGTGTGCAAGCCCAAGGGTGAAGTGTTGGATTCTTACTAGCATTTTCCAACAGCCAAGCGGGTGTTCCTATGCAGATGAGCCGAATGCTTTCCTTTTATGTAAGTGTCTGATGCACCACAGCGCTGTTCTCTGACTCCTTGCAGCCTGCTCAGACTTTACCGGGCCCTTTTAAGGTAGCAACCATTTGGCAGCTTTAATCAAAGAAGCTGGCCTCCTTCTATCAGGAAGTTAAAATTCTGACATAGCCCTAAAATTTCTCGAGACAAAAAGTTCATCTATTTTCAGTTTGATGGTACGTTAGTTGTGAGTTGTTTTTCTTTTTTCTTTTTTCCTTGCCTATGATAAAAGATCAATTCAAACTAGCTGAAAGCACAAAAAGGGATTTAATAGGATCCTGGGATTTCTTACATAATCAGAGGAAACCAATAGCCAGACAGGGAAAGGGATAAGGACGGAGGAAGGAGCAGGAGAGCCTTGAGCCACCACAAGGATTTGTGCTGTGTCTCTGCTTCTGTCTACTGGTCGACCTCATAATCCCCACACGCGGGCCCACATCTGACATCCTGCTGAGGTCCCAGCCGGAGCAGGACTGACTCACCCTCGTGGTCTCACAGTAAAATAAAATGCCAAGGCAGGGCTGGGACAGGATCAGCCTAGGCAAGAACATCACTCCCGGATCCAAGGGCCACAGGTGTCTGGAAAAGCCCCTTCCTTTGGACGGTTCATGAACCCAGACTGAGGTCATCAAAGCTAAGTCACCTCTTCTTTTAGGTAATGCAATTCATGATGGCCTTGCCGTACACATGTCTCTTTTTGAAGAAATGATGCTTTGAATACTATGTTGTTTGTTTCCTTTGACAGAACCTTTCTGGAACAGGTGAAAATATCTATTTTGGCAAAAAAGTCTGCTATGCCAAGTTTATTAAAATGGGTCAGATATTGTTTAAAACTCTGTGTTAAGTGCTATTGTGTGAAGAGCATTTAGTGCTGTGGATATTAGATTTAACAAACACCGTGATATTGTGTCTAGTGAGAAAAACTCTTCTCCATTTTAAGTATATCTTTCATTTGTTGAGGAACTAAAGCTGAGACCTAAAAGGGGCAGTTGAGGGATGCCTGGGTGACTCAGTCGGTTAAGCGTCTGCCTTTGGCTCAGGTCATGATCCCAGTGTCCTGGGATCAAGTCCTGCATCAGGTTCACTGCTTAACGAGGAGCCTGCTTCTCCCTCTGTCCCTCCTCCCACTCGTGCTCTCTCTCTCTGTCTCTCTCTCTCTCTCTCTCAAATAAATACATAAAATCTTAAAAAAAAATTAAAAGGGCAGTTGATAAAAGCAGCTCTGGGCTATGTCCCCATATTTAAAAAAATAAGAGCATCAGCAATAGGTGTCACCTTCCTTTAAAAAGACAGGTCTTGGCTGCAACAGAAAAACAGCCCAGATTCTACCCCTAGGCTCAGCTTTGTTGCACTGAACCATCATTGAATGAAGCAAAATTCTTCCCTTATCCTGTGCATTGCACATTCCTGGTTTCTCGGAGTAGCTAGCAAATTCCTCCGGGAATACTCCTTCACCCCCTTTGAAGGACGAGGACAAAGGCCAGAAGACTAAGCAGAAAGCCTATCTCTTGCTGGGATACAGCGCAGAGCGTGAGACTTGGGGCAACAGTCTTGGCTCCAGATCTCGACGAAGCGGAATAGAATACTGAACACTTCAAAATTTTGATTTTCTCAGGTCCTCGCAGACTTGAGGTAATTCTACGCAGTGCTGGTTTGAGTATTAAAGGCGCGGGATGACTTGGTAAGACTTGTGTTTGGTCCCAAGGGTACCCTGACCTCACCCCCTTTTCTGGGCAGTCCCTGTCTCTCTTCCTGGTCCCCTGCGTGCCCCCAGCACAAGCAGGGGAGGACGGCCATTGAGGAAGAGCCACATTCGTGTCGGCCTTACCGCCAGTGGCATCACGAAGTTTCTCTCTCCTGTTTTCCCACGAGCACAAGGTCATTTCCGGTTGGCTGGCCTGACACGGGGAGACACGGCCTCACACACCACCTGATACGGGGTGTCCTCGGTCCTATGTATCCAGACGCCCCAGCGGGGTGTGACGCTTGTTCTGAGCAGAGAATTACGCTTTTTCAAAAGCTACAACTTGGTCGGTTCCTCCATCCATCCTTCCCTGTGTGCTCATTCCAAGTACCCCTTGTTCTTTGGAGAACATGTCTTAGAAAGAGGCAGCAGTGTTTGTGTAAAAGCACGAGCAGCAGACTGAGGGACACTTTTGAAACAAGGGTGTTGGCTAATCCTCTCCCACGGCTGGCCCGGTCCCTGGGGGTTGGCAGAACAGAGAGTCAAGTGTGGATCAGAAAGAGCACCCTGTAAGCCCTCAGGCACCGAGATCCTCATCCAAGAAACTGCTCTGAGTGTCAAGTGCGTCATGTCTGCCAAGGCCGGACCGAGGACAGCCAGACCCGCGGCCACGGCCAGCGGAAGGCTGATCTATTACCGTTGTCTTCTGGGCTCGGTAATATCCGGTTTTCCTGGGGTAACACTTCTCCCGGTGCGAGAAGGAAGCGAAACATGTTTTTGGCCTTCTCTGGCGCTGGGTATGGAGCTTAGTTTTGCACCAGAAGAGCCCAGACTCATTCCGATGGTCCATCTCTGTCAACACAAATGTCAGAAAGAAAAGCCCGTGAGGCAGCACCTGTGGAAAAATGAGGATGAACGTGGGATACGGTTTGGCGATTGGGCCTCCTGGGCACTCAGAAATCCTGCCCTTTCCAGAAGAGCTGACAGGAATGGCAGTGGCCGGCTGCCCCTGGAAACTCTAACTTCCAGAGTTGTTGCACAACCGCTGAGTGGAGCTCCTGCCAGACCTGCCTTCTGCTGGATACCGTGTCTTATTCTAGTGCGGACTCAACCGCCGGCCCGCGGCCAAGGACGGTCCTATTTCTATTTCGGGAACGCTTGCCATTTAATTCTGTCTCAGATAACATTCTGATGCTTTAACCCGTAAAAATAAATCCAATTCTTTGAAGTCTGGTGTGTGTTTGGATCTTCATATAGAGACAATGGGAACTATACGTCATTATTGGCTTTAATAGAAAAAGCAGGGACTAAAATGTCTGTAAGTTGAAGCCTGTAACACCGTTTTAAAGCCTATAACTGTCTTGATGGTGGGGGGAGGGGGGGAGGTGGCGGAATGCTCCAGAACTCAACAAAACAACAAGGTAGATTTAAAAAACTCTAGACAACACTTGGACTGATAATTATTAATACCATTCAAGGGAGCCTAACTTTATTTATCAATTAGCAAAATTAGGTTTTCTTAGGAAAACTACTGCGGATTGCTTTATTTTTTAAAAATTTAATTTAATTTTTTTTTCAGTGTTCCGAAATCATTGTTTAAGCACCTCACCTAGGGCTCCACGCAATCCGTGCCCTCCTTACTACCCACCACCAGGCTCCCCCAACCTCCCACCCCCTCCCCTCCAAAACCCTCAGTTTGTTTCTCAGAGTCCACAGTCTCTCATGCTTTGTCTCCCCTCTGATTTCCCCCAACTCCCTTGTCCTCGCCATCTCCCCATGTCCTCCGTGTTACTCCGGGTTGCTTTAGACCCAGACCGTGAAAGAGTGGGCACAGGAGCCAGGCGCTTCTGGGGAGCGCGCAGCTCATGCATTTGTCCGGAGCGCCACCTAGTGGAGACCTAGGCGACGCTGCAGAACCAGCCGGGAGGCAGAGCGCAATGGGTTTAAATTTAAGAGCAAGCCAGAAGCCTTTGTTGCCTCATTTAAAAATGATTTTTCTAGTGTGCCCATATAGCTTTTTTGCCTCGATAAATACAGCCTCGTGAACACAACCAACCATTTATTGGGCAAATCGGAATGATAGCGCTTCGCGATCTTCCTTGGGAAAAATCAGTTCCCTATGTGGAGAATCAGTATTTTAAGTTAGCAGCGCAGACAACGAGAGATCCCCATACAATGCAGGTAGTTGAACAACTTTAGCCAGAGCGAAGATTCCATGAGCAGAAATGCAAAACACAAAGAAGACGTAAGAACAGCAGCAGCAGAAAAACCCAAAGCAGGCTACTGTTTGTGTTTGCTAAATCGAAAATAGGACCCGTAAGTTATAATTTTAAAAAAGCCACTCAGATAATTTTGGCCAGTGGTGAGTTTTGAGAACTGGATACCTGGAGATATCCTTATATCCTATAAGCATGAGGTTTCAGAAAAGTCTTTCTAGTGCATCCGGTCCCACTTAAACTCACGCCCCTGGCTTTAGCTTTTTCCAGGCTGAGCTATTTGGAACAATCTATGCAGCTTCTACACCCACCCTCCGCTGCCCCCCACCCCTGGTTCAGCTTCCAAACTGTTACTAGGACTGTGCATCTCAAATCTGAATGTGGATCAGAATCAGCCCGATGTCTTGATACAACACAAATTCCCAAGCCCCCTGGCTAGAAATTCTGAATTCTGACTCAGAATCTGGATTTTTATCCTGTTTCCAGGTGAGGCCGTTGCTGCCTGTGTGGCCCACGCCTTGGGAAACACTGTACCCCAGCAATAACCCTACAAGAGATCGGTGTGCTCAGCCATTGCCCGAAACCTTTCGGCGTTTATAGGGTAAAACCCAACCATCAAGCAGGGAACGCAGACACTTAGTTTTTCCGGGGCATCTCTCTCTCTACTGGGCTCTCGTTCAGGCACAGCCAACATTTCCCTGTTCTACCACCACTGTGCCTGGGACTTTTCACACTTTCAGATTTTGCATATCCCATCCTCTGCCTGGAGTCCTTCCCTCCTGCTTCTATATTGGGTCAGACTCCCACTCATCAGTCAAGATGCTGCTTAAATGTCACTTTCTCCATGAAGCCATTGCAGAGCCCTTCAGTAACACCATTTCTCTCTTCTCTCCTCTGTGCCCGGATTTGCAATGCATCACATCACCTTTTGATGATCTGTTGGCACATTTCTCTACTGCCTTGTAAGGCCCTAGAAAAAAAAGCTCAATTTATTCTCTTTATCCTCGTCTTCTACATATCCCTGAGACTAGGAGAGTGGCCGGCACAAAATACACACTAAATGAACAATTGCTGCATGAAAGACTAGACAGTCAAGGGCAAACGATGGAAGCAAAGAGTTGGTTGACTTTTCCCTTAAGTCCTAAAAACACTTACAATGAAAAGACAGGTTCACTCATTAGATGGGGGTTGGGCAAATCAGCTAGAGGGGCCTGGAAAACATTTTCAAGCCTGGACACTATGGAAAATACGCACATTTCCAGAAAGAACTCCCTTAGACCATTGTCTGCTCTCCATAGGAATTAATGCCACTTTTCCCAATCCTTTCTGTGCCCCTCCAGAAAGGCCTTAGCATTTTAAACCTGATTGGCGCTAAAGAGAATTTGGATGTGGTCTTACTCTGCCGAACAATTTAACTGCTGTTTAAAATGTCAGAGAAATGACTTGATAACACACTTCCCATTTGAAATATAAGAAATGCTGTAATTTGGAGGATAGAGACCCAAGGCTCTCCCTTTTATTAATATTAATGCACATATCGTAGGGATTAAAGATACTAAAGCAGCCACAGAAGAAATTAGTGTCATTAAAAAAAAAATTATACTCATCTGCTCTCAGATTTCTAAAACATAGGCTAGGCTGGGGAAACCCTACTTTTATAAATGGTTTTAAGGGTGAGAATGTTTTTCTGTCACCGGCTGGTGTTTTATAAAACATGCCATTGTATTCAGCCTTGCAGAATTTATGCCATTAGGAGTTAGACCTTCAGATAACAGCTGGCTGGAGGAAAGGGAATTGTTGGCAGAGCATAGGCTGGTAAATGATTTGCAAAGACATGTGAGCTGGTTTGCTCTGAGTTTTCATCTCTCCTTTCAGTAAAACCTTGACCAAGGACTTGGAGATCTGCCTGAGCTCGTACTTGGGAAGAGCAAAGTACTATCCGTCACGAGTGGTGGCTGGTATTCGTGTGCCCAGAAATATTCTGGGAGTCAACCCCTCATGCGAGGCAGAGTCATCTTTCGTTTATCAGTCATTGGACAAGTTGGTATTGTGGGCCGATTCTGGGCCAGGCGCTCAGGTTGGCCCCGGGGATACTCCCAACTCGAATGTGTATCTGTATGTGTATGGGGTGTGTGTGTAAATCACCATGGAGAAGAAGAAAGGCAGAAGCAGGCTAGAGGATCAGTAGAGCTGACAGCCTGTGGTTTTCCGTGAGGGGATCAGGGAAGAGCTCTTTGGCCCGGAGACGGTAGAGGCGTGGTCCTGCTGCACTCCCGGGAAGGAGCCTCCCAGGCCAGGATGTGGACACGCCTCCGGTGCTGGGGAATGGGGAGGTACTAGTGAGGCCACAGCAGAGTGAGTGGGAACAGTCCAGAAGATGAGGTCCAGAGAGCGTAGGATGGGGTGGGAGGCTTCTCCTATATGGCCTCGCAGGCCATTGTAATAATTTAGCCTTTTTTTGGGGTGTGCGATGGGAAGCCTAGAAAAAGGATGGACTCTCTTTTGTGCTTTAACAGGGTCACTCTGGCTCCTGTCTTCTGTGTAGGCAGGAGGGAGACAGGGCAGAAGCACCGGGATGAATGAGAAGCCCAAGACGAGGATGCCTGCGAGAGGTGGGTGTGGCTTGGACAGGATCGTGGTGCACAGGTGCTGAGACGGGGTCATACTCACCGACAGGATGTGTGGAAGGACAGGACAGAAGATGGAAGGGAAGGAGAGAGTCAAGCATTGGGGTCCAAGGCTTGGATGTGGAGCGGCCCTTCACTGAGATGGGAAGGGCGGTGAGAGGAGCCTAGAGAGAGCTCCGTTTGGAACATGTGAGTTTGAGATGCCGATGGGACAATCTGGTGGAACCTGGTCTTAGGGAAGCTGCTGAGTTGGATACAAAGTCGTCCGTCACCCGCATGTAAATGGTGATTTGAAACCACCAGACCGGAGATCACCAAAGGTGATGTAGGCAGGGAAGAAAAGAAGCCCAAAGGAAAACCTACATCCTGGGCAGTCTATCGGGAAGGGATCAGGAATATGAGTAAGTCAAGGAACTGAGAAATAGAGCTGTGAGAACAGCTACGCAGATATTGAAATCGCCAACCGTGGAGACAAGAGGGGTGCTGGAAAGCGTAATAGTGACCCACGAGCTAAGAGAGTCGAAGGATAGGCTATGCAAAATTTTGGTTATTATGTAACCAAGCAGAGTGACTCAAAACGCTGTAAAACCCAGCAGGTGTTTAGTCTATGAGACGCGGATTGACTTCGATTAATTATCCTTTAGCGCCACCTGCTGGACACGGGCCAAAACAAGTAACTCTAAGGATGAAGCCTCCGGGGACAGTCCTCCGTGTGGTTTTAATACATTTCATGGCAGGTGGAGAAAAATAGAAAAGTTCTCAGTGCACTGTGAATAAATAGATAATAACGTTGGCATTTCACTGGAGGTAATCAGTTCGCAAATCTGGCTTTCTGAAGTAACTAGAGAAGAAGTAGAAGACATAAGAGGGAAGCCCAGTTTGGGGAAGACAAACCAACAGGCACCCAAAGGGTTAAAAGAAAAGGAAGCAGGAATAAGACAGGAGAATTGTCTCTTCTATAATTTGGCTTTTGGAGGAATATACTATCCGTTCTCTTTTTTCATGTCTACATGTATTTCCTCCCACTCCCCCACCCCAGTTCATTAAAGTTTTCTGTAATCGGATACTCCATTTAAATATTACTAGTGACATGGTCACCCTACCACTGAGCCTAGTACAGGTCCAGGTGAAGAGCAAACGTTTAATATTTGCCAAAGATCGGAGTAAGAAATAGCACTCAACAGTAAAGCTCGTTGTATAACAATGGGCATATACTTAAAATACAAAGTTGTATGCTCAAAAATGTTAAGATGGTAAAATTTAAGTTATGTGTGTTTTTTTTTTTACCACAATTAAAAATTTAAAAAAATTTAAAGACAATATGAAGGATCCTTGGGCCAAATGTAATATCTTGGTTGTGATAGTGTATGACAATTTTGCGAGATACCTTGATACATTTCTTTATTGCTTAAATTGGTGCTAGTTTGGCTATTTATAACTCTTAGGGGAATACATATTATCTGATAAAATGACTTGTCTAGCGGTTTGCTCCGAGAATGGCAATGTTGTTTGGTATTGGCAAGGATGCTAGTAGAATTCATTCCATCAATAGGGCCGAGGAGAGAAACAACATATCCATTCTGACATATATTAAAGAAGCATTTGGGAAAATCCAAAATACATTTGTGGGTGAGAGATTCTCTTATCAAAGAATAAGAAAATGAATACAAAAATACATATCAGCCCTCTCAGAGAATACAGAAGCATTTGTGGAACAGAGCCACCTAAACGTGGCCATTTCTGTCCCTTTATTCCAGCTCCCATCTCTATGGGTCTCCTAAATTAGATAGATCCTGGAGTCTATAGGAAGCTGGAGGAAAGAAAGGTCTTAGGTTTAGTTGGACTCCAGCAGAGAGAATCAGCATACAGCTTTGTCTTACAGCGGGATGATTGCCTGGAGACCAGTTTTGGGGAGCTCAGGTTTGACAATGGTGGATATTAGGAAGAATGTAAATTTTGAAGTCAAAGGGAGCCACTGGTGAAAGTCACCATGTGCCCTGATGAAGTGTGTCTGGCTACTGGGCTTCCATAAGGCTAAGTAGTTAACAAGGGTAGCTAAGCCCTTTATGCCAGTGAGATTGGTAAAGTCCATGGAGACCAACATCAGGGAACTCTCCCCCATGTACATCATTGAGAGCTGGTGGCCTGACTTCTCCTCGTGAACTCCCTGGAATGGAGACTGGTTTGCTTCCCTCTTCCCATCACTACTGCCTTCCCAGGTATTTAAATAATCTTACCTGGGTACTCCAATCAGACATCCAACAACAGCAAATCCCACCTAAGGAAGGTCTGCAGTTGGAAGACGGAATGACAAGTTGTAACCAATACAATACATGCGGGGCGCCTGGGTGGCTCAGTGGGTTAAGCCACTTCCTTCGGCTCAGGTCATGATCTCAGGGTCCTGGGATGGAGTCCCACATCGGGTTCTCTGCTCAGCAGGGAGCCTGCTGCCCTGCCTCTCTCCCTGCCTGCCTCTCTGCCTACTTGTGATCTCTCTCTGTCAAATAAATAAATAAAATCTTTAAAAAAAATTAAAAAAATAAATAGAATACATGCCCAAGGAAATGAAGCTGCTGGAGGAGATAGACAAGAATTTTGTAGGGAAGAAAATAACATTACATTAAAGGAGTCATTGGCAACAGGGACAAGAATTGCTGACAGTAAGAAATATAATTTACCAATTAAGCAATTACAAAGATAAATAGGAGAAATTTGCTGTTGAGACCCAAACTAGTAGGCTTAAGAAAGCAAGTCCAAGAAAATATCTTAATGACCAAGGTGGAGGTAGGGGAGGAATCCTATAAGACTTGGAAAACAGGCTCAAACACCTAATTCTGTAATGGAGCTCTAAATAGAGAGGTAATCCTTTAAAACATAATAAAATAATATTTCTGTAAATGAAATAGATATCAGTGCCTATAGATATCAAGGCATACTGATTTCCAGACTGCATATATGAGAAGAGACACAGATTTAGGAAAAATCCCAATACAAGTCTTGAATTCAAGAACAAAAGGGAAAAATCATAAAACCTTTGGGCAAAAAGACCAAATCACATTCCAAAGAAAAATAATGACTGGCCTTGGACCTTTCACATGTAAAGCGAGAAGGTGAAGGACAATAGAGTCAGATCTACAGACTTCTGAGAGAAAGGGACTATAAGCCATAATCCTATACCCAGCTAAAATATCTCACGTCCCATGTCAAAGAAACTTGAAGATAGGCGTGAGTTCAAAGACAGTATCTCTTAAGTGGCCCGAAAGGAGGCGTTTTCTCAAGGACATGCTCTGAGAAGACCACAAACCCAAGCAGGCATGAAGATAAAGCAAGAAATGACAGGAAGCCATCATGGGCAATGAAACTTGAGATATTTATAATCTGCATAGAACCACAGCTGTGAACTCCCGAAACCAAAGAGCATTCTGTATGATAATTTAATAATATTAAATAAGTACTAAGTTATCTCAGAAAAAGTGGGAATTGGAGGGAGTAGTAACTAAAATCATTCTAAAACTTTCAGTTTAAGACCAGGGGAAGAAAGGGACCCCTGCGTGGCTCTGTGGGTCGAGTGTCTGACTCTTGATTTTGGCTCAGGCTGTGATCTCAAGGTTGTGAGACTGAGCCCCATGTTGGCCTCCATGATGAGCAGGGAGTCTGCCTGCCTCCCTCTCCCTCTGCCGCTCCCCCCCACATGCACGCACACACACACTCACTCTATTTCTAAAAAAAAAAAAAAAAAAAAAAAAAGACCAGGTGAGGAAAGACAAAGAAAAAATATATTGAAAAGTATTCATTGATCTTATTGGAGTCACTGGGATATACTGGAGAGATGGTTAAATGGCAGCCACCTGAGGGAGGGCTCTCCCTGGCTGCCTGTTCAGAGCTTCCGCGGGGCACAGTGAGGGTCCTGGTGTCCCCCACTGAGTTGGGAGCATTGCCTCTGTGGGTCCTGCTATGCCCCTTGATCCTATGAAATTACAGGCCTTTATCAGACAGAGTGACACGAGATTGCCGATGACTGGACAGACCATATTGAACCTCCAAGTTGTATATTAGAAAGAGTGAAATGTAACGTTTTTGCCAAGGCCGTCTCTCCAGGGTGTCACTTCCTTCCTTCTTGCGATCCAGGATGTCATCCAGGAGATGTCAGTCTTTCTAGCAACTGATGTGCCGTCCAGCGATTGCTCACCTTGGGCTGAGCACTCAAGCCCAGATGAGCTTCTCTACTTCTGCTGCTGGGGTTGATGAGGACTTGTTTGTGTTTCCCAGTGTGGACATCCAGCATTCGAGCGGCATGGATTTCAGCAAATTTAGAAAGATGAAGAGTCCCTCCCTGGAAAATCACACAAATGGTCCCAAGCCGTCTAAGCTAATCAGGCAGTCACTCATTGCCGGGGTATCTGTGGAAACGGCAATTTCCTGCATTGTCAGGTTCTCTGCAATGGTAGACAGAAGAGGCAAAACGAAAATTTCCATTGCATAGAACGAAGGGAATGAAATTGAAGACATCGAAGACTTAGTTTGATAAGCTAGCGTTTGTATGTTGACTGCGGAATGATTTACAATGATGTATGAAACTGACAAATTGAAACTAACCAAAACCTCCCGTAACAGGGATAAATTAAATAAATAACAGCAGTAGCTCCAACTTTTTTTAGACATGCAAATCCCCTTACATGGTTTAAAAAGTATTTTTAGCCATTTTGAGTGGCATGTGAGAGAGAACGGATTTTATGTATTTATTTGTTTTTAGAGATTTTATGTATTTATTTGAGAGGGAGCATGCGTGTGATTAGGGGAGGGGCAGGAGGAGAGGGAGAGTCCCAAGCAGACTCTGCGTTGGGATCGGAGCCAGACACAGGGCTCAGTCTCAGAACCCTGAGGTCATGACCTGAGCTGAAACCAAGAGTCGGACACTTAACTGACTGCTGAGCCACTCAGGTGCCCCAAGAGAATTGATTTTAAAAAGAAAATGTTTTTATAATTTTGATCCGTACATTAAAGGCTGTGTTATAAAATCCCTTTGAAATATAATGGACAGAATCAAGTCCGGGAGATAATGAGTTAATAAAAAATAGTTAACTGGACAGGAATCTTAAGAAACAATGTCTATATACCCTAAGTAGTTTACTTTAACTTAAAACCTTTACATAAACTTTCATTTGAAGATACTTTGATGTAACACCACGGCATGGACGTTTCTTACACAAACCCCATAATGCATTATCCGCAACTGAAGTTTTAGTTGTTTCAACTGGAGGGTGAAATCTGTAAATTTTATCAAATGATGTGAGTGTAGAGCCTTCGAAGATTTTTTTTTAACTGTCTTATCTATTCCCTTACAGCGCACATTCAAAATACAGAAACTGTTAAAAATTAAATATAATAGCCAGTACAAATGGCATTCATAGGCTTTAGGAGAAACATAACTGACTTGGTAGATACTGAATGCAAGCCTCAGGGACAGGGGTTCTTGGGTCTCCTGGAAAGTGGCTTCCTTGACTCGAGGGGGCAGCTTCCGTGGAAAGGCTCTCTGTGCCTACGAGGGAAGGGAAACACCTCAGAACTACCTGGCAGGTTTGAGCAGACCCAGAACACTGGGCGCCACCATCTGATCCAGAAGATCTGGGGTGGGGGGCCAAGGACTTGCATTTATTACAAATTTCCAGGTGCAGCTGGTGCTACTGGTTGTGGGGGGCATCCTTTGAGAATCACAGGCACAGGCCAACTCGGGGAGTGGGTAAAAATCTTCTGTGTCGTCTTTCTCCCACTTAACAAGCGAGCATTGCTATTCATTTTAAGCAAGGAAAAAGCATGAATTGTTGTCGTGTACATTTTAGATGAGAGATTGCATTTACTTCAGGGACTGCGTTATATTACACAAAGAGGAAATTTATGTATTAATTACCAGAAATTACTAGGAATTGAATTACTACTTTCCCGTCCCTGATGTTTAGAATGATTGCGTTCTGTGCTCAAAATAGCCAATCGCTTTATTTTTAGGACTGTAATTTCTTGTTTCTGAACGAGGAGAGAAAAGGTTTCAGACCCTTCCCTGCAAACGTTTTTCTGTCGATAATGCTTTGCAAATGCAGCTCGCGTTTATTCCAATCCGTGAAAAGCCAGCTCAGAGATAAGATGTGATTGTCACTCTTGTTTTCTCTTTATCGCCTGGGCTTTTGAAGCATGCTTGAGGTCTCCGTGTGGTGGACGGGAACTGTGATGACATGAAGTCAGGAGCAGAGTCTAGAGGTGGGTCCACAAAGCTGGCTGCTTCAGGCTCATTTGCACTGGCCATCCTGCACGGAAGGGCAGCGGAACAGAAAGGGCGTGCAGAGAAACCCGGCAAGGCGGCTTCTGTCCTCCCAGGTGTTCAGTCGGTCCTGGTTTCACCGGGAAGATGTTCAAATCATTTGACTTATCAGCCTTTTAAAAACAGCAATGGAACCTGGGTTCTGACCATCTTTGGCTAGGGGACCCTTTAGAAAGGTAATAAGAAAATGAAACAGTGTTACATCATTAAGAAGGATACTGCTCAGGTAGATTTATATGCAGAGAATGGCATGTGGTCCAGTGAAAAAAGCAAGCTGCAAAAAGGGTTTAAATAGCCTGAGTCCATTTTTGCAGGGAAACAGTGTTGAAATACAGCCAGCAAAATGTTCCCAGCAGTGAGCTAGAGGGAAACACATTGGATTCCTGGTGTTTTTTGCTTCTTATGTTTTTCAATGTTTGCTATTCCATCTTACTTACATAACTTAAAAAAAAAAAAGAGGTAGCTATTATTTTTAAAAAGCAAATACAAGTGATCCGCAGAGAATTGAACTGTCCTCTCCCACAGTTTGTGTTAAATAATTAATGTCGGTTTCCTGACATGAGATGTTGTACAGGAAAGTGGGGCATCTACAGGTTATGTGAGTGCAAAGTGATCTATCCACAGATCTTTTTAGTACTACACATCTTTAAAATGCAGTATTTAGCACATAATTACTACTTCAAATACAAGCTGTTTACTGGTAGGAATAACAAACAAGGAAATAGGCACAGTCATAAATTACTGGTAATCACTATAGAAACACTCTAGGATAAATTCTATTTTTGTTCCTGTAATTGCAAAGTTACTTTCGATCTAACATAAGAATCTTACAATTCTGACTCTTTCACATATAGAATATTTCACATATATTTCACATACATGTGAACTACTTTAAATATACCTTTTAAATATTATTTTAGATATGTTTTCCATAAGTATCCCCCCCCAAAAAATGAGGATTTACTAAATATCAAAGTAACCTTCTTTTAGACCAGACTGGATCATCTCTCACAAGGAAATCTATATGACCATTTTTCCATTGCCTGTTAAAATGATTTGAGGGACATTTACCTAATCTTGTCTTCCTGACTCATGACTTCCTGAAGGTTGTGACTGGATTTGGGTCGAAATACCCTAGTGGTTGTTTAAAATGTAATTTTTTTTAATTTAATTTTATTTTTTTCCATGTTCCAAGATGCATTGTTTGTGCACCACACCCAGCTAAAACTTTATGTTTTAAGAATGAGAAAGCCAATTATGTTATTTTAACATGTAAAGTTAACATGTCCCCTTGCTGCATTTTAGAAATCTCTTTCTTTCCTATTACTCTTCAGTCTAAATCATCCTTTAAAAAAAAAAAATCATGCAAAAAAGTCCCATTTACATTTGAAGTTAAAAAACTGCATTGCAGGCAGGGGTTGAAGGCTCTGGGGCAGCGGACGTGGGTTCAAATGCCAGGGGGCACCTCAGTGGATGCCGGCGCTCTGGGAAGGGGGAGGAGCTTAGAGACGCTGAGCCATCCCTAAAGCCTTGTTTTGGGGAATAGTAATATCCTTAGAGCTTCAGAGCCGTTTCCTAGGCCCAGATGTCTGTTTCCATTTTGCCTCTCTTTCCACTTTTTCACGTGTTTCTCACTAAGGAAATACCCAGGGGAGTGTGACTCAGGCGTATTTGACTCCCTGTAAGTAGAGGGGTGTCCAAGCCAGGGTCTCAGTGATGATGTCTGCATGTACTCTGCCTAGTTTTAACCCAGAAGACATGTCCCCTGAGTCACTATAAATAGCACAGGCAAGAGCATAAAAGTTCAAGAGAAAGTATCACTGGAGTATTTATCAAATTGGGGGATTTAATTCCCAATAGTTACTAGCCATTTGCATTTGAGGCATGCTTTGGTCATTTAAATTTGATTATTTACAGACATCTGAATGATACCCAAATCCTTTCCTAAGTGGCCTAGTGCAGTCATTTTAGCTACTCTGATATTTTCTAAGATCAGCACGATGTCACCACAAGATAATCTCCAGAGAAAAATCTCAAGACACTGGATTTGGAAAACATCGTGTTGCTGGCAAGGCATTTTATATAAATAATATTCTATAACATTATGGCACATTCCAGATGCCATTTTAATGATCTATATGCTTCTTATCTGTATATTTGGTGTTTTTTAAAAATTCTTTTTGGGTCACAGAGATTAAAAGGAGTACTTTTAAACTCATTATTTCATTTGGTATGATTTCATAAAGGTGGTTATCCCGAATTAACATATAAGGTCATGGAAACACAGAGAGTCCTGGACCAGGGCTCCCCATGTCACACTGTATGAAGGATGCTCTTTTTTTTATTTTTAATTTTTTATAAACATATAATATATTTTTATCCCTAGGGGTACAGGTCTGTGAATCGCCAGGTTTACACACTTCACGGCACTCACCATAGCACTCACCCAATGTCCATAACCCCACCCCCCTTTCCCAACCCCCCTCCCCCCAGCAACCCTCAGTTTGTTTTGTGAGATTAAGAGTCACTTATGGTTTGTCTCCCTCCCAATCCCATCTTGTTTCATTTATTTTTCTCCTACCCCCTTAACCCCCATGTTGCCTCTCCACTTCCTCATATCAGGGAGATCATATGATAATTGTCTTTCTCCGATTGACTTATTTAGCTAAGCATGATACCCTCTAGTTCCATCCATGTCATCACAAATGGCAAGATTTCATTTCTTTTGATGGCTGCATAGTATTCCATTGTGTATATATACCACATCTTCTTTATCCATTCATCTGTTGATGGACATCTAGGTTCTTTCCATAGTTTGGCTATTGTAGACATTGCTGCTATAAACATTCGGGTGCATGTGCCCCTTCGGACCACTACGTTTGTATCTTTAGGGTAAATACTCAGTAGTGCAATTGCTGGGTCATAGGGTAGCTCTATTTTCAACTTTTTGAGGAACCTCCATGCTGTTTTCCAGAGTGGTTGCACCAGCTTGCATTCCCAACAACAGTGTAGGAGGGTTCCCCTTTCTCCGCATCCTCGCCAGCATCTGTCATTTCCTGACTTGTTAATTTTAGCCATTCTGACTGGTGTGAGGTGATATCTCATTGTGGTTTTGATTTGTATTTCCCTGATGCCGAGTGATGTGGAGCACTTTTTCATGTGTCTGTTGCCCATCTGGATGTCTTCTTTGTCTGTTCATGTCTTCTGCCCATTTCTTGATTGGATTATTTGTTCTTTGGGTGTTGAGTTTGCTAAGTTCTTTATAGATTTTGGACACTAGCCCTTTATCTGATATGTCATTTGCAAATATTGAAGGACGCTCTTAAAGGTTCTGATGGGTTTGGTTCTGGAATGAGTTTTGAAAGAAACCCCACCCCCCATCATGCCTCACGAGCTGCAAGAGTTCTCAGTCCTGTAGACTATAGGAACATAATATCCCAAAGGGAGAGCATAAGCAAGAGGTGACATGTGGTCCTTTGGTCATTGGCACTGCCCCCAGCCAGCGGTTCCCCTCTTCGGGATCTATCCTGCTTCTGGAAGATGTATGGATACATTGACTCGAACAGTTGCAACCCAGGGTGGCAAGTGCACAGACAAGTCGCCCAGTGTGCCAAGAGGCAACTATGGGGGAAGGGCACCAACCCAGACCAGGAGCTTTGGAGGAAGCGGTCTGAGTGGAGACATGAACAACAAGAGGGCATCAATCAGCTCAAGTAGCAGGAGGGAGAGAGGGAAAGGGGGGATCTACACGTGCAGAGACCCCGAAGCTAGGCAGGGTGTGCTGAGTTTAGGAACTGAAAGCTCCGTGCAGGTGCGTGGGAGAGCGGAGATCCTTACCAGCCGCGGAAAAGAGTCTGGACTCTTATCATGACAGTGAACGCAGGCCAAGAGAGGGTTTTAACCAGAGGACTGTGGTGGGAAGAGCAACAAAAGTTGTGATTCAGTTGAATGATAGTTGAGTGGTGACAAGGGAGGGGAGATCTTCAGAAAGAAGACGCATCTGACCTGGTCAGTGATTGGATGTGGATGGTAAAGAGGAGGGAAGAACCGAGCCTAATTCCAGTAAGATAAGGGCCAGCAAACTCAGCTCAGAGAGCCCACAGGGAAGTAAGGCACTGACATGAGGGTGTCCTCCCAGAGCCCCTCCCCCCCACAACCCCCGCCTCCTGGACATCCTCCCAGCCCCTACACCCAAGAGAAGTTTTTTCTTTTTTCATACGTAATTCTCAAGAATTGGATATTGCTAGCTTAAGCTAATACGCATGAAACTATTATTCAACCAGCTTCAAGATACGGCTTTAATCCCTCACCACACAAAGAGAGTTAAAAAGAAATAACTAAACTCTACAGATAAGAAGCCTACAGATCATGAAAATACAGAATACACATCCGCGCATTTGGTCTGAAGGGACCCTCAGAGGATGGGCATAGCCAAGGACCCGGAGCCAAAGAGAAGGGTTTCATCTGGCACAGGCAGGGTGATGTAGGCTGGAAAGTATTCATCAAGACATCTTCACGATGTTCGAAGCCACACTGGAGGAGGATGCCAACTGCATCATATGGAAGCTAGTCAGATCATCTCGGTTTTTTCCCTTTTGCTAGCGTCGGCATTTCATTTCCTCCACTCGGCTCAGCCCCTGCAGGTTACACAACCATCCCTCCGCCCACGGCGTGTCCCAGCCGGGTGAGGTCAGGCCGCCAGAAAGCACACAGCGACCGACGAGGATGGTCCCAGCTGGGGGGAATTTCGCCTTTTCACGCACTTCACGGAAGATGGCTTCATTCAAAGGCATCATCTGCTTGGTTGTAGGACCGGTCTGACTCCACCACCCCGAGACTTTCACAACTGAAGTTCCTTCCACCGGAGGCTGCATCGCTGTTCTTCCTCTTCAAGGGCTTTGCTCCCTGAAGGTGTGCTGGCTCCAAGGGGGCAGAAGTCGCCTCGTGGGGTCCTTTGGCAAAGGGCACCTCAGCCCCACCCAGTTCCGCGGCACCCGGGTGACTGGCCGGGGACAGAAGTCGGTCGCTCCTTAGCCTTTTTCTTATGTCTTCTTCTTTAGTCTGAAAAGCAGTATTAAAGAAGCAAAATGAGCCCAGATAACTTCATTGTGCCTATGCCTGACATGAACCTGCATGGCTGGGCTGTGCCATCATTCAGTCACTCCACAAACACGGGCTGAGGCACTGCTGAGGACAGACACAGTCCCTCCCCTCCTGGAGCTTCTGGGTGGCCTTTGTTCTCCCAGGTAGGGGAAGGAGAGGTCGGCCAGGTAGGGAGATGGAGGCAGAGGTTGGCAGCCCACAGCTGTGAAAGCTGCTTCCAGCAGGATGGGGGACACAGGGTGATGGAGACCCGGTGTCCTCTGCAAGGCCTCCCCTCGTCTCCTGCCCTCTTCCCCTGCCCCCGACGCCTCCTCCCACCCCCACTCCAGCTGGGGTTTTCTTTTTCCATATGAAGCAGACCCCATACTCAGAAGTGAACAGTGTTTCCTGAGGCTACCTGGATGGAGCCAGCATTCAGCCAGCTTCAGGATGCTTTACTCCTGCACCCCACAAAGAGAATTAAAGGAAAATGACACAGCCCAGAAAGCCTACAGATCACTCCAGTACTTGGTCTGAACCCTAAATCAGTGGTTAGGAAACGCCTATGTGGGTACACTGTCAGCAGGCAGCCCTGCTCAGGGGTGAGCTCGGGGACCTTCTTGCGCCTCTCCACTGCCTGCATCTTCTCATCCAGCTCATTCATTGTGAAAGCCTTTGCTTCCTGTTTGATCTTAAGCTTCTTCAGCCTGGCTGGCGGCTTTCTCAGCGGCGTCGTATTCACCTGGAGGAAGACAGTTTTCAAAAGGGAGAAACAGACATTATTCTGGGGGTGGAGGGGAGATCCAGGAGAGGTGGCATGCACACGGTGTAAAAGGTTAGTCCTAAAAATCTAAACAGGTATGTTAGCAGAGTTAAAGACCACCATGTGAATGCTGGGAACAACAGAACTAAGTCCTAAATAATAATAATAATAATGAAAAAGGTCTATTAGATGTCTAGGAAAAAAAAAAAACAAACCAATGACAAAAACAGGCTCTTCCTGAAACCCATCAAAGAATGCGAGGACGTTCGGGAGCTGGAAGAGGATTCAGGAGAAGAAAAGATTCTGGAGAAGAAACCTAAGGCAGAGAAAGGAGGCAGACGAGTGATGAATGTGTAGTTCAAGGTAAAAATAAAAAGTTAAATCTGATAATTTTGTAAATGCCGCGGGCTACAAACGCCTTTCATTTCGGATCAAGATAGGGTTTTAGTACTCTGGGTCTCACAGAGGAGAGAATTAACAATTACTGAGCAGCGACCCTGGGCTGGCCTTTGCTGTCAGAAGACTTCGAGAATGTTTTCATGACGTTAGGAAAAATCCCTAACTCTTGCATGTCACTGACTACCCTTTCTGGAGTTTAAAGTGATGGGATAGTGACTTTCTGATTAATTTCTACTTATAAAAAAGTAAGATTGTAAAGGGTTTTTTTTTTTTAAAGATTTTATTTATTTATTTGACAGACAGAGATCACAAGTAGGCAGAGAGAGGGAGAAGCAGGCTCCCCACTGAGCAAAGAGCCCAACTTAGGGCTCAATCCCAGGACCCTGGGACCATGACCTGAGCTGAAGGCAGAGGCTTTAACCCACTGAGCCACCCAGGAGGCCCCAAAATTAATTTTTAAAATTATTGTATTTATTTATTTGAGGGAGTGAGAGAGAGCACAGCAGGGGTAGGGGCAGAGGGAGAGGGAGAGACAGACTCCCCGCTGTGTAGACACCCATGCAGGGCTGAGTCCCAGGACCCTGAGATCATGACCTGAGCTGAAAGCAGAAGCTTAACTGACTGAGCCACCCAGGTGCCCCTAAAAATTAATTTTTTATGACATACATTGGTCATGAAAAAGTAAAGCAATACAGAAATAGTTTCCCAGGCTTCTGTTTAAACCACCTGGTCCCCAGTTGTATTTATCAGCATGAACTATTTTAACGAGTTTGGTATGTGTCCTGCCAGAATTCTCTATGTGCATATATTTATATACATTTGTATGTGTAGTACATCTGTAATGTTAAACCAAACGTAAATAAGATTATACCCTCACCAGGCTCTGCAATTTGCCTTCTCTTAATTTACGACGGACATCCTTCTAGGTCAGAATATATAGATTTATGACAACTGGGGAAGGTCCCAGTGAACTCTGGGGTTTCATTATAAATAAACTGATTTGTCCTAGGTAATTTCTCTAAAGACTTCTATTTTTTAAATTTTTTATTTTTAAAGATTTTAAAAATTTATTTGACCAAGAAAGAGAGATCACAAGTAGGCAGAGCAACAGGCAGAGAGAGAGAGAGAGAGAGAGGAAAGCAGGCTCTTTGCTGAGCAGAGAGCCTGATGTGGGGCTTGATCCCAGGACCCTGAGATCATGACCTGAGCCGAAGGCAGACGCTTAACCAACTGAGCCACCCAGGTGCCCTGTCTCTAAAGACTTTTAAAGAAAGGGAACTAGTGATATCCATTGTAATATCTAAAAGACTGTCTCTTTATACTATAAGACTGCCCATGCTGAAAATACGTCCAACAAAGAAGAGGTCTAACACAATAGAAAAAGATACCAAACAAAGACTCAGACAGACCTAGGTTTAAGACCTGGCTTGGCCATGGTGTGTTTTTGCCTGAGTTCTTCAGCTCTGTAAACCTTGCTTTCATCTCTTTAAAAATGGGTTTAATAATACTTATTTCACAGGATTTTCTCTTTTAAGGAGGTATCAGTAATCACTCAGGAAACGGTAATTACATTTCATTCAGTGAAAGGAGTGACTTTTTAAATGAAGTTTTTTAAAATGTTAATTCCAGTGCAGTAAAAATACAGTGTAATATTAGTTTCAGATGTACAATAGAGTGATTCAACACTTCCATACAACACCCAGTGCTCGTCACAACTTAATCCCTCCTTAATCCCCTTCCCCTATTTCCCCATCCCCCACCTACCCACTTCTCCTCTAATAACTATCAGTCTATTCTCTATAGTTCAGAGTGTCTCTTGGATTATTTCTCTCTCCTTTTTTTTTTCCTTTGCCCATTTGTTTTGTTTCTTACGTTCCACATATGAGTGAAATCATATGGTATCTGTCTTTCTCAGACTTATTTCGCTTAGTACTATACTCTCTAGCTCCATCCATGCCGTTGCCAATGGCAAGATTTCATTCTTTTTGATGGCTGAGGAATATTTCATTGTGTATTTACACCACGTCTTCTTTATCCATTCATCAGTCAATGGGCACTTGGGCCATTTCCATAGTTTGGCTACTGTAAATAATGCTGCTATAAACACTGGGAAGCATGTATCCCTCTGAATTAGTGTTTTTGTATTTTTTTGAGTAAATACCCAGTAGTACGATTACTGGATCCTAGGGAGGTTCTATTTTTAACTTTTTGAAGAACCTCCATACTATTTTCCACATTAGCTGTACTGGTTTGCATTCTCACCAACAGTACCCGAAGGTTCCTTTCATCCACATCCTCGCCAACACCTGTGGTTTCTTGTGTTTTTGATTTTAGCCATTCTGACAGGTCTGAGGTGATACCTCATTGTGGTTTTGATTTGTATTTCCCTGATGATGAATGATGTTGACCATCTCTTCATGTGTCTGTTGGCCATCTGGATGTCTTTGGAGAGATGTCTGTTCTTGTCTTCAAGCAGTGACATTTTTCAGTGACAGCCCACAGAATCATCACCAAGTTACAGTATTTGTCTTGAAGGGTGGGAATGGGAACCTGAATCCCGGAGGCCAGCTGGAAGCCTGGGCTTTAACCTGTAGACCACTAATACCCATGGTATCACCCGAGACAAGTCACCTCTTTGGATTCTGTTTTCTCTCACGTAAAAATAGTGAGGATGCTGAGGACCACTAGGGTTCCTTCCAGCTTTAAGAACCATGATTCTCGGAAAGCCTTTTAGAAGGAAACATTTGTTGAAGTTTTGGCACAGTTACAGCCATCAGACAGTTTTATGTGGTGAGAAGTTTTTCACTACAAAAACCGTGGGATGTCTGTCAAAGCAAGCTCCCCCTCCCCCATCACTGTATTATTTTTATGACAATTGGCTCTCAGGCTCCCTGCTGGCAAAAGCCATTTTCTGTGAAGAGGGACGTTCTTGCTGTAGTGGTTCAGCTAAAGATACTGTGAAATTAGTATGAAAACAGTTTTTTTGGGAAGTTCATTCACAGAGGGCTAAAAGAACATGCAATAGTAATCCCAGATTCAGTGAAGAAAGACTCTCTGAGGCTTCCCACGGGAGTCGGCATCTTGACTAAAGTCGTAGACAGTAGTTCTGAGAGACTTGGGATTTCCGGTCTGGGTGGACTCTTCCTGTGGCTTTATCCCGGACCATAGGTACAAAATCAAATACTTCCTCCTGCTTCCGGAAGTGAACCTCCCTGTGCAGCCCTCATCCTTTCCTGAGTCTGATGATTGAAATAAAAGCCTTGAAAGACTACTTGAAAGGGAAAGTATCTGTATTCTTTCCCACTGGATTTCCTGAAACCAGGATTTACCAACTCTCGGCGCTTGAAAATAACAGTGATACACTCAGAGAGGAGTGAGTCATAGAAACTCAAAAAAAAAAAAAAAAAAAAGAAAAAAATCAACTTTAAAACCCATAGAAGTTGCTAGGTCAATGATTTTCTTTTAGAATACCAGCAGAAGTGGTGCCTGGGTGGCTCAGTGGGTTAAGCCTCTGCCTTCAGCTCAGGTCATGATTCCAGGGTCCTGGGATGGAGCCCCGCGTCAGGCTCTCTGCTCAGCAGGGAGCCTGCTTCCCTTCCTCTCTCTCTGCCTGCCTCTCTGCCTACTTGTGATCTCTGTCTGTCAAATAAATAAATAAAATCTTAAAAAAAAAAAAAAAGAACACCAGCAGAGGACTGACCCACCCAAAACGGTGTGATAAGGTTTGGATCTTTTCAACCCTCCTTGCTTGTATATATATAATGCAGCCACTGTGCATTCCTCAGAGCCTCCCAAAGTAACTGTTGACCCACAGATGAACTACCCTGGCTAAGTTCTGTCACCAGAGTTGTGTGCACAGAATGGGTCGGAGCTTCCCACAGTCCCGCTCCCTCCCTGTGAGACCCCCCAGCCAGGCCACAGCGTTGGCTGACATTTATCTTATCAGTCCGCATCCTCCTCCTTAAAAAAACTCCCCGTGAGGTTCAACAAATAACATTAGAGACTCTGAGGCAAGATAACCAACTCCCTCACTCTACTGAAGGATACCAAGGGCAGAAGTGGCCCGGAGGAGGGAGTCAACTTTGGCCACAGAAGAAGGAGTCAATGGAGAAATCATCTTGTGTTTGGAGACTGTGGGTGGGCTAAGGGATGGGGGGAAAGGAGTTTGGGAGAAAAAAACATCTCAAGTGGATAATGCCGAGGTGGATAAATGAGAGCCTGTTACAACTCTTGTAGAGATCCATACCAACCAGACACATAGTTTCATGTGTATATAAAGTCCGTACATATTTATAATAAGCCACTTAAGGTTCTTTAGAATGTTTTAAAGTATACTGAAAGATTCACTTAGTCTGGTATTTACCTTACATATCATTGTAATTCCTTCTGAGTGAGGGTAAATTCTATTTGTATGAATCCGCTGGAAAACATGTTATCTGGAGAGGGGGTCACTATGAAACTGCTGTAGTATTTGCCAACAAGCAAATGAGAAAAATTAAGAAAAAAAAAAGATGAATGGGGCGCTCTGGGGGACAGATACTGCTGTGGACCTCCAGAGAGAACTGGCCCATGGAGGGGGTGTCCCCAATTCAGCAGATGAGTGGAGGACCCTCACTTTACACAACCTTTTCTTATATTTCCCTCTACATGAGAACCGAATTGCAGAAGGGGTCAGATCTAACATTCCCTTATATTTATACACTTGGTCTACATAAGAAGTCTTGTTTTTAAAGTATTCTCACGTTTATTTATTTATTTATTTTTAAGATTTTATTTTTTATTTATTTGACAGAAATCACAAGTAGGCAGAGAGGCAGGCAGAGAGAGAGGGAGACGGCAGGCTCCCTGCTGCGGGGCCTGATCCCAGCACCCTGAGATCATGACCTGAGCCGAAGGCAGAGGCTTAACCCACTGAGCCACCCTGGTGCCCCGTATTCTCACGTTTATTATTCCATTCCCCCCTAATATTTGGTTTAAATGATATCTTTGGGATCGATGAAGAAATTGTGTTACAATTTCTCATTGGCTTCATCACATCCTAGTAACTGCTGATATTAACATCCCTTATGGTTTTTTTTTTTTTTAGCTAATTTTATCATCTGTTCTTTTTTTTTCCCTCAACAAATATTATTAAATATTTGAGAATTAAAAGTATGATTCAATTAACTATCTAATTAAGTATGATAGTATAAATAAAAGTATGATCCAATTAACTATTATTAGATATTGGATAGTTAAAAATATGAACTGTCTAACAATATTTCTGTTCTTAGTATGTTCCCCCTTTCAGTATTCACTCATCTTTTTACATTGGCTCCTAACTTTTCCTAAAATATTAAGACCCCTGGTGTCTGATATGTTCTCAACTACGCCTGAATTGAGAGACTTTACCTGAGACACTGGCAAATTGTATATCTCTTTCATTTCCATATGTTCCTGTGTATACCCTTAGTTCTCTACCTGAAAATGTGTTATGGCATTATAATAATAATCATATAATTACATATAACATATAATAATAATCATAGTTATAATATAATATATAAAATACCTTTATATATTATAGTTTTAATAATATATTTATATAACATTGTAATTTATTATTTTAATACAATATTGAATAATTATAATATTAATATATTATATATTTATTGTATTTTTATACTATTAATATATACATAATATTATAACATATTTTCAGGAATACTTTAGAATTCTTTTTCATAATGAATGGGGGAATTCAATTTCACAAGCTTTAACCCTCTCCAGCTTTATGATGAATTCGAAGGCTTTGTGTCCACATTGGTAGAAACCCCAGGGCAGTGGTTCTTTGCCTGGGCTGCCCACCAGAATCACCTAGGGACACTACAGCCAGGGCTTCCCACCAGCCACTAGTCCCAGGAGGGACCTGGGCACTGGGATTTTTTGAAAGCTTTCTAGGTGACTCGAATATGCAGCCAAGTTTAGGACCACAGCCCTAGGCGATAAAACACACAGCTGTGTTGTTGCAAGTCTGGATTATACTGGGACATTGTACAAAGCAAAAAACAAAAGAAACGAAATGTGTTATTCTTGCCTACCTCTGTGGTCCCGTCAACTTCAGATCTTTTTTGAGAACAGTCCAGCTAGGTTCCTGATAATCATTCAATTTCTCTATAATATAAACGCAGTCTTCATCTGGGGCTCACCTAATGATGCTATTGAAGGTCAAGTCCATAGTTTTCATTCTTCAATAGATACATTTCTTTCATGATTTAGTTGATATTACTTAACCCTGCTGGTGCCCTTGTAAGGTCTCAGTTTGAACTCATTCATCTCTGACCAACATTTTAATGCTGTTCCCAATGCTGTTAGCATCGAGGTTCTACAGCATTTCCCTAAAGAAGGCATCGCTTCGCTACTCAAAGTTTCCACAGTCCATCCTTCTCCAGATCGCTCTCCTGTCTTTTTCCTTTTGACACACCTTCCTTTTTTCTGACCTCCAGAGACTCACTTACAGCTAGAAAAGAATCTCTCCCCCCTGCTTTTCCATGTTAAAGACCCATCTTCTAGTACTTTCATATCAGATACAGTATCCTAAAGTGCCTCGTATCACAATAGCGTCGTCCAGATGTAAACTGTCATTACACTGACTTATCTTTTCCATTATATAATCTATTTTTACCTTCCCCCGCCCCCTACATCCTCTTACTCCTGGCAACCTGATAATATCATTCATGAGGTTTAGCAATCTCCTCTCTTTTCCCCAAATACCTTCGTATTTTCCTTCTTCAAAAGAGAATGCCACTTTGGCTTTTATTCATGAGTTCTCAGCATTTCCTACACGCAGAGAAGGAAATTACCTTTATTCAAACACTTAAGTGACTTGGTCGAGGTGGCAAACTTAATTTAAATAATGCATCTTTTTTATTCCCAGTTGGTTGTTTTCCCTACAAGACCAAGATGGCAGCCATCCAGAGCCTTTAATGTTCCTTCTGGTGGGGCGGGCGCCTGGGTGACTCGGTCCTTAAATGTCTGCCTTCCACTTGGGTCATGATCTGGGGGTCCTGGGATCAGGCTCCCTGCTCAGCAGGAAGCCTGCTTCTCCCTCTCCCACTCCCATGCTTGTGTTCCCTCTCTGTCAAATAAATAAATAAAATCTTTAAAAAAAAGTTCCTTCTGGCCCCTATTTCCATCATTTTTGTGTCTTTCTTTTCTTTTTTACTCATTTCTCCTTAGGCTTCTTTTCTCTCTCAATTCTTCTTTTCATCTTTTCTAGGACGATGGTGGGCTGCCTGGGAGCTTTAGTTAACAAACAAACAAGAAAACAGATGAAAACCACAACAACACCACCTGCCATCCTCTTCAGGGGCTTAGCTAGAACTTATTAAAAAATGAAGGACTCAAGACTTGGCCCACAACCAGTTAAAATCTAAATAAAAATACTGCCCACACTAAGGAAAAACAATGATCAGTTAGTCAAGATGAATCAATAGAGAAAAAAAAATAAGAGTATGAAGATTTTTATCATTGTATTTATTTCCTCATGTTGGACCTTAGTGTGTATGGAAGCCTATGTATTCTAGCTTTGGCATTTAGGTGTATTTTCCTACTATAGAAATTGGATTCCAGTTTATAGTCATAATACCTAGTACATAGCTAATGCTTAACAAAAATTATTCAAAGAATGAAGGCAGGTTATTCAACAGGGATAACTGTCTCTCAAATTCAGTAAAATCCAAGATGTTTTACTGGCTTCATTAATCATTGATGATTAGGGGATTCTTGGGGTACCATGACAGCTCAGTCAGTGGACCATGAAGCTCTTGGTCCTGGGGTCGTGTTTCAAGCCTCACATTGGACGTAGATAATATCATTGGACTTGATAATAAATATATGAGCTTGAAAAAATGATTAAGGCGCTTCCTGAGAGAAGGGTGATGTGTAGACAGGAGAGATAAGTTATGGGAGAAAAAACTGGCTTAGCTAAATGCTACAATCTGCGTGGTGCCTTGAAGGGTTTGGAGACTGTAATTCGTGATCGATCCTATTCTATAGCTATTTTTAACTATAAGCTAATGTTAATTATGGAATTACTTGCCATGACATCATAGGACTCTCCATTTTTAAATACTTTGCTGTGGCTCTGTATTATTCCTTGGACAATTAATTCCTCCAGAATATCGGATGACTTCTGTCGCTCTTGGGTCTTTAGGGGTTGGGGTTTATGGATTAATCCATCCATCACTAGATCTATAGGGAAAGAAAGAAGGAATAGAAATGTAAACATGAACATTTTATCAATCAGATGCTAAGTGGATGCCTTACAAATGACATTACTTAACTAAATCTTAGTCTCAACACTCTAACCTACATATCTGTGTCAATTATATAAATCTTTGAATCGTTTGAAGTTCAAATTCTGAATGTCCTTACAGAGGATACACATCAGCAGAATATACAGTTTACTTAGCAAGCCCTGTATTAACATAACAAAAAGTCTTTCATGTGCTGCTATGTACTACTTTTTTGTTGTAACAACACTTATACACTTGAGTATGACTACATGGGTTCTCTATGCTAATTACGAAGCACAGTTAGGAAGGAGATATCCTTTCAGTGACTCCTCTGAGTTGCAGTTTGGTTTCTATGCTTTGTATACAAAGGATAAACAGTGGGATGTTGCCAAGAGACTCCTAGTTCCGCAACCTTGAGTTTCCAGTGACGCCATCTGCTAAAGCTATGTAAGTAAGAGCACGCCTTTTTGAAAAGAGTCTTTGAACTAAATCACAATTGAAGTCAAGCGGTATCACCTACATTTTTACGATTGATTCTGAAAATGGCACCGAAACAGTTTCTCGGGGAGCCTTTATAAACCGCACTGATGAGAGAGACCCCCCCCATTCGAAATCACCCATTTCTACAAATACGCAAGCAAACATCTGTCCTTACGGATTCCCATTATTAAACAAAGGTGCGGGGAGGAGTCCTCAGGAATGGGCTCTCTTCTGTTTTGCAATCATCGGGAAGTCCTGATGGTACCATGAATCATTCCATCTAGTGGACAGAGTCTTTTTATGAAAATTTCTACCCTCACTGGTTAACAAAGACAGTGTTCATGAATTTGCAGCGGGAAGAGGTGAAAAAACACACAGGCACACACACCAGCCAGTGAGATGTTTCTCCCGTCAGAATATTCACCTTGTTGTTATAAGACCGCTGCAAGTAACTTCAGCGAATAGTCGATAATCTCATTTCTCGTCCAGTGCTGTGCCTTCTAACCTTCCGTGTGTTTGAAATAGACTCAATTTTCACTTTAAAGAGCTGTATACAGCTTTCGGTACAGAGCGGTAAAGCATGTCTTTCAAGTAGGTAAACTAGTAAACTAAAGCTTGAAATGATAGAGAAAAATTTAATAAAAAGTTAGAGGTAAAACCTCTTCAAAGAATTAAGGGGATTTTTTTTTTTTTTCTTTTAGAAGGTGATCTTATCTGGAAGGGTCAATAGAGTAGTCACTATTTACTGAGCACTTAGGTACCTGGTACCATCTTATGTCCTTTATATACTTTGTAACATTGGGAATTTTTTAAAAAGATTTTATTTATTTATTTGTCAGAGAGAGAGAGACAGAGAGCTGATGAGTGGTGGGGAGGGGCAGAGGGAGAGGGGGAAGCAGGCTCCCCACTGAGCAGGGACTCTCAGGGAGTCTGACTCAGCACTTGATCCCAGGACCCTGGGATCATGACCTGACCCAAAGGCAGATGCTTAATGGACTGAACCACCCAGATGTCCCTTGTAATGTTGTGAATTCTGTGAGAAAGGTATTATCATCCCTATTGTATAAACTCTATGAGAGTGGTGAATTTACTTGCTGAAGGAGACATGGCTAGGAAGAGAACCAACTAGGGTTTGAATCCAAGAATGTCTGACTTCAATCCCCAAGTTCTCTGCCACCTCGGTGCCCTCCTTCCCCAAGGACCACTGTGTGGTCCATTTCCGTCTCAGGATGTGTCTAAAGAGAACATCATAGTTGACGACTGTCACTAACATGATACAATTATTCAATTATTAAAATGATTATGAAATAAAAATAATGAACTGTCTCAATCAATTATTTTTCTGGGTCCAAAATACTGGCTTGACATTGACAGTGATCAGCCTACAAAGAAACCCCTGCACTATGGAGGTCTTGCAACTAATCCTCGTGATTTCTTGGGATGCTGAAGACAATTGGGGGGATGTTGGAAAGTGACATGACCCCTCTTTCTGGTTATGAAAGTCACACATGGTTATCAGAGTAAACTTGGAAAGTATAGAAAAGAAGAAAAAAGAAAATAAAAATGCCCATCCTCTTACCATTCAGAGATTACCGTTATTCATATGTCAAATTTTGCTTTTAAAAAGTTGACATCATACTGAACATACGGGTCTGTTTCCTATGCAGTTAAGGTACAGATTAGTGTTTTCTCACAAGGCTAGAAATTCTTTGTAAGTGTCAAAAGTAAAGTTGTACAAGAAAATGTAGGTGAATTCGTGTTTAACTCTGGTGTAGGGAAAGGCTTTCTAACTATGACTCAAGTTCCAGATTCAGAGAAGAAAATTGATAAATTTTACATTAAAAAACGTTTATAAGGCAAAGAAAAAGCAATAAAGGTCAAATACAGATATCGCATGACCCTTGATTTGATGTACTAAGCAGGGTATAATATCATTTTTGGTATTTTTGCTAAAAATGGATAACCCAAAGCTAATCATTAGGAAATATCAGCCAGACACAAACTGAGGAAGTTTCTGTAAAGTAATGGCTTATGTCTCCAAACACATCAATCTGATAAAAGACAAAGAAAAGCTGAGGGACTGGCTCCAAATTAAAGGAGAAAAACACCTCATGATGTCGACATTAACCATGTGATCCTGGATTAGATCTTGAACCTGAAATTTATTTATAAAGGACATTTGTGAGACAATGGATAAAATTTGAATATGTAAATGAGATATGTACTGAATAAGGGGTAATTTGCTGATTGTGATCCTTGTCCTGTGATTATGCAGAGAATACCCTTGTTTTAGGAAACATATACTGGTGTACTTCAGAATAAAGTGTCATTATGTCTGCGATTTGCTCTCAGAAAAAACCTGTGTGTGTGTGTGCGTGTGTGTGTGTGTTTGTGTGTGAGAGAGAGAGAGAGAGAGGGAGATAGAGAGAGTGAGCGTGAGGGAAGGGGGGGAGAGAGAGGGACTGTGATTCCTGTAATTATATCACATTCAAATGTGGTATAATGTTAGCATTTGGGGAATCTAGGGGAAATAATACAGGCATCCTTTGTTTTATGCAACTTTAGTCAAATCTGAAATTATTCAAAATAATAAGGTTTTTTTTCATTTTATTTTATTTCTTTTCAGTGTTCCAGAATTCGTTGTTTATGCACCACACCCATTGCTCCATGCAATATGTGCCCTCCTTAATACCCACCACCAGGCTTACACAACCCCCTACCCCTCTCCTCTCCAAAACCCTCAATTTGTTTCTCAGAGTCCGCAGTCTCTCATGGTTTGTCTCCCCCTCTGATTTCCCCCAACTAAAGGAAGTTTTTTTTTTTTTTTTTAAGGAAAGACAGGAAATGTTAGTGTGAAGCTTGAAATTTTTAACAAATATACTCTAAAGATGGGCAGATCAGGGATCCAGAAAAGAGACAGAGGAGAAACTGGGCAGAGAACAGATATAAAGCGTAGGGCACTGGTTCTTACTCATTCAGTGGGAATGGCTTTCCTGAAAACTAATTTACACCACATCTTGGAACACCTGCTTTAATAATTCACTCCCTCTCCAGGCTGGTGTGTCTGTCAGCATTACCCCGCTGGACAGACTGACTGAGGGTACCCCTGCGTCCCTGTGACCCTGACGGTCTGCCGTCTGTAGCACCATAGACATCGAACATCCGTGTCGCAGTCTAGGAGGGATTCCCATCAACGGAATTATCATCGAGAAAAAAATGTACGTGCTGGCCAGACACACAGAGAGAGAGGGGAGACCTCCCAGCTGTATCCCCCGTCTCCTACCTCACATCAGACCCACAAGGTGAAGGTTAATATGAAATCTATTATAAAGAGAGTGTGCCCCCAAAGTCCAAGGAGAAGAATCTCATTTACTAACCCATCTATCTTCCAGCTCTAACATGTGCCTTGGGAAAAACGGACAGCAGTCAGGAATGACATGAAAGCCTTCCCCTCCAATAAAACAGAGCACTTTTCCTTGAGTTCTGTTGAGTTCAATTTGTTTCAGAGGCTGATAAAGTGTAACTAGGCATTCTTAAATCAACCCTGGGAGTTGGCGGGGGTGGGGGCGTGTAGGTAACTCAAGGAAAGCAAGACCAACTACGGGAAAAGTCAAAATAGTTTCTAAGGAGCACACCAGGTCATAATGACTTCTTCTGTGTTTTTGAAAGATGACTGTTTTGTATATTTGCTGATCCTTTGGATGGGAGACACCAGGGAAACAGTTTGATGGAGGCTGCATATATTTTTGCAAATGAGAACTTTCTTTTGGAAAGGTGGGAACATGGCAGAAGTCTACAGAAATGTAACCAAAGCCTAAGGTCTGTTTCCCACCACGAGCAAGGGCTCCTTGCTTGGAAAAAAAAAAAAAAAAAAAAAAAAGGAAAAAATCAAGATGGTTTTAATCACTTCATCTACAAGAAAATTAATGGTTAGCATTATTTATTCACAGAATGAAGGCCTGAGGCTCCATCCTCGTGTCTCAGAGATGGGGTCTTTGCCATCTGGAACACTGCCTAGTCCACAAAACTGATAAAAGGGTCACTAACATATGTTATACAACATATTTAGAGAGACAGTATTTTGTGGAGAGTCATATAAACGAGGGCCATTACCTGAATTTATTCTTCTGTTTCTTTCACTAAGAGCTGGGGAGGTTTCTGGTATGGTTCCAGGTAAGCTTCCCAACGGAGTCTGTTTTTCCAGGCTGTCAGGGCTGCTCCCAGTGTCCTCGGGTACCACAGCTTCCTTCTGGGGCCTGCCGTCCTCCCTGGAATGAGTCCCTCCGACATCAGCCTGTGAAAAGGGAATGGCTCTGTGTGAGAGTCAAGATTTCTTGGAAGATGGTTGCTTGGAAGACGGAAACAACATCACAAGGTCTGCTTTGCGAATATTCAGCCGACTGGTACCTGTAGTGGAGGCTGACTGGCCACAGCTCCCTGGAGATATTAGCTTTCACGTGGGTGTGATGTGTTTAAGGACCCTGAGTGGGCTCAGTGATCCTGGAGTACCCAGGTGTAACCACGAGAGTCCCTATGAGACGGAGGCAGAGGGAGACGTGGCTACAGAAGTGGAGAAGGGGATGCACCCGGGAAGCCGAGAAGCATTGAAGATACTATCAGCTGCGGACAGAGGAAAGGCCACCAGCCTAGGAATGGGAGGAATTCAGCTCTAGAAGCCGGGACACACAAGGAAGAGGATTCTTTCCTGCAGTCCCTGAAAGGAACCAGCCCCGCCAACCCCTTGACTTGAGCCCCGTGGAACTGATTTTGGACTTCAGACCTCCAGAATGGGAAGAGAGTGAAATTGTGCTGTAGCGAGCCACCAAGTGTATGATAATTTGTCACAGCAGCGATAGAAATGGATACAGTATCTGCTAGCAATCTGTCAGGGACACGCTACCACGCTGGGCACCCGCACGACGCCAAGATGAACACATCCATCAAGTGTGAAAAGTAAAGATACTGCAGTGTAAAAAAGTCTTTTTTTAAAATGAAAGTATCTTTGTTTTTGCTGATTAAAAATGTAATACAGACTTATTGTAAAAATAAATAATACAGAAGGAAATTGGTGATGATCGGTTTTATGAGTTAACTAAGCTAGTCTATAGCATGGTTATTCCATCAAACAGAACCTAGGCATTGTTGTGAAGGTGTTTGGTAAATGTAGTTAATGCCTCCAATCAGTTTACGTAAAAGAGGGTATCCTTGATAATCTGGGTGGGCCTCATCCAATCAGTTGAAGGCCTTAAGAGTAGAACTGAGGTTTTCCTGAGGAAGGAGGAGTTCATTCTGTGGACTGCACTTTCAACCCCAACCTGTCCTTTCTGACCACTTATGCCATTGTGTGGATTTTGGACTAACCTAGCCAGCCCCCAATTGCATAAGCCAATTCCTTGTAATCCATCTATCATCTATTTATCTCACCAGCCAGCCAGCCAGCCAGCCATAATCCTGGTTCTGTTCTTTTGGTAGAACCTGAATGATACAGAAACACAGTAGAAAGTAAGCACCAGTCCCTAGACAAAAGCACTATTAACATCTCAGTATATAACTTCCCAGATGTGTTTGCTGAAAGAAATAGAATCTTTAAAAACAAATTGGAATTGGCTAATTAGCACATGAAAAGATGCTCAGTATCATTAGTCATTAAGGAGATGCAAATCCAGACCAGAAGGAGATACCACAGCCCATCCACCAGGTTGACTGTAAGGAAAAAACCCCATGATAAGTGTGAGCAGGTATGTGGGGAAATTTGGAGATTTTGTACAGTGCCCTGGAAATGTAAAGGGTGCAGTCACTTTGGAAAAACGGTTTGAGGGTTTCTCAAAAACTCAAACAGAGGGGTCCCTGGGGGGCTCAGGTGTTTCAGCATCTCCCTTCAGCTCAGTTCATGATCCCACATTGTGCTCCCTACTCAGCAGGGAGCCTGCTTCTCCCTCTCCCTCTGCCCCTTCCCCTGCTTGTGCATGAGGTATCTCTCTCTCTCAAATAAATAAAATCTTAAAAAAAAAAAAAAGCCAAACAGAGAGTTAGCATTTGATCCAAAAATTCCTCTTCTAGGTATATACCCGAGCGAAATGAAAACATATATCTGCGCAAAACCTTGCACACTAATGTTCAAAATTCATATTCGTAATATCTAAAAAAGTAAAAACAACCCAAATATCCATCAACTCATGAATGGATAAATAAAATGTGGCCCATCCAGACCAAAGAATATTATAGAGCAATAAAAAGAAATAAAGTCCTCAAGTACACTGCTATGTAGGTGACATTTGAAACGTTATGCTGACTGAAGGAAGCCAGATGCAAAGAGCGGTCCACTTACTGAACATTCAGAGTAGGCAAATTAATAGAAATGGAGTAGAGATTTTGTGGTTGCTGAGGATGTGGAGACTGGCAACTAATGGATAGTGGTTTCTTTTGTGGGGAGTATAAAAATGAGCTAAAATTAGATTGTGGTGATGACTATGGATTGTGCATTTTAAATGGGTGAGTTGCATGACATGTGGATTGTATTTTAATAAAGCTACTTGTGAATAAAATAAATTAGGTTATACATTAAATAATATTGTATTATATTTCTGTAACCTGTTTTTTTCATTAACAATGTATCAGAGACATTAGTGTACATCAGTGTATATACTATATATCAGTGTATGTTGGTCAGTGTATACAGATTACAGATTTACCTCATTCTTTTTTTTTTTCTTTTTTGATTTACCTTATTCTACTTAATGTTGGAGAGTGGTCGTTTAGTTGACGACCGGAGTGTGGTCTTTTATGTAATATGTCACAATTTGTTTAATCAATTTCTACCAATGGCCATCTAGGTGTTTCTACATATGTTTATATATGTGATTCTATGTATGTTTTCAATATAAGGAACAGTGCCGGCATTTATCTGTGCATAGACATTAGTGTAAACTCACCCAATCACTCCAAGAGAACACGTCCCTAGATGTGGACTTGCTGGGTCCAAAGATGTACACATTTTTTATGAATATGGGTCTCCAGAGTGTCGTCCATAAACCCTGCACTGGCTTACAACCTCACCTTTTCCTTTTAAGAATATCGATTTCTCCATACTACAATTCCACCACTTGCAAATAGGTCAAAACACGGTAAAAAGGGGCCCATATGTGATTTAATAAACCAGTGACTCCAAAATGCTGGTCTATGTCAAATCTTAGTCCCACAGAGAAAGAAGAAAAGTAAGAAAAAAAATGCAACATGGGGGGTTAAGGGGGTAGGAGAAGAGTAAATGAATTATGGTTACTTATGGTTATAAGTGACTCTTAATCTCACAAAACAAACTGAGGGTTGATGGGGGGAGGGGGTTGGGAGAGGGGGGATGGGGTTATGGACATTGGGGAGGGTATGGGCTATGGTGAGTACTGTGAAATGTGTAAACCTGGTGATTCACAGAACTGTACCCCTGGGGATAAAAATATATTATATGTTTAAAAAAATAAAATTTATTAAAAAAATGTAGTGAGTTTTTCTAAAAGGTAAATTAATTCAATTTAAAGAACTGTCATTTATTTGGAGAGGCAATGCGTTCTCATATCGGTCTGCTCAGGAAGACTTTTTCTCCAATCCCTTCTAAACTCCTCTGCCCCCTCCCTCTCAGCACTGGCTCTTCTTTCCTTGCTTGGGTTGACTGGCCAACCTCTTCTGCATCTAAGACACACATACAAGAGGAAGCCTCCTCGGTGTCCCCAGGAGACCTAAGAACATAAGCCATCTTCTCTGAGTATTGTCCTCTGGGTCTTCTTCTCATGTCTATTGATTTCACATTGTTGGCCCACGGGGTGCTCTTCTTCTCCCCTGAGTATTCAGAGGTCCCCAGGATCCTACCTCTAAACCCCACTATTTCCAGCAATGCCCTGCTACACTAGTACCATGTTGTATTTTGCTGGGGCAGCAGAAGATGTTGAAGAAGAGAAGATTCTTGAATTGGGTCTTGATTAATGAGCTTTCAGTGGGCAAGAAGAAAAGGTCACTCTAGACAGAGACAAAGCACACACGAAGAAGGGGTATGAAACAACACGTATGAATGAGCGTATGAATTTGAATTTTTTCAGGGGCGCAGAAACAGATGGAGGTAGAGAGGGGTAGGTGTTGAGGTGGGAAAGGGATTTTATTTTAAATGCGACCAGGAATCCTTCATAGGATTTCTGTACATGGAAGTAAAATAAAATGATCAGGAGTGTGTTTTTAGAAAAGTCACTGGGGTTAGTGCAAGCTGGGGGAGTGGAAGGAAGCAAGGAAGGGACAGAGCAGGGCAGTCGGTGAACATGACTGCGGTTGCCCAAGTGAGATCTGATTGAACATGAACGAGGACAGTGGCGATGAACCTGGGGGAAAGAGATGGGCCCAGAAACGTTAGAAAGGAAGACAGCACACTTCTCAGAACTTCCATTTAAAAGAGGGAGGTCTCTCTGGTTCAAAGTTACAACTTCAGGGACTCAAGAGAAATCATTTCCTTTGGGAAAATTTAATTTAGAAAAATAGGACATCCGCATGAAACTCTTGGTACTCTCACAATAAAAATCATACAAATAAAAAAAAAACTTAAGCACATTTGTTCACTTTCTGGAAGCTCTCCAAAGTGCTTTGAAATCCCTCAGAGGCTAAGTAGAAATCACAGTCGGTAGGTCACGGCAGCTCCAACCTGCCCCAGGTTCTTGTCATTCAATTAGGGATTCTTCTATGTTCATAGGGAGACTCACATAGCTTCTCATCCCCTTCCTAACATAGTATGATCACTCCAGCCAAATCAACATCACTTCATCGTGCTGAGAGTTAATTAGTTCTGTGCTTCAAGACAACACCGGAAAGTATGAAAAAGCGACCGACCGAATAAACAAAAGAGTAAGCGAACAAAAAGTCAATCGATCTAAAATACAAATGGTAGACAGAGAAAGCACGAGAGCAACTATATGCTTATTCTTTCTCTCTCCATTTGTCTTTCTGTACAGACACAGTTACTGCTGTGCAGTCCCTGTACAGTAAGCCGACCCAGGAAAAGTCTTTATAGATAGGACATACTGTTATTTTATTATATAATGATAATCTTATGATATCAGACAGGGTCTCTCTCTCTCACATGCACACACACACATTTATGCACCCATATTTCCCACATATATATAAACACATATTGTTACATATAACAAAGGAAAAGGAGAATCTGATGCTTTTTCAGGGGCTCACAATTCATGCTGAAGGTAAAGCAAAGATCGTGTTAGGTATTCTTGCCCCTCTTTCCAAATAAGCTATGAAAAACCAATTATCTGCAATGATGGTAAGACAGGTGATTTTACAACTTTGTGTTGTTTTCAGACCCTTCCTTTTTTCTGAAGCTAGGAAGGCACCGAGTGAAACACTGGATGAATTCTGCCGTCGAACATTTCCCATCAGAGACCCTGACAAATTTAACCACAACAAACAAAATGCCCATATTGGAGCTGAGAGCAAATTTGAATTTCTCAGTCTCGAAGGTGGCTTTTCACAAAGATATTTTGCTGTCTACAAATCAGAGTATATTTAAGTATATTTAAGTATATTTAACCCCTCATGATCTCCCAATGGCTTCATCAAAGCCAGGAACCCAGACCTTAGCAAGGATCTTCATCCATTTATGCTTACTTCCAGTCTGCCTTTAAGCTCTGTTAGTAACCAAAGCTTAAATGGTAATAGAAGAAACACAATCTTTTGACATAAAATAACATACATCAGCCTTCAGTTTCCGGGGCAGAAATGTAAGGTTTTTCTCTTCAGAAAGCTGGGACTGCCTTTCAAATATCTTATCTATATGCAACACATTCTGGAAATTCTAACCCAATTTCATAATCTAGACTTGAGAATAGACAGAGTTCAAAGACCAATGATATTTACAAATTAATTCTGTCTATGCCCCTCGGGGATATGGCGAAACAGATTTCGTGTTCTTTTTAATGCATGCAAGGTTTAAATTTTCACACCAATGAGAAGGCTATCTGCCGTGGTAATGGGGAGGGGGTGGGGAGGTGGGTGGAAGGTTTTATCCTTTCCTTGAGATGAAGTTGTGGAAGAAGTACAGAATCAATACGTTTCTATATTTTGTATCAATTCTATTTTATACTGCATTGTCCTAGGGATAAAATCTTATCATTATAGACAGAATTGAAAAGCTGAGAATTCTAAGCTAACGGGATGCATGAGAATCACCAGTATTCCAAAAAGGATATCACTTTTAACTACAGACAGAATTGGTTTTTGTGTTTTGTTTGTTTTGGGTCTGGAGGTACCGTAGGTTGTGTTCTAAAGCTTTTGGGAAATGCATTTGTCAAACATTTTGGAAGGAGTCACTTGTGAAGTCTCTCCTGAGCTGAAACCTTAAATCACGTGATTGGCAGATGCATTTTATAAATATATTTGTCTTGCAGACATATAGGGAAAATGCATTCTTCAAAATTTGATTTTTCTAGTTTACATCTAATGAATAGAAAAACAAATAGCAACCCACCAAAAACCACTCAGAAATATCATCTTTTAAGAATCTGCAGTGGTGGGGCGCCTGGGTGGCTCAGTGGGTTAAAGCCTCTGCCTTCGGCTCAGGTCATGATCCCAGGGTCCTGGGATTGAGCCCCACCTCGGGCTCTCTGCTTAGCCGGGAGGCTGCTTCCTCCTCTCTCTCTGCCTGCCTCTCTGCTTACTCGTGATCTCTGTCTGCAAATAAATAAATAAATAATCTTAAAAAAAAAAAAGAATCTGAAGTGGAAGAAGCCACTTGGTCCCTTTTATTCTGATGATAAACAAGACTTTCCTGGTCAAAGCCTATGGAAAAACTGTGAAGGGTCTATAGAGATTGTCTATTCCAATCTAATCTGTTCCTTTTCATAATAAGCCAGAAACTCGGAGTTCATCATACAGAAGAATGTTTCTCCAACTAGAAAAGTTTCGCATGCTTTTCTTATCAGGCATTATTTTATTATCATGTCTTTTTACCCCTTTAGACTAAGGTAAAAATGAGGAGAAAGCCAGTAGGCAGGTCTCGGGAAGTTCAATTCAGAATATTTTCAAATTGTGCCATTAAGAAACATAAAAATTTCATGCAAGCAAACACGTTCATCTCATTTTAAGGACACCGCTGAACTACAGAACCCTCAGCCCATGCATTTAGGAAGTTAGCAAAAGCAGCACTGCTCCGATAGCTAGAGAGTGTTTAATTAATAATCACACCTTTGCTGGATCAGATTTCCAAAGTCAGTACTGGGGGGGGCGGGGAGGAGGAACAGGCGTGAGTAGACTCTGAGTCAATTTTCCGGCTATTTTAATACTGAACTTCTTCCCTGCTGACTGTCATTAGTCTAGTTATGCGACTAGGACACAAGAAGATACCAAGGAGTTGGAGGAGCCAGGAGGGACATGGAAGTCACTCAAGAAAAGTTCGTTAGTGCTTGTCTGCATCGGGCGCTGTAGTGAGCACATGAGATGCAAAGACAAAGAAGGTAGTAACTCAGGATGGAGGCAAACGTGAACATGAATAAATGCAGTAAGATGTTTTGAAACATGGTAGGAGAAGGTCTAAGGTCAACTCTGCCAGCATGGTGGCAGTAGCGGGGAGGGGCAGGGGCAGGAAGAGGGGTCTTACGTTGTCGTGAAAAACGGGTACATATTTGCTATGTGGCCCAACAAGGAGGAGAGGAAAGGTTTGAAGGGAGGATAAACAGCAGGACAAACAGCAGGTGCAAAAGCATGGAGATAGAGACAGAAGGAGTTTGGGGAGCAGCTAGGAGCGAGGTTTGACCATGACTGAGCGTGGGAGGAGACGAAGCTGGAGAACGTGACCCGAGGCAGCTCAAGGATGGCTGGTAAGACGTGCTAAGGATTTGGGAATTTATCTCCCATAAATTATCTCATGATAATGACAATTGTACTACTTCCTATTAAGCACTTAGTCCGTGCCAGGCGTTGGTAGGATCATTTCACATGAATTTCACCTTCGTCAATAACTCTATGAAATAACTAGTATCAGTAGTACCCTCATGTTACAGAGAAGGATACTCAAGCACAGAGATGCTCAATAACTTGACCAAAGTCACACTGCTAATACACCGTGAACCCAGAAATCAACCCGAGGTGGTGACATTCTTGACCACTGACTTGTGTGCCTACCTGATTGGCTTGGTCACTGTTTTGCCCCCAGAGGACGACATAATCAGGTTTTGCTTTAGAAGGATTGCCCTGGAGGTCATGAAGAGGAAGAACTGGAAGGAAGGTGGGGGTGGGCAGGGAGGACCCAGGGAAACCAGTTGGGAGAACCGAACAAAAATCCAGTGGAGACGCAATGACTTTCATACCCAGGGAATTCAGGGAGAAATACAGAAACCCTCCCAAGCCTGAGAAAGCTTGGCTTAGAAGAACCCGGTGTATCTCACATGCAGAAAGGATTGCTTTTTTTTCACTTCCACCTGCTCTATCCTCCCCCTGCTCAACAAAATCATTTTCAGTAATAACCACAGAATGAAACAAAGGGTAATGGCCAGATAAGAAACACAGAGAGAGGAAATGTCCTTCTATGGAAGTCTTATTCGTAATCATGCCAGTAGAGTAAAAAAAAAAAAAAAAAGATTTTTCATACAAAAAAGATAAAAGCACAATGGGTTAATATTTTAAATCATGTTGATATAGTTTTTTTTTTTTTAAAGATTGTATTTATTTTTTTTGAGAGAGGGTGTGAGCACGTAAGTGGTGGGGAGAGATAGAGGGAGAGGGAGAAGCAGGATCCCCGCTGAGCAGGAAGTCTGACGTGGGACTTGATCCCAGGACCCCAGGATTATGACCTGATCCGAAGGCAGACACTTAACCGACAGAGCCATGTACCCCACATTAATACAGTTTTTAGAGAGAGGGGGGAAATATATTCCTGTATATTAACCCAAAGTAGTAATGAGTAATAAAGATGACCAAATTGTTTCCAAGAAGTTAATTAATCTATGAGGCAGAAGGAGCTTTAAATAAACATTTACCACGTGAGGAGTGTCACAGCAGTAGTGTTTGGGCCCGGTGCTGAAGGTAAGTAGGAATTCCTCAGGTGAACTGGAAATGGGAGCTTGGGAAGGGCTTTCCAGGAAGGGGGAATGGCATGGGGAACAGCATGGATGGTGTTGATGAGTGGAGGAAGGGAGCACTGCAGGTTCCTGCAGCAGACCCGGGAGTCCACGAGTGTGTGGGACTAGACAAGATGATGTTAGAAAGACCAGTGGGACCATGTGTAGGGGGGTTTGCACACTCTGGGGAATTTTCCCTTAGAAATAGAGGTAGCAGTGTGGGTGGGAGGCAGATGGGGTAGGGAGGACGCCAATGGGAGAGGCAGGAAGAGCCCATAGGAGGTAAGAGGGCCTTAAACTCAGAGAGAGACAGCTGGGGTAGAAAGGAACAGTGTCAAGGAATAGAAACCGTGTCAGGATGGGTGGGCACCAGGTCCTAAGCCCGCGTCTCTGGTTTGTCTAATGATGTGCCCCAAGAGCCTGGCCTGTGTACCACACACAGTATCTGCTTCTAGTGGCACCAAATGGCATCTTGCACATTGTCTGCTAAAAAACAGGTGTGCACTTTAGACAGCTGCTCCGAAAATGCCCTTTTGCAGGCGTGACCCTAAGTCCTGGTTTCCCGCAGACTGTATGGGCTCCAACAGGACATGGCAAATTTGTTAATAGTGTTCCTTTTCACTCTTAAAAGTGTCCTGCTTTTGATGATAGAGTATATGGTAATATTATCTTTGGGTGACCCCCCTCCAAGGTATAGTTCTGCGGGTTCCCAGTTTCATTGGTGCAATACCGATGGCGGTGAGGATGAGAAGAAATCCTGGACCTCATCCCTCCATGCCGCACCCTGGGAAAAAATCCCCTTCATGTCTCCAGAAGAATTACGGGGTTTGCAACCTTGAGAAGGAGAGAGAGCGTGCAGAGAGTACGGGAATGAGACTCTTGAAAATCAGAGTCTATCTCCAGCTCTGCCCCCAACCAAGCTGTGCAGCCTCAGGGTCCTCAGGGTTAGGTAAGCGGGAGGGCTCAGCCAGAGAGAAGGCCTCCAGGATCTCTTTGAGCTCTAAGTAATTCTCAAAGGCCCACTTTCCTGAAGCCAATAAAGTAGGGCAGCTCCCCCGCACCCCAACCCTCCCCTGAGAGTCCCCAGCAGCCCCAGCTCTGGGCAGAACGCACAGCTCTACCTTCTACTCCGGCCTCTGCCGGGGGGAGGGGGGGTGGGGAGGTGGGGTGGTGGTGGTGGTGGTGATCACCATCTCAAGTTCTTGAACCACAAAAGGCTCTCAAAGCTAGTCTTGAGGCAGGATGAGACCTGGATAAGACAGCAGGTGAACACGGCGAACACAGCGGCTCCCACCCGGGAGGGCTGCGAGCCCCGTGCCGACCCAGCCCCAGCCTACTCCAGTCGCCCCTCGCCCCCAGGCGTGGCAAAGGGCTTTGTGCCCGCTTGTTGTTGGGTTTGCTTGTTTTACCTTAAATCCCTCTTCCCAGCCCTTCCTGGGCGCGGGCACGCGTCTCTGGTCCTCAGCAGTCTGGGAAGGTCCGCAGCCCATCCCGTGCGCCGCGCGCTTCCACTCCGCCCGGACGGGCAGTGCGCCCCGAGGGGTGCTCCCTGCTGCGACCCTGCGTCCCACCCCAGCGCCCCGCACCCCGCCCCTGCGCCCTTCTCCCTGCACCCCCGCCCCTGCAACACCGAGAGCCGGGGCTGGAGGCGCTCGGCAGCCGGGCAGTTGCCGGGAACTGTTGCCACAATAAACCGCATCACGCGGACCTGGGACCTGGGCGGCCGTGGGATGTTTGTAACTGGAAACAAGATCCGAGGCGTCTAAACCACAGAGACGGTGCAAATCGCAGCCCTCTGCAAAGGGACGGGAGGGGTGGGAGGAGCCTGCTGCCTGGATGAGTTCGTTTTTCAAATACCCTGGGTGAAGGCATCCTGCGGGGACCTCGATCTGTTCCTTTCTGAGGCCCCGTGGGAGCCTCTCCCGGCCGGGACGCTGGGGACCGCGCGCAAGGCCGCGGCGGAGTCCGGCCGCAGGAGCAGCTCCCGAGCCGCCGGGCGGGCAGTGCAGACAGCCCGACAGCCCCCGACAGCGGAGTCCCAGGCAGAGCTGGGGCGGACGGTCACGCAGACAGAAACCCACACCATGAAGAAAGCCAGGCATTAGGATCAGAACAGCTCAGCAGCCGAGAAATGGGTCATGCAAATAATTTTTATGGAGACTGCGTTTTATGAGCTGTTACGTGGTAAGGAGAGTGCCCGGCGAGGCATGGTGCTTTCAGAGAATTAAGTAAAACGGTGTTGTCCACTAAAAAAGGGAGACCAGGAAGATCGCCCAGCTAAGCAACAAGTTCTTTGCTAGATTTCTTTTCTTTACTTTTTTTTTTGGGGGGGGTGTCCTAATTTTAATTAATTTTTACTTTGAAGAATTAAAAACAAAAAGCTGAAAGGGATCGTAGACACCGTTTACCAACCCCTTGTTTTACAGGCTGTAAACCTGGGATGGGAGAGGTTGACTGATTCACACTGCGGTGGGGAGGCTAGTTAATGTGGGATCTGGAATGAAGAACATCGTGGCTTGACTCAGTGGGTCCGTGAATCCACACCACCAGGAAGATTCTTCTAAGGATTCTTGGAAATGTGAAAATTCTGAATCCTTGAGGGAAAATTACCAGTCAGCTCTGTTATAAGAAGCTGATCATTCACATTACAGCATCTAAGTTCATTCCACTGCCTCTCCTTACTGCTTAGATGGTGTTGCCTGTCAGTTTTCATTGCACTAAAATTGAGGAGAGAGGAAAAAGGGGATAAAACTCAAGTCCAAGCATTATCGTTATTGAGCAAGGAGCTTGAAGGATTTGTGAGTGAAGTTGGAACAAGGCTCAGATGGTGTTTGGGGAACTTATCTGAAAGTATTAACTCGTGGTTGTAATAAGTCCCATGAAATAGTCCAACTGGGAACTGAAAAATTCTTGACTAAAATAATCTGACACAACAGACACCAATGAAATGTTCTTGAGAAAGGTTAATGAAAGTGTGCAGGATGAACTGTGAGAGGGGTTTCCTTCCCATCCATTCCCTTTCCCTCTTTCCTTTCCCTATTTTCTTTCCTTTCCCTTCCCTTCCCTTCCCCTTTCCCTTCCTTTCCCCTTCCCTCCCTTCCCCTTCTCTTTTTTTCCCTCCCCTCCTCCCCTCCCCTCCCCCCTCCACTCTCCTCCCCTCCCCTTCTCTTCCCTTCCTTTTCCTTGCAATCTGTGAACAGAGATTTGCTAGGACATGAGTATGAATCAAGGGGGTGGAAGCCAGATGTGTTGTTCGGGCATGTCGGGAAGCATCCTGTAACTTCCAAAGTTGTGAAAATGTCCTTTTTCTAATTTTCTAAAATGCTCTTTTTCTAGAGCCTGCTTGTATTGCCTCAGGAGGGCTGATCATCAGGAATATTTGGACCTAACTGCTAAACACAGTAATCATTAAAAATCAAGTTATATAAATTACGATTACATAAGTTATATTAAAATCAAGGTCATAAATACAACTCACCAGTTCCTAATTATTTTACTACTATTTACTGTTGTTACGCTTTCGAGCTTGCACGTGTTTCCTGCGTCCTCATGGTGTGCTGCTGTGGATCTCTAACTCCGCCCCCAGTGACATCACAGCCAAAGTGGAAATATGGCCGCCATGAAAATCGATAACAGGTAACAATCAGGGCTTTCTCCCCCCACCCCCAGCCCTGGAGCTGGTTATTAAACATTTACCAGCATATCACTGCCATTTCTCATATTCTGGAGCACACAGGAATTGCTCTGCCCTGCTTACCTTTCTCTGATTTCTGCAGGCACCCCTACGCCCAGCCATGGAGTGTGTGTGTATCATTTCTCCTTCTCCCTTCATCCTGGAGTGTTGTACTAAGTAAGGCTCTGTACTGTCAACCCCCAATGATCATGCTGTGGTCTTGGATAATTCATTTCCACTTTGAAGGCTGCCACTGTGAAAAAGCCTTTGATTTTCACCAAAACAGGGCCATCACTCACCCCCCCTCCCTTTTCTTTCTTTCTTTCTTTTTTTTTTTTTTTTTTTGGTAAGCTCTGTGTACAATGTGGGACTTGAACTCACCACTTTGAGTGAGATCAAGAGCCACAGGGTCCATGGACTAAGACAGCCAGGCGCCCCATCACTTGCCCATTTTAAGGTTTGACTACTATCCTCGGTTTTTCTTGTCAGTTTTGAATAATCTCGATAAAGTCAACTCTCTACTCCCCTACTGGATTTAAGCCTGGGCTTTGATCTGAGCTCTTTTTTCTCTGGGATGATGAGGATATTATAAGGACTCCCAGAGACCTCATTATTTATTTGACAGAGAGAGAGAGAGAGATCACAAGCAGGCAGACAGGCAAGCAGAGAGAGAGGGGGAAGCAGGCTCCCCGCTGAGCAGAGAGCCTGATGCGGGGCTCGATCCCAGGACCCTGAGATCACGACCTGAGGCTTTAACCCACTGAGCCACCCAGGCACCCCGAGACCTCATTAAAATGCAGATTCCCACTGGTAGGTTTGGAGCAGGGCCAAAGACCACATTCCTAACCAGTTTCCAGTGGTACTGTCGGTAGAGCACCACACTTGGGGTAGGAAGGGTCTAGAACCCATCTGAATAGCAAATCATGACTTCAAAAGACAGAAAGGAAAGATGGGAGGAAGGAGAAAGAATTGAGGAGGTAAACGAGAGGCAAGAATGAACATGAAGTCCATACTTCATTTTACTTCTGTCTAAGAAGTACCTTTAGGCATAAAATTACAAGGAGCCCCAGAGCCACACCAGTTACTTATCCCTCCTCTCTGGTAGAGGATGGGTCTTTGTGAGTACCTGGGTCACAGCGAGGGAGAAAAGACAGGCGGTTTCTGGTTGCACTGACTAGAACAATTCTATGCTGACCTTCATTCCCAAATGTGTCCCAAATGACTAATCGCCACAGGGATGGCTGACATCTTGCGTGCTTGCTAAAGATTAACTGAGAGAGGGAAGCTGATGTCTATGTTGGTATTTCTATTTTATTAGTCAATTATTGGCTTAAAGTGTGCACTGGAAATCTAGGTCCCCCCGGGGCCAAACTGGGGGCCCACTGCCTGTCTTCATCTGACACGTGAGCCAAGAAAGGTTTTTACATTTTTAAATGGTTGGAAAAAAAATTATTGAAAAAAACCTGAAAAACGAAGACCATTAATTAGTCATTTGGGACAATTAGACGAAGCTCCAATTTCAGTGTCCATAAATAAAGTTTTATTGGAACACAATCCGTCTCATTTTGTTTACATATTATCTAGGGTGGCTTTTGGGCCATGGGGGCAGAGTTCAGTAGCTCTGACAGAGACCATATGGCTTGCAGAGCTGAGAACGTTTATTATCTTGCCTTTTACGGAAAGTGTTTGCTGATCTATGATTTAAAATGATAAAGCAGTTCCCACAAGCGTATTAAATAACTGTGTAGAACCTTAATGTCTGGGAAGAGTTTGTCCTCCTTCCAGAAGGACGAAAACCTCCTGGGTAATAGATGCCATACAGGGGGATTTATCGCATCAAACTAACTGAACCTCCCGGGCCTGTAAACGATTTTGTTAAGTGGCTTCACTCAGTGGCTAACCAACCTCCCCCACCCCGCAACCCTCCATCCCGGGCTTTGCTGAGGCACCCAGTTCAACAGGAGGGTGTTGGAGTGGGGACCACCACCTCGCTATGTGGAAAGGCTGTTCTGCAGCCTGGGGGGTAGTGCGGGCAACACCGTAGCTTCTGGAAAAGGAAAAGAGAGCACCAGTTTGTCAGAAACGAGTGGCATTTTGAGTGTCTTCTCGGATTTAAAGACCTAATTAAAAAAACCCCATCTCATTCCAGTTCTTCTTATGCCTTTGTCAGACACTTCAGCCCAAACCCTGTGTGTCTGGAGAACAGTCCTCTCCTTTGTTCACACACATCGTGGCACTCGGACAGGAGGGTCCCTGAAGTTTGCCTCTGCGCCAGGCCAGGCATGCTTAGAAAGCTCCCGAATCTATGAACTACCACTGATAAAGGAGAAACAACAGTACCGGAAGAGTGTCGCAAAAGAGACACAATGACTCCGTTGTCTCATGAAGGTCTTTGCCATCCGTGTCCACATGCTTGCGCGAACACGAGCCATGGATTATTGCACTTGCCTCAAAATGCAGAGGGCAGGCACGTCCCAGGCCTCGCTTTCAAGGACCAGACAGGACAGATTCTTGCAAAGAACATCCAGAAACAAAGAAGTCAGCCTGCAAACAGGGCAAGAGTCGTTCGCTGAACTTTGGCATCCAGCCAACCATCTTGAGCGCTGCTCATTCAACACAGACTGGGTCCACACCGAGAGAAAACCCCCATCTCAGGGTCAGGGCTCAGGGAACGGGCAGCTTGACCGTATATGTAGCAATAATCATCTCAGAGAATGAAAAAGACTTCCCTTTACACGCACCTTCTGAACCAGTTCTGGAGCACGTTTAGGGATTATGTGGGTCTAACTCCGGCTGCGAGCGGAATGGGGGATGTGTAAAGGGAGAGACAATGCTCCCCGAGCGAGCGGCAGTTGGAAAGGCGAGCTCGCTTTTGAGAAAGCACATGGCAATTTTCACACACCGATATTCTCACAATTAAAGAAAAGTAATATTTAAATGATTTTCGCTGCTTCCAATTTTGGCAGTACGTGGGCCCACAGCACTGAGACTTCTCGAATTGCTGGTGTGATTTTTATCAAGCCGGCCTTGAACTGAATGATATGGGGAGAATAAAGCTCCTTAAGAGACTTGGATGATTTTTTTTTTCCCTCTTTACTGGAATGTGGTGGAAAGAATGCTGGGCCAGCTGGCTCCATTCTGACCCAGGTCTTACTCTGGGCTAGTGGACCACCGTCCAGGAAGTAATTTGATTTCTGGAGGTCAGCCCCTCCCTCTTCTGGTGGAGGAGCTGGGCTAGAAGATGCTGAATGGTGACCTGGATGGCCTGCCTGGTTTGCAAATTGAGCTGGTAGCCTGGGTTTCGGACCACCCGCAGCGGCTCGTCATCACCACAGACTCCCAGCAACACGGGCCCACCTACTGGGTCCGACTCTCTAAGGAGGGTGTACTTTCAGCTATCTTCTTGGGTGGTTCATGAGCACAGACAGGCTTCTCCCACTGCAAAGAGAGCAGGAAGAACTGGGGCTTTGGAGAGTGACCAACTTGAGTCTCCATTTACGCCTCTTTATTTTTAAAAATATTTTATTTATTTATTTGAGAAAGAGAGAGAGAGAGAGAGAGCACAAGTGCAAGGAGGGACAGAGGGAGAAGCAGGCTCCCCGCTGAGCAGGGAGCTCCATGTGGGACTCGATCCCAGGACACTGGGATCATGACTTGAGCTGAAGGCCAATGCTTAACCGACTGAGCCGCCAGACATCCTCAGTTTACTAATCTTTAAAGTAGGAAATAGCAGGCGTGCCTGGGTGGCTCAGTGGGTTAAAACCTCTGCCTTCGGCTCAGGTCATGATCCCAGGATCCTGGGATGGAGCCCTGCATCGGGAACTCTGATCGGCAGGGAGCCTGCTTCCCTTCCTCTCTCTTGCCTGCCTCTGCCTACTTGTGATCTCTGCTTGTCAAATAAATAAATAAATAAATAAATAAAATCTTTTTTTAAAAAAAGGCCTTAAAATAGGAGATAGCAATAGTACCTACCTCCCAAGGTTATGGGGGGAAATAATTTTGAAAAAAATAAGGCATAGAAAAGACATCGTTGACTCTGAGGGACTACGCAGTATAGGTCAGCTAAGATGACTGAGGCTACATTTTGACATTTAAGGTCGACCTATTTTTTATCGTAAAGGAGATAAAATTCTAAATCCCCTCGCTTTTTTTTTTAAACAGGAGAAAATAAATTTAATAGGCCTACGGATGGGGAATCCCCATAGGGATAGGCATGAAGTTCTTGATAAAATTCTAAATTCTGACCAGAAGTCCACAACTTTGCCAAATTAACATCACTGCAAAGGAAGAAAACAATTTTGTTGTTGTTGTTATTGAATAATCAGATTTTTTAAAAAGATTTTATTTACTTATTTGACAGATAGAGAGATCACAAGTAGGCAGAGAGGGAGAAGCAGGCTCCCTGCTGAACAGAGAGCCCGATGTGGGGCTCGGCTCGATCCCAGAACCCTGAGATCATGACCTGAGCCGAAGGCAGAGGCTTAACCCACTGAGCCACCCAGGCGCCCTGAATATGTTTTATTTATTTATTTTTCTAACCACGAGTTTGATCGCATCTCATTTCCACAGCAGTGAGGACAGTTCATCTGCCCTTGGCCTGTTGTATCATGTCAGGCCATAAATGCTCTAGAAAAATTAAGAAAAGAATGCAAGTATCATGTGTCACCTACCACCAGCCTGACTCGAGCATGGATAGGACCCACGCTCTTTCTTGTGGAGAAGCCCCTTCCCAGCACAGACAGACAGGGTTCACGTGAACCCCATGATTCTGGGCTTTGCCTTCCGCCCTCTGTCTTCCTTTGATTGGGCTCTGTAATTACAGCTGCCTGCTCTGTTCTCTTTAGAACGACCCGCACATGAGGGCCTCAGAGTCAGAATTAGTTGCAGTGAAATTATAGCTCTGCTCCCCAAGAAGTCTGTTGAGTCTCGCCGGGAAAACCATCACAGGGAGGCTGCTCTGGATTTCTCTCTCTCTGTGTGAAGACTTGAAACTCAGGCACAAGCCCATGCTGTTGGGGGGTTAAGGATGGGGGAGGGAGGGAGGGAGACAGAGACAGAGAGAGAAACAGAGAGAGAGAGACATTGAGATGGCTGATAAAGGGACAACTTTCTCAGACAGGTGAGGGGCTGGGTATGGGCCAACCTCCACTGGGAAAGAGAAACTTGGTTCCTCAACTTCCCTATGCCTGATTGGGTTTCATCCACACTCCGGGGGTCGGTGGGGGCACCTGTGTCGTTGCTTGCAGAAATGGCTCAATTCCATTGAATTCTGCAAACACGGATTGGGGACCTTCCTACTAAGGGTCAGGGTGCTCCACAGGTAATGTCTGCATGAGTCCCCCCTATTGGCTGCATGTTGCGGGTGGAATTCTCACGGTGACACCCACGAGGAGAAGAGTCAGGCAGATGCTGTGGACTTAAAATGAGAAAATGTGCATTCTTTAAAAAGTCTGTGTTAGAAATGCCAGTGCGGAAGGGGAATGCACTAATCCCAAACTCTAGCTCAGTTCTGTAAACTGTCCTGAGTGGCTGCCCGCAGCTTTCAGTTACACTTAGATAACTGGGCCCCGTGCTTTCCAGTACTACTACCAGCTAACTGCGTGGGGCACAGAAAGCCTGAGCTGCTCCCCGCTCCATACAGCCTCCATCAGCCCACGGCTTCACACTGCACTGGCTCTGGGGTTGGGGCTCTGTCCTTCCAGTGCCTCTTGTTTCTAGTTCTTTCCTGAGGGAGGTTTTCAGGCCATTGGCCCCATTCTTATGCATCCTTCCTCCCCGCCACACTAGACAGCTCCCCAGCTGGGCCCGCTTAATACCGACAGACTCCTATAATATCTCCAGTGACCTGATGGATTCCATTTAAGAAAAAAGATTTTATTTACTTATTTGAGAGAGAGCTTGAGTGGGAGGGGTGGGGGAGAGAGAGAATCTCAAGCAGACTCCCCACTGAGCGTGGAGCCCGATGCGGGGCTCAATCCCAGGACCCCGAGATCATGACCTGAGCTGGAACCAAGAGCCAGACGTTTAATTGACTGTGTCACCCAGGTGCCCCAGACGTGTTTCCTTCTCACTGGTGAGGAAACATCATCTGTGACTTTGATCTAGTCGAGCCAATTTTCTTATGATCCAGTCACACCAGTCAGCCTGCCGTTTGTTCCATGTGCTTTCCGATTTATTCACTCAACAAATATTTAGTGGGCATCTGGCACTGTCCCACGTGGTAGGGACATGGGAGAGAGCGAAACACAGCCCCTGCCTTTACGGAACTTACAGAGGGGCAACAGAGCAAAGAGATAAGTAGACATGTACCATAGGCGGTGTTGGAGATTGCTATGCAGGGAGAAAACAAACAGACTTGGAAAGAGATAGAAAGTGATGGGAAGGGTAGAGCAGACAAGACGCTTAGGGCTGGAGGTGGGTAGAGAGGGAGGAGTAAACAAAAATGCTCTGGGTAGGGGCGCCTGCGTGGCTCAGTGGTTTAAAGCCTCTGCCTTCGGCTTGGGTCATGATCCCAGGGTCCTGGGTTCGAGCCCCGCATTGGGCTCTCTGCTCAGCAGGGACCCTGCTTTCCCTTCTCTCTCTCTGCCTGCCTCTGCCTACTTGTGACCTCTGTCTGTCAAATAGAAATAAATAAAATCTTAAAAAAAAATGCTTTGGGTAGGAACATGCCTGGGACATGTGAAGGAGAACATGGGGGCTGGTGTGGCTGCAGAGGGGACAGGAGGAGGGAGGGACGAGCTCAGAGAGGTACATGATGTCAGCACCACTGCTCTTCGGGCTTGGTGGGACCCCAAGATCCCCCCCTCCTAAGACCCCCAGGTCTTGTTCTTGAGGTGGTCATCGTATTTATTCCACACATCCTATGAGGCTTGATGAGAACAGGGAATAATTTATCAAGTGACAGACCCAGGATGGGTGTCCCCCAGTACTTTTAAGTCCACTTCACCTGCCTGGGTCTTGTTGTCTCTTCTTCCCTCTGTAGAGTATCTCTGGCACTCAGCGGAGAATAATAGTGTACTTCAGGGCAAAGTGCCTCCATATCTGCTCCCCCTCTACCCCACCAAATGTGTTTTACCTTGCAAACAGGTGGTGTTCCTGGCCAGGGGGCACCCAGGATGTCGCTCAGACCGTGATGTGCTCCAGCAGCCACCAGAGCAGAGAACATTCTTTTCCCCTGACAGGCCCTATGGCTAAGAGCATCATCAGTCCCTTTCAGGACAGAGTCTGAAGACTCAAAAGGAGATTGAACAACTCTCCAGAGTGGGCAGGCCTAAAAACTTCCTGATGAGCTTAGTCTTGTTCCCCTCAAGAGTTAATCCCAAATGATTCTGAATTAGACTGAGTATTTACCAGCTAAGGGCTGAACAGGCAGCCGTGAGATGAGTATTTGCCTTGATACTGGCAGTGAGACTCCCTAAGCGGGGAGAATCTTACTTTTAAGGGACACTAAGCAATGTAGCTAAATTGTACTCTCGATGGTTCAGAGGAGATGTTTTACGGCTGAAGACTGCTAGAAGGAAATACTCAGCTTCCTCTTCTCTTATCCTTTTGGCTTCGGTTGAATTAAATTCAGCAACAATTTAAGAATTCCTTGATTTTCTGTTCTGTGAGGGGAAAAAAAAAGCAAAGGATGTTTCAAAGTTCCCACAAAAGGAAAAAAAAAAAAAAGGAGGCATCTTACCTGTCCTCTTTCCTCAGTCTGTTCTATAAAAAGAAATGAAGTGAGAAGCAGGAAAGCTATGATTATTTTATACCTAGACAGCTTCACGAAATTCTGGAGAATGATACCTCCCACCATCTTCCCTTTTCCCTCATGTAGCATGGACCTGGTAGACTTCTGCTTCTGGTCAAAATGAATATTTATGGGAACACTAAACCACCCGGGGCCCAACAAGGCAAAATGGATAATGTCAGACATCTAATAACAATAATAAAAAACTTAGCAGGCATGCAAAGAAACATGAAAGTATGATCCATAATTAGGAAAAAAGTTAGTCAGCCCACACTGACCTGAAATGAACACAGATGTTAGAATTAACAAAGACATCAAAATTTAGGATTGCTTTATTCTGTGTGTTCAGAGAACCAGAGAGAAGACTAAGCATGTGAAAGGGGAGACACAAAAGTTATTAAAAAGACCCAAATTGAACTTATGGAAATGAGAGTATAAGGTCTGTGCTCTTAAAAAAAATGCCCTGAATGGGATCACTGCCAAGACTAGTCTGTTCGGGCTGCTGTAACAAAGCACCACCGGCTGGATGAGTTAAGAACAGAAGCTTGTTTCTCATGGCTCTGGAGGCTGGAAGTTCAAGTTCAGGGTCCACCATAGTTGGGTTCTGGTGAGAGCACTTTTGCAGGTTGTAGCCTTCTCCCTGTATCTCTTTATGGTGGAAAGAGGGACAGAGGGTTCTCTGGGTCCTTTTTATAAGGGCCTTAATCCCATTCACGAGGGCTCCACCCTCACGACCTACACCTCCCAAGCCCCACCTCCTCAGACTATGTTATTAGGGTTATAGGACTTCAATGTATGAAACTGAGGGTGGGGGATGGGACACAAACACTCAGTCTTACAATGAGCAAGTAGATATTCTGGAAGAAAAGACTAGTGAACTTGGAAACATAGCAGTAGAAATTGTCCCAACTGAAGCATACAGAGAGAGAAAAGACTGGAAAGTGAACAGAGCATCAGGGACAACTCCCCATAATCTAAAATACCTGTAACTGCACTTTCCAAAGGAGACAGGAAGGGAGTAGGGAGGCTAGGAAAGATATTTGAAAAAATAATGGCAGAAAAAACTCCAAATTAGATTGAAACTGTAAACTCACAGATCCAAGATACTCAAGGAAACTGGCATGAGAAGCATGAAACTATGCTAAAGTACGTCATCATCCATTGATCCAAACTAGCCAGCTAGGTGCTGGCTCAGTGGGTGGAGAATTTGCCTCTTGATCTCAGTGTTGTGGGTTTGAGCCCCATGTTGGATGTGGCGATCACTTAAAAAATAAAATCTTTAAAAAACAAACTAGTGATAAAGAGAAAATCTTAATAGCAAATGGAGAAGGAAAACCTACTAGGTGCAGAGGAACTTTTAAAGCACATTTAAAGTACTGTTAAAGTATCTGAAAATACTGCAGGCAAAGTGGTGACCTATCATTTTATACCCTGCAAAAATATCTACCAAAAACAAAGAAAAAAGCAAAGACTTTTCAGATATATAAAAGGTGACATAATTCATCACCAGCAGACCCTTATATAGAAATGTTACAGAAAGTCCTGCAGGAAGAAGGAAAATGATACCCAGTGGAAATACGGATCTACACAAAACAATGAAAAGAACTGAAAATGGTAACTATATGCATGAGTAGATGAGATTTTATTACTATTTAAATTTTCTTTAGGAGAGCATTGATTGTTAAACAAAAATAATAACAATGCAATGTGGGGTTTATAATGTATGTGAAAGTTAAATGTATGACAGCAACTAGCACAAAGGCCAGGAAGCGAGAAATGGAAATATACTGGGAACATATAGGAAAAAACAATAACATGCTCTCTGGATAAACCCCCAGATATTTGGAAGCCAAATGACCTTCTAAATAATCTCTGAGTCGAAGAAGCAACCAACAGAGAGAAAGAAAGAGTCTTGACATGATTCCTTTTCCCAGTTCTTTGGGAAATTAAAATACCAGAGAGTATCATGATAATATTTTGGGTTAGTAATTAGTAATAGTAATTACTAGGGATAGTAATTGGGAAGTGTATTAGTTTTCCATAGCTCTGTAACAAATCTCTACAAATTTAGCAGTTTTAAATAATACACATTTATTATCTCACAGTCTCCATGGATCAAGAGTCCATGAACGGCTTAGCTAGGTCTTCTGTTAAGGATCCCACAAGTGCAAACAAGGTATTAGCTGGGTCTCACCTGGGACTCGGGATCCTCTTCCAACCTCATGTGGTTATTGCAGGATTCATTTCTTGGCAGCTATGGAACCCATTTCAGGAGAGACTCTGCTGCTGCTTCTGTCTCTGACCTGCAGACCCTCCTTTAAAGGGCTCACCTGATTTGGCCACGCCCACACAGGATAATCTCCCTTCGCAAAATCAGCTGCTGTGGAACCTTCATTATATCTGTAAATGCCTTCACCTTTGCCATATTATGTAACCCAGTCATGATTGTGACACCCCATGATAATCATAGGGCCCACCACAATCAAGGAGAAGGGATTTATGAGGATTATCTGTCAGGGTCCTGGGATTTTAGGGGCCATCTTAGACTTCTGCTGCACCACCAAAAGAGAAAGGAATAAGTATAGGAAAGGATGTTATCTGTTACTCATAATCTCTTGTAAGTGACTGAATATTGTTCTGGAGGCAAACAATTAGCTTTGATCGGCTTTATATTATTTTTCTTCCTCGAGACCATTCAGAAGGTTTTGAATAACCTTAAGAATAATTGTAGTAACAATAAAAGCTACCATTTCATGGATACTTAAGCCTGATATTTGGCATAGTATCTTACATATAATATCACATCAGATCTTCACAACAAGCATGTGAGGTAGGTATTATTTTACCCATCCCATAACTAAAGAGGAGATCCTAAAGTTTAGAAATCAAGTAACTTGCCAAAAGTAACATGACAAGTAAGGAAGGAGTCGAGATTTGGAGTCGAGATTCAGACCCAGAACTGTCTGATTCTAAATCCAGTGCCGTGGAGAAAAAAATGGGAAGGCAGATATCAGGAGAATCTGTGTTTCCACTACTAGTTCTGGTTTTTGAACAGCTTGTCATTTCTTATTGAATTGTTTCCATTAAAGATGAATGCAGCCATCTTCAGCTTTTGGGAAATGCTCTCTCTGTTGGAAAGAACATATAACAAAGACCAGTGTGTAAACACACACACACACACACACACACACATTTCAACTCTGCCAAAGCATTTTCTAGGTAGAAACATTGTTCCCCATAGGTACCTCTCCCCTACTTTGTCTTAAAGGTTAGAACAAGGCTGTATGGTTGTGAGCCATTGAATTGTGTTTCATGAGTAAATTTCTAATTTGAAGAGTAAAAATGCATAAAGACATGAAAACTCCACAGGTGACACTGCCTTAGCATGTAATTATTAAATGCAATTAATACGTGTAACTTCATATCTGATGATTGGCAGAGCTAATATTTTAAACATTTGAAAAATTTTTGTTCCTGAGACTCTAAGTCCCATAGAAATGCTAGCTCCTATCAGACTGAATATTGCACAGATGTTCTCTAAAATGGGGGGTCCCAGCCAGTTGTTCTTAGAGACCAAATGGCTTCATGGCTCTGGCAGTTGTCTCCCTAAGAGGGGACAAAATGTCTTCTAGGCAAAGGGGAGCCAAACGGGTAGATTGGTAACCCGTAAGGAAGAAATGCAGATGGAGTCGTCACAGAATTTTTAATCAAGAACATACTCTCATGCTTTTGTCCCTAGTGTAACTTGGAGAGAAGTCAATGCCGCAATCTTGAGAATCTGCGGACCCCTCTTAGACAATAGCGTCTTCAAACATACAGGGCGGTGTAATTAACATCACCACCAGGGGGCAATAATACCACAGCCTTGCTGGGATAGTAATAAGCTTGCCTTTACTGTCTTCAGATCAACTATAAGAATAATCTTAGGTGAATGGATTATATGTTACTCATGGTCTTTGATACAATTAAGTACTGATATACTAATTACATTTTTGCTTTATTTATTTATTTTTAAGATTTTATTTATTTATTTGACAGACAGAGATCCCAAGTAGGCAGAGAGAGAGGAGGAAGCAGGCTCCCCGCTGAGCAGAGAGCCCAATGTGGGGCTTGATCCCAGGACCCTGGAATCATGACCTGAGTCGAAGGCAGAGGCTTTAACCCACTGAGCCACCCAGGTGCCCCTACATTTTTGCTTTAAAGTAAGAATAACAATAATCTACCTTTACAGCCTGTATAGTTGGGCAGGCTTTGTGGGGAAAACTTTTATTCCCCTCTGTTACCTTTCCCCTTAGAAGGAAATTATAGCCTTAAAAGGGATTCTGATGGGAGTCATGGGGTGGGGAGGGGTGTTGTAATGGACAAAAGCAGGGAAGCTTCCAGAAAATGAAAATGAGTCCCAGAGACATGAGGCATGAATCCCCCAACATCATCCTCCTAGAAACAGGATCAGAGCCCAGAGGTCCTGAGTCACATCTACTGGGGACTTTACAAGACTATGTAGCCTTCTCAGTGAGGTTCCCTGTAGATGTGACTCAGGATCTCTGGTTTCTGATCCTATTTCTAGGAGGATGATGATCTCCTCCATGTTCCTCAGCATTTAACATGGACTTATTTGGTTCATACTATGGGAAAAGCATTGGATTGGCCTGGGCTGTCCTGGGGAGAATAATTAACACCAACAACAATAATACATAAATGGTCCCTACTCCCAGGAACTCAGGATCTGTTGGGGACATAGATAATGGGTTGATGCTCAAATAAACCTCTAATCACAAACTCTATTTAGATGATACAAAGGAAAGTATAAGTTAGTGTGAGATCATACAATGGGAAGAGATGTCCAAAATTGACATTTAACTTGAGGCTCAAAGGAAGAAGCAAACAAAAAGCCTGGAAAAGAGTATTCCAGGCTGACTCTAAGGTATACTGGATTATAGAAATAGGCTGGGACCATTTCATGCCAAGTACCCTGTAGGCCATGTCCAGGGTCTGGGATTTCATCCTAAAGGCAATAAGTGTTGAAGGGTTTTGTACAGAGGATTGACATGGATCCAATTAAATTTTGTAAGACCAGTCTGCCTTCCATTTGGAAAAAACTAAACGAATGAGAGAGTAGGTAGAATTATTAGGGAGCCATTATAGTCATGAGGTGACAAACAATGGATGCTTAATAGTGATGATAGAGAGAACTAAATAGATTCCAGATGTATTCTGAGTGAGATTTGGCAAAAGCTGCTGTTGTCTTAACTGTCAGGGTTAAAGGAGAAGGAGGGATTGAGAATGACCCCCCAGAGCGTGGGCATATGACAGACTATATGACAGGTGACATTTATTGAATTGGGGAAGGTAGGATAAGGAACAGAAGACCAAATGTTCAGTTTTAGACATGATAATTTGAAACATCAGGGAGGTATTCAAATGGGGATATAAGGCTGGAGTTCAGGAGGAAGATGTAGACTAGAGATTCAATTTTAGGGATCATTAGCATAAAGCCCTGGGAGTAGATGAGACCGCAAAGAAAAACAGGATAGAAAGAGACAAAGGCAAGGGAAACAAAGACAAAGATGAACTACTGGGATTTCATCAAGATAAAAAATTTTGCACAGCAAAGGAAACAGTCAACAAGACCAAAAGAAAACTGACAGAATGGAAGAAGATATTTGCAAATGTCTTATCAGATAAAGGGCTAGTAGCCAAAATCTATAAAGAACTTATCAAGCTCAACACACAAAGAACAAATAATCCAGTCAAGAAATAGGCAGAAGACAAGAACAAATATTTCTCCAAAGAAGACAACAAAATGGCCAACAGATGCATGAAAAAGTGCTCAACATCACTCGGCATCAGGGAAATACTAATCAAAACCACAATGAGATACCACCTCACACCAGTCAGAATGGCTATAATTAACAAGTCAGGAAATGACAGATGTTAGGAAGGATACAGAGAAAGGGGAGCCCTCCTACACTGTTGGTGGGAATGCAAGCTGGTGCAGCCACTCTGGGAAACAATATGGAGGTTCCTCAAAAAGTTAAAAATAGAGCTACCCTACAACCTAGCAACTGCACTACTGGGTATTTACCCCAAAGATACAAATGTAGTGATCTGAAGGGGCACACGCACCCCAGTGTTTATAGAAGCAATGTCCATAATAGCCAAACCATGGAAAGAACCTAGATGTCCATTAACAGATGAATGGATAAAGAAGATGTGGTATATATATACAATGGAATATTATGCAGACATCAAAAATGAAATCTTACCATTTGCAATGACACGGATGTAAATAGAGGGTATTATGCTAAGTGAAATAAATCAATCAGAGAAAGACAATTATCCTATGATCTCACTGATATGTGGAATTTAAGAAACAAGACAGAGGATCATAGGGGAAGAGAGGAAAAAATAAAACAAGACAAAATCAGAGAGAGAGGCAAACCCTAAGAGACTCTTAATCCTAAGAAACAAACTGAGGGTTGCTCGAGGGGAGGGGATGGGGGATGGGGTAACTGGATGATGGACATTAAGGAGGGCATGTGATGTAATAAGTGCTGGGTGTTATATAAGACTGATGAATCACTGGCCTATGAAACTAGCAATACATTAAATGTTAATTAATTGAATTTAAATTAAAAAAAAACTCTCCCCTTTATGTACGTGTTCAAATCAAAGAGAACTCTGAATCATAAATGCCTAGATTTATAGTTTGACATTTGCAAGAAGGAAGAAAAAAGTCGTAGAGGGAAATATAGAGTGAAGAAAATGAAACTCCACCATATTCTCTCTAATTTGTCATATGTTTACTTTTAACCCAGTCAAAAGTCCTATCACTTAAGGACAAACAGAGAAAAACTGCCTTCTTTCCAGAAACCAAATTGGTGAACTGTCCTGATGGAGATCAATCCCGGGAGCCATGTCCTTTGACCCTGTCAGCCTGATGGGAATGGGAAACAGATCTTTCAAAATATTCCTTGAATCTAAGAAGCTTATAGTTCTTTGATGCGTCTTAGTAAATACTAATGACTAACCATCGAAATTTTTTGCCTCCTGATCAGTTTGAACAGTTGTCTTCCTTTTTGAGCATCAAGCAGGAAGGTCTCTCCAGAACTATCATCTGTCCCACATCTCAGGTCCACAGTTGTGTGTGGCATGTGTTTTTTGCCCAATGTTTATCAAAGAACAAAGTTCAAAGGAGATCAGAATCTACCATTCAAACAGTCTCAGAGGGAGGCAAAACAGGACTGTTTTAATGAGAGAGAACAATGGGGAAAATTCCAATGAATAACACTCCATCTTTTTCCTAGGACTCCTTGAGAAATACTGTGAGCATTCTTAGAAGTCATTTTTCTTTCTCTTCTCTTGGGCTATCAAATGACAAGACCTTGTGTTGCTGCAGGATCTAAAGACCCCTTCTTTCCCATCTTACTGTTACTTCTTCCATTAAGAATACTTCACATTTTTGTCCTAGAGTCTTACAGAAATATAAACGGATTCTTTCAAAAAAAGAAAGAAAGAAAGAAAGAAAGAAAGAAAGAAAGAAAGAAAGAAAGAAAGAAAGAAAGGCCAGAGACTCGTCCCGGGAGGATGCCAACATTTAGACGTCAGGAAGGAAATGAATGCATGCAAAAGTGACTATGAGGGAGCTGATATGTTCCAGAAAAATGAGGAGAATGTGGTATCATGGGAGCCAAGACAGGATCTTTCAAGGAGGGAGAAATCCACTGGGTCAAATGTTACTGAGTGATTACTAAGTAAGGTAAGACCTGTGGAGGAGAATTGGATTAAGCAATATGGAAGACAGGTTGCCTTCCCTGGAGCAGTTATCAGTTAAGTGAGGGAAATGGAAGCCAGATCAGAGTATTGGACAAGAAAATGGGCACAAAGTACTCCAAAATAAATCACAGATGGTTGAGGGACTTCAGTGTGAAAAAGGTAACTAAAAACTTTGAGAAGAGAATGTGGGAGAACATTTTCATGATTTTAGAATAAGAAACAATTTCTCAAATGATACACACACAAAAAGCACAAATCGTAAAAGGTACAACTTATACATTTGACTACTTTAATGTTCATTGAATATTAAGAACTCTGCTTCATAAAGAATGTAAAAAAAAAAACAACTTGCAAATCCCACGATCCTCCTGTTCCATATTTAGGAATGTGAAGAAAATCTTGCCCACACACCCAGAGATGTGTGTAAGAATGTGCATGGTAACATTGTCCGTAAGAGTACAAACCCAGAAACAGTTCAGATGACTGTTTATACCATAAACAGATGACTGTTTATATACCATTTCTCAAAAGAAATGGTATATAAACTTGTAGTATATTTATTGAACAGGATGTCACACATCACAGCTAGAATGAAAGTTGTTGAACTATATGGGTCTCTCTCACACATGTAACATTGAGCCAAACATTCAGTGTGCAGAAGATTCTGTGTTGGGTTCAGTTAGACAAAGTTTAAGAACATTATTTGGAAATATGAATCTCAGTATCCAAAGAAAAAGCAAAAAGAATGGAAAATATTTGCCTTTTCTCAGCATACTTGAGTATAGAGAATAGTGCAGAAGATTATGTTTTCAATATACTTGCTAATATTTGCATTTTTAGAACTATGTACATGTATTATTTTAATTAAGAATGTAAAAGTATTCTTTTTTTAGGTATTTATTTAGCTGAGAGAGAGAGAGGGAGAAAGCATGGGTTGGGGGTGGGGCAGAGGAAGAGGGACAAGCAGAATCCCCGCTGGGCAGGGACCCCCCCCCCCCAGTGGGGGGACTTGATCCCAGGACCTTGAGATCATGACCTGAGCCAAAGTCAGATGCTTAACCTACTGAGCCACTCAGGTACCCCAAAAGTAATCTTAAAAGTAAAGGAGAGGTGAGGAAGTGGGGTCTCTATGAAGGACAGCTCTGAACAACTTTGGATCTGAAGGGAGATATAGAAAGAATAGTTGGCTGACACAGGAGATGGGATCAAGGAGGGGTTGTTTATTTTGGCTGCTTTTTTTAGATGAAATATATTTGATGTTGTAGGGGCCAAGGGCAGGCCACCCCCAAATGTGTCACTTTGGCATATTTATTATTTCAAATATAAGTTACTTAAGACATAGTGAAGGAAAATGGACACTCAGACCCTTCTCTGTCCCCTTGAAAACAGGAAATGAATCTCCCATATGATACCCTCCCTGTACTAAGAAGTAAAAAGATATCCTTACCACCAGAGTTAGGAACTTTAAAGCAGAGAAAGCTGTAGAAAGAAGCCTCGTTGCTTTTTTCCTAATCTACTACCTCAACTCAAATTCTGCTAAGAATCCCATACTAAATAAAGCTCCTAAACATTTGTTTTCTTTATCCTGTCAATTCCTCACAAATGTATCTTCTTTGTCTAAAATGTATAACAACAACTGCTTGCCTTTGCCATTTCTTTAGGTCTCAATTTCAATACTGGGCCTCCATACATATGTAGTAAAAATTTGATGTTTTAAAAAATATTTTTATTTTATTTATTTGACAGACAGAGATCACAAGTAGGCAGAGAGAGAGAGGGACGCAGGCTCCCCACTGAGCAGAGAGCCCGATGCAGGGCTCGATCCCAGGACCCTGAGATCATGACCTGAGCTGAAGGCAGAGGCTTAACCCACTGAGCCACCCAGGAGGCCCCCCCGCCACGAAATTTGATTTTTATACTGTTAACTTGTCTCAGGTAAATCGAATTCTTAGTTCAACTGGAAGACTTCGAAAGGTAGAGGAAGAATTTTTCCTTCCCTGTAGTACCAGTGGGAAGAATGTGTTCAAGATGGGAAGGTCAAAGATGCAGAAGATTAGGGAGATAATAAGCCAGAGTATAGTCCCTGAGAAGGCAAGAGGAAGTCGGGTCCACACCATTTTAATAAGAGGACAGACACTTTGTACATGATAACAAGGAGGAGGAAGGAGAGACTGAGATAGATACAGGTAGCTGGGTGAGCTGTATGGAGGGAACATGAGAAAGTCCCTGTCTGATGGACTCACTTCCCTTTTTTTGAGTGAGAAAGGATCATTTGCTCAGAAGGATGGTTATAGAGGGAGGGTCAGACCCTGACAATGGGGCCAGGATGGATCTGTCATTGTCCAGTGGGGCTGTGTTGGATGTCCTCATGAAGATGAGAATCATGAGTTTATAGTGATATCAATTCTCTCACTTATATAATCACTTTGGCCAGAACTAAAATCAGGGAATCTGTTCCTCATCGCCCCATGCTGAGATAAACGGTGATGTGCCAATGGTCACTCAAGGCCAAGGGATAAGCATGGCACCATTTCTGGAAGGTAAATTTTATATGATAATAATTAATTTAGGACATTTTATTTAAAATCCAAGAACACATTAAAAAATGATTAGAACACAAAGTTCAAATAGATTTTTACAGTGAATCAGAATATTTTAAATGAGATGTTATGATTACAAGAGGTGGATCTTCCTCAAATTCCTGGGTAAGTGACTTGTTTGCTCCCTTTTGCAGGCAGGGGTACCTGGGCGAGAGGTTTGACTACTAATGACTTGGGCTTTAGTGGGTTTGGGAGTCATACAGAAGCCAAGTGGAGATTAGGAACCATATTTTTGGACTCAAAAGCATGGGATTTTTCTACCTTCCCACATAGCATCTAAAGATTATTCTTCAAGATTGTTCATTTCTCTGTTAGAATGTTCTGTTGAATTGCATTCTAAACGATGCATACAATAATCTTGTATCTTTTTTACCTAACAGACAATTGTAAATGTGTCTCCAGAATTCCGGCTGTCAATGGAATTTTAGTAAAACCCATGGCAATCTCTGCCTGTCACTTGGCTGGTGGACTCCTTGGCTATTTTGGGCCTTTCTTTTGGTAGAATTCAGAGCTGTACAAATTGGGCTCAACATTGTACTAATTCGGGCCTCTGTTTAGGGAAATACATTTGCATCTCTATCATCCTTGCTGTTTGACAGATGAGGAAAAGGAGTCACAGAGGTGTTGCTTGCTCGAGATCCTGAAACTCACAAGCAGAAGCTGCTCGTTTCCTATTCTGTCAGAGTAAATGGTGCAACTATTTTTGGTTCAGTGTTCTTTTCCATTTCTGGTTATCGTGATCAGAGAGAGAGAGAGAGAGAGAGAGAGAGAGAGAGAGAGAGAAATTCTACTTTGTTCCTAAGATACCCTTCGATCTCTTTCAGGCAACTCACAGGCCATGCTTTGTCACTGCAGCTCTCACGCAGTAAGGTCCTTGGGTGGTAGTGGCTGGTGGGGGATTCTATGATAAAGCCCTTGTTGGAAAATAAATATATCACCTCAAATTCTGTGCCGGGAATTACAATGGAATCTGTAGACTTAACCCTTCCTTAATAACTTGTCAAAACTTGTTATCTCCTTAATGCTATGCCCTTTGAAAAGAGCCAGAGGTGAATAAATTTCACCAATATTGAGTAACAGGCATTGAAAAAATATTTAAATAGCATTTAAAGGGGTAACATTATTTTAAGTATTTAGGGAAACTAAAAATTCTATCTATATACTAAAAAGGATAATATGATAATGGAGTCTAATAATATAGGAGTAATCAGATTAGGGAGAGATTCTCCATGGACAGGAAAGAAGAGATGGGGATCTGGTGCCGTTGTCATCCCAGGAAGGGGCTCAGTTTCATGGATACTAGAAGGGTGCACCCATTCCTTGCAATGACTGAGAAGATGCAGGGAGAAAAGCAAATTAGGAGAATGTTGTAGATATGGCCAGAATTTTCCGTGGTGATTTTTCAAGTGAGAGCGTATTTTACAAGGCAGGGCATTGGGCCCCAAATTACCCATCTCCTGCCTTCCCCACCACTTACAGCTGACCTACTACTGACCATCCCCAAGGGGGGAATATAAGGAAAATAGGGGTAAGGAATAAGATCAGCCAAAGGTCATCTTAGACCCTACACGGAGCTGTCTTTCCATGGCAGGTAGATTCTAAGAATTCCCACCCCCAAATCCCCACCTTCTAGTATAAATGCCTTGGTGTAATCTCTCCTTGAGTGTGGGCTGGTTTAGTAATCGATCTCTAACCAGTGCAATCCAGCAAGATGATGCAAGCTCCTTCCACATTTAACCTATGAGCCTAGAAGTGGAGAAATGGATCCTTCTCCATCTCAATCCTTAAATTAGACCCACCTTGGCTGCAGTCCTGTCAGAGACCCCAACACAAAGAATCCAGTTAAATGATGCCCAGGCTCATGGCATAGAAAACCAAAACCACGAGATTACAGATGTGGGTTTAAGCTGGAAACAACAAAGACAACAGCCAGGAGAGGGAGAATATCCTCTTATAAGAGCACGAATTCATTACGCTCTCTCAGCCTTCCATACTTCCGCCCAGCTCTGCCTTCTGCCCAGGACTGACCTTCTTTGTCCCCTTCCATCTGGCAGACTCCCAGTTCTTCTTGCAATATTTTTTACAGTATTTTTTTAAAAAGATTTCATTGATTTATTTGAATGAGAGAGAGAGTGAGGAAGGGGAGGGGCAGAGGGGGAAGTCCGGGCAGGGGGGGGAGACTGCATTGAGCCTGGCTCAGGGTGGGATGTGGGGCTGGATCCCCGAACCCTGAGGTCACCACCCCAGCTGAAACCAAGAGTCAGCCGCTCAACCAACTGAGCCACTCAGGTGCCCCCAAAGTATTTACAGTATTAGTATCTACCAAGTGGATAAAGAGTGTCTAGAAGAAAGATACCCGGACCACCCATACCTTTGTGAAGGTGCCAAGGATCACAAACTCACTCTGGGCAAATCTCGTTGTCATTGACGTTTAGATAAACCAACGTTTCCCAGTTCGTGCTGCTGTGGCCCCGCCATTTTAAAATCATACTCCTTGCACTCACTAACATTTCAACACAGACAAAAGAGGTACTGAGATAATCTGTTGCCAGGAAATTTTATTGCAGCGAAACACAATGAGCATTCCAACCCTTTCCAGGCTCTTAGCTCACTTTGCATCCATTCCTGCTGTCCCACGGCCACATTCCTCCTCCCACCATTGTCCTCTGTTTCTCTTTTGCCCTGCCCTCTCCAGCCATGGCCTCTGAGCTGGCTGTGTTTTGAATCACTGATAGGCGTAGGTGGTTGGTAAAGGTGACCTCTTTACCCTCCCTGCATCACCAGGGACATTGTGATCTGTGAACTCCCTCTGTCCACTATCTCTCGCAGCACTTCTGTCTAGGAGAATTTTCTATTGGCTCTTCCTTTGGCCACACTGACCAGTTTCAAAGCCTCATAAGGGTGTGCTGGGGGATTGCCTTAAAACTTAGACATTAAGGGCATGGGATGTTGACTCAAATGCACAGCTTTCATTCACTGGCTGTGTTATTTCTCTGTGGGCAAGCTTTTTCTCTGTGCTTCCGGTTCTTTATCAGTAACACAGGGTGGTAACAATAGCACTTATCACATAGAATTGTTTCCAGAGGATTGAGCGTATGGATGTCTCTGAGGCTCTTGAAATAGTCCCTGGCACTTTAAGACTTGCTCTTGTTGGAGACTCCAAAGTTTGCCAAATAATAAGAAATGTGTGAAAAAAGATACACATGCTAAATTCCGGCCAAGACAATGCTAGTGAAACATTACACAGGAAACATTCGATATTGTGCCATTGGTTACAGGTTACGTTCAAGGATGCAGTTGTGTGGGTTTTGATGCCTATCCCTGACTCTCTTGCCTTTTCTATTTGATTAAGATGATGACACCCTGGGGGTGCTGGGTGGTGCAGTCGGTTAAGCGTCAGACTCTTGGTTTCCACTCCAGTCCTGATCTCAGGGTCGAGAGATCAAGTCCCATATCAGGCTCTGCACTCAGCCCAGTCTGCTTGGAATTCATTCCCCCATCTCTCTCCCTCCTTCTATGCTCCTCTCTCCCCCTCTCTCTCAAATAAATACATAAATAAAATCTTTTTTTACAAAAAGATGATGACAACCTTCCTTCAGGTATCTCTGCATCCTGACACCTTCATTTCGAGGATCTTGGCAATTATCCCTTTCACTGTAGGACAGGACAAGTGTTGCCTGTTATTTTATTTTTTTTTTTTTGAACAGAAACTAAGGCACCAAGAGAAGCAACAGGATACTTTTAGCCCACATGTATCTGAAATCCTTTTAGATGCAAGCTTTCCTGTCAAACCTACATGGAATCATGGTAGTCCACATTAATTTCTCCTTTTTCTAAAGCTTATAACGTGCTCATTGTTCAATTACGCACCTTTCTATTGTTTCCTGTTTCTTGTGTATTAGTCATGTTTTAGCTGAAACCTAACTGAAAACTTATCAAGGCTGGGGACTATATTTTGCACATTTATTTTCGCTCTTCATATAAAACATCTGATGTTGGGGCGCCTGGGTGAATCAGTGGGTTAAAGCCTCTGCCTTCGGCTCAGGTCATGATCCTGGGGTCCTGGGATCGAGCCCCGCATTGGGGTCTCTGCTCAGTGGGGAGCCTGCTTCACCCCCTGCTCCCGCCTGCCTCTCTGCCTACCTGTGATCTCTGTCAAATACGTAAATAAAATCTAAAAAACAAATACATAAATAAATACATAAATAAAATCTTAAAAACAAATACATAAATAAATACATAAATAAAATCTTAAAAACAAAACAAAACCAAAACACCTGATGTCACAGTTGCTCGGGACCTGGAAGGTAGTGGGTGGAAGAAAGCCTAGCAGTGCATGCCCATCTCCAGGATAATGGGAGTGCCTGTGTGTCTGTAGGGAGGTGGCTTTTCCTTGGTTGTGTTATCAACTGAACATACTTGACTTCAACCTATCTGGGTGCTGGTAAGTTTCAGCATGGTAGTTAATAGTGATCCCAGCAAGACATACACAACTTCCCGCAGATCAGGCAGGTCTGTCCTTTACTCCTGGTCCTCATAATGCCAGCCTGTGGCCAATGGAAATCTGCTTTTTCCTTCTTTTTCTTTCTTTCTTTTTTTTTTTTTTTTTTAGAGAGAGAGAGAGAATGAGAGAGAGCATGAGGGGGAGGTCAGAGGGAGAACCAGACTTCCTGCAGAGCTGGAAGCTGGATGCAGGACTCCATCCCATGACTCCGGGATCATGACCTGAGCCAAAGGCAGTGGCTTAACCCACTGAGACACTCAGACACCCCTGCTTTTTCCTTCTAAGAAATTTTTAGTGATCCATGCTAAAAAAAAATGCCTTATGGCTCTAGATCACCTTGGCTCAATAAAAGTGAAACTAAATCTTAAAAAAAAAAGTTTGCACCATTATATTCCAAAATTATTAGGTCAACCCAATGAGTTTTCAGTGCAGTGGGAATTGTATAAGCCTGCAAGCAATGCTTAGCATATTTTCTTTCCTAACTTCTGATTTGTCCGGCAACAGGAGCCCTTATCTTCTCATGCCCACCAATGATTCATAAAAGTCTATATTCTCACGGAATGTACTGTTTACTTGGCTCATTACAGTGATTCTTTGCCTTTACTACATCCGATGACGGCTTCTGCTTGTTTTGTGATGTAAGTCAAATTTCTTGGTAAATTTCCTTTCTCACCTAGGTCACAGTGAACTTAAGCCTATTATATATTCACGTTCAACTTCCCTTTTTCATAACTCATTTTGCCTTGTTGACTCTCACTTCAACTTTCCCTTCCCATATGAATGTCACATTTTTAGAACAGATATTTCTATAGTTAACAACCTCTGGTCTTCACTTTGCCCTGAGGTCACGGAATGGAGGGGGCAAGAATGAAATTTCAGGTGTTTGACCCTGGATTCAGATCATGGCTCTACTCCTATATGCCTTTGAACAAATGCTTCATCCCCCCCTTTAAACTTCATTTGCCTCCTCTGTGAAAATGTAATAATATTTCCCTTACAGGGTCACGGCAAGGATGAAAAGGATTAACATATTTCCAACCCTTAGCACCGTACCTGAGACAGACCCAAGAGTTCCCATTTGTGTCAAGGGGAGGAATTGTAATTGCCTCAACATGCCCTGTGTCTACTTCCTCAGGATGCTCTGAATGTGTTAACGCAGTTACACCGCTCCTGACCTTGACTTAGTATCAGCTCCCTTTGTAACCAACGTATGCCTCCTGCAATCTCAAGCGATTCTAGACTTTCTCCTTCTGGATGGTAGACATGTGGAAGGCTTCCTGGGGTTGTTTAGTCATCCACATCCTACTCCTGCCTCATTCAGGAAGTCCTGCCTCTTTGCTGCTGCAGTGACCAGTGTCCCCACCCTACTCCTCCAGGGAGCCCCCCAGAATTTATCAGAGGAAGCAGAGTTCCTCAGCATAGTTTAGGAACTCCTGAACTCGATCCTCAAATATCTAATGAGTGAATGAAAAACCACATTTAAGCTTCCAACAGTCAAGTAGCAATTTAGGGAGTGTAGAGGCTGGATTACTAATGTGCTGAGTATGGAGTAGAGATTACATCCCACGGCAAATCTGAAGGAGAAGCAGGCAAAAACCCTGTATCAAGCATTATCCTGCTGGGTCCAGAATTGGACTATTTCTTCTGTAGTTATAATCCACTTCCCATACTTTTGTTTTTGTTTTTGTTTTTTCTTTTTTGATCACTATCCGATCCATATTCATGTCAAGCCTCTTAAAAGATCTAGTCAGACTTACTTTTCTGCTGTAATCCTTTCCTATTAATAACTGCTTATCAAGATGTCATTCTCATGCCATAAAGTTTTCCCTTCTAAAGTGTGCACTTCAATGGTTTTTAGCATGTGAACCACTACCTGGTTCTGGGACATTTACATCATCCTGAAGGAAACCCCGTTTGCATAGTCAGTGACTCCCCGTTTCCTCTTGCTCCAGACCCTGGGAACTGCTGATCTACTTTTTGTCTCCATGGATTTGCCTTTTGCCTTGAGTCTGGTTTCTTTCACTTGGCATAATATCGTCAAGAGCCATCCATGTTGGTGGGATTTATTAAAATTCCATTTCTCTTTCTGGTTGAATACTGTTCTATTACATGACTCTGCCACGTTTTATTTTCCTGTTCCATCAGTTGATGGATGTTCGAATTGTCTCCATTTTTGGGGAATTGTGAACATTTGTGTGCAGGTTTTAGTGTACGCCTTGAGACTTCTTAAATATATATATTTTTTGAACTTTTTATTATGAGAAATTTCAAACATAAATGAAAGTTGAGGAAGTCATGGCCTTATCATTTAGCTTCAAGAACAATTATTAGTTTATGTCTAACCTTATCTCACCTTGACCCACTCCTTCTTCTCACTGCTTCTGAATTATCTTGTGACAGATTCCTGATAGCATATTATTTATTCATAAATATTTCAGGAATTATTTATACTTTAGAAACAGTTTCATTGAAATAAAATTAATATACTATAAAATTCACCTGTTTAGAGTCTATTCTGGTATTTCCTAATTCTTTTTAAATTTAACAAATTAAATTTATTATTCTTTTTAAAGATTCCATTTATTTATTTGACAGAAAGAGAGAGAGAGAGCACAGGCAGGAGGAGTGGGAGGGAGAAGCAGGCTCCCCACCGAGCAGGGAGCCCAATGTGGGCCTTGATCCCAGAGCTCTGAGATCATGACCCAAGCAGAAAGCGGACACTTAACTGACTGAGTCACCCAGGCACCTCCTCCTAATTCTTTCTTAAGAAGATTTAATTAATTAATTAATTAATTAATTATGAGACAGAAAGAAAGAACTAGCAGGGGAGGGACAGAGGGAGAGAGAGAATCCCAAGCAGACTCAACACCCAGTTCGGAGCCCGACATTCGGCTTGATCTCACAACCCTAAGATTAGGACCTGAGCAGAAATTGAGAGTCAGATGCTTAACTGACTGAACCAACCAGGCACCCTGAATATTTCCCTAATTCTGCCTGAGAGAGCTCTCTGGCCCCCTCCCACCATATGAGAACACAGAAGTCCCCTGTTATGGACCAGGAAGAAGAGTTTCACCCAAATGCTGGTGGTTTGGTCTTAGACTCCCAGTCCCCAGAAGTATGAGAATGAAATTTCTGTTGTTCATGGCATTTTGTTATAGCGGTCCAAACAGACTAAGAGGGATTATTGGTATGGATAGGCTTTGATCTATCATATTTCTATTGGGCTTTTATCATTTGAAGCCCATAAGAATTGGGCTTATTCTTCATTTCTGTTTTCTTTCAGATTTACTGCTCTGCTTTTTATTATTCTATTTTCTTCACTAGTTAACTGCTATACTCTACATGTCTATGTGTGTGTATCTGTGTGTGTGTTTTAGTGGTTACGGTAGGGTTGATATTTTACGTCTTTAAATTATTGTAGTCGATATTAAGCAATATTATACCTTCGTGTACAGCAGAAGAACCTGATAGTCATCCCTCCCATTTCCTTCCTCTTGGCATTTGTACTACTGTTGTCAAGCATTTTGTGCATCATTATTACTTTTTCTTTAAACAATGATCTTTCTAAGAGATTGAACATAAGAGAAATTGTTTCCTATTGATGCATTTACCTGCCATTTCTGGTTTTCTACATCCCTTTGTGTAGATCCATATTCCCATCTGGTACCATTTTCCTTCTCCTTGATGTACTCCTTTAATATTTCTTGTAGCATAGCTGTGCTGGTGATGAATTCTTTTGATTTCCCATCCCTACAACCTTGGGCTCAGTGGGTTTGCTCAGGAGTCTCCTGATACCCAATGGAAAAATCCTTCCGCCAGGGAACAGAGTAATGTTTCCATTAAACTGGATGCTGAAATTGTTCCCTGACCATTTGGGGCTCAGTGGGTCACCAAAATAACAGATACAGAAGGGAGAACTGTATTTTCTAGAATTGTCAATATTGATTCCTAAAGGGAGATTGGATTGTTGCTATATAAAGTGGGTGGGAAAGACTATCTAGAACCCAGGAAGTTTGCTGGGATGCCACTTAGTGTTTCATTGTCTCCTAGTCCCATTCAGTGGAAAGCTGAAGCAACCAAGTAAAGACAGGACCACCAAGGACTCCAACCCTACAGGAGTAAAGGTGTGAGTCATCCCAGCACATAAGAAACTCTAACTCTAACATCTGGCATGCTGATAGAGGGTTAGGGAAATGTGCTACGGATGTGGAAGAAAGAACCTATGAATATCAACCTGGGTCTTATGACCAGCTATTGAATCAGTTACATTTTATGCTAATTAGTTTTTCATTTTCTTCAGCTACCTTATAGGAGGATTATTGATGATGGCTATTTTTTTTAATCACATATAATATGATATTTTATCCCTCCCCTCCATTTCGTCAATACATATCATTTTATATATATGTATATTACATAGGTAGAATTACTGATAGAATTTTGTGCATCTGTTGTCATTTTAAGACTCTCTTTTCTCATCTCTTCTTGCATCGAGTGTGACCTGGAAATCCCTGCCAGGATATTTTCCCCAGATTTCTTTTATTAACATATAATATATTATTTATTTCAGGGGTACAGGTCTGTGATTCATCAGTCTTACACAATTCACAGCACTCACCATGGCACATACCCTCCCCAGTGTCCATCACCCAGCCACCCCATTCCTCCTACCCCTCTCCACTCCAGGAACCCTCAGTTTGTTTCCTGAGGTTAAGAGTCTCTTACGGTTTGTCTCCCTCTCTTATTTCATTTTTCCCTCCCTTCCCCTATGATCCTCTGTCTTGTTTCTCAAATTCCTCATATCATTGAGATCATATGATAATTGTCTTTCTCTGGTTGACTTATTTTACTTAGCATAATATCCTCATTAGTTTCATCCACATCATGGCAAATGGCAAGATTTAATTTTTGATGGCTGCATAGTATTCCATTGTATATATACACCACATCTTCTTCATCCATTCATCTGCTGATGGACATCTAGGCTCTTTCCATAGTTTGGCTATTGTGGACATTGCTGCTATAAACACGGGGGTGCCGGTGCCCCTTCTCATCACTACATTCAAACGTTTTCTAATAAATCATTTCTCTCCCTAAGTCTAAGTCCACTTTTCACAAGAAATCCCCTGGAAGAGGAGAGCAGAGGCTTTCTGCCATCTTGCCACACATTTCACAGCGACTCTCCATCTTACTACTTAAGCAAGCTATCGACTCCCACACTCAGGTTTTTATAGCTTTGAATTCAGGCATCACAAATGTTAGTGATATTTATCATTAATTATGTAGACTAGAAGTAACAAACTAGGGGCCTGAGGGAGGGAGGGGAGCCGGGAAGCACAGGTGTGTGTCTTCCCCATCAACTGTAATTATTCTACCAGTCTTTACCTCTCTCCAAACCCCCTCAGTTTCTATAGCTAACATCACTTCATCTCCTTCTCCCAAAACAAATCTTTGACAAAGGGGGTTCTGAGCCCAGTTCAATTTACCAAGACTTGAGGATGACATAACAAAATTAAAAATAGTATCCCTCTGTCTTGAGACTGCTGTAAGGAATAAATGAGTTAATACACGAAAGTGGTTAGAACGTTGCCCGACCCATCATGTGTGATCAGCATAGGCTAGTTTCTATCATTGTTATAATTATCGTTGTTATTATTAAATAATTTGGCTCTGCATCTTAAAGTAGCTGAGACCAACACTAGGAAAGAAGGAGACGAAATTGGCCTGGGGAAAAGGGGAATCATTTCTCTGCTATATTACTGATATTTTCTCAGCCATTAGAATCACATGTAAAATGCTGTTTTTGCAGGACAAATCCAATCTGTGCCCCTCATATTCATAAGGATCTTATCTATGTGGTAGCTGTTTTTCTAAAAATACAAAAATCTAGGTTTTATGAAGTTAATCTGTTAATCTAAATGGAGAAAGACTCGCAACACAGATACCTCTTCCTTTCTTTTGGGCTGGAACGCAAACGCTATGTAGGAGATGAGCCAGCCTCGCGTGACCAAGGAGCAGTGAGCATGAGTCCAGAAGTCACATTTTAAGGACATCTGAGAAGAAAGGTGTCACCATGGAGCTGCCCTTCAGGCTTTTGACTCCTACTTTTGTGATAGCCGATCTAAAAAGACAGAAGATGACTTTTGGTGAAGCCATTGTATGTTTGATTTTCTTTGGTTTGCCAAAGGTTCAAGCATAGGCAGAACATATGGCTATCTATATGAAAGGATTTAAGGAAAAACGAACAGATAATTTTGGATAAAACAAAATAATCTCTTCTACTTCCTTGAAATAGTGCAATAGAAATCATTCTTTTTTTATACATAAAGTTTTCATGTCCCCTTTAAAACTCAAAATTTGGAAATAACTATATCCATTGGAATATGTATGGACTATGTTCTCTTATTTTCTGTATTCTTGATATTCTGACATCCGGGGCCTCGCTGACCTGAGAGGGACTGGGCCTCCAAAAGCGAGCTAGTTCCTAGGGACAGTAAACATCTTGTGGAATGTGGCTTGGATATACTAATGAACCAATCCAGAGCCCATACCATCACCGCCTCCTTTTTGGGGGTCACCTTCATGGAGATGGGATGAATGTGTACTGCAAGTGTACACAAATATTGGTTAGCCAAAGGGGTGGGCTGTGGCATAAGGCAGAAGCTTTTGTTGCTTTTGTTCTGGTCCTTTTTGTGAAATCTCTTTTCTACCAAATATTCCAAGTGCCAACCCTTTCGATCTTAATCCTGCTAATTCTGTTCATGTGTGAGAACTACGAGGGAAGTATTTATCAACTACGTCCTGCACCACAAGACCTGTGATCCCGTTACTTCATCTAAGGAAGCTTGAACTATTTGACAATTCCAGTGGAAACTAGGGGAGTGCAGAAGGTTGCAGTTACTCCAGATGTGTCCCCAAGTGGAGGTCTAATCAGCTATGCTGTGGGTGTGAGGGCAACAAAGCTAGCTTCTTTCAGCCATCTTGAAAGCAGACAGGGACTTCGCAATGCCAGCTGTGAGTTACCGGTAACATCAGATGGGAAGTGGAATCGTCTGGTGAAAGGAAAGTTCTGGAGCCATGCTGACCTGGTTTTGAAGCCTGACATTGCTGAACCAGCTTGAACAGGGCCCTCAGCTTCGCTAAGTTGGAGATCACCATAAAGGGCAAATGTATGGGCAGACCCTGCCTATTACTGTGCCTGGTATGGAGTATGTAATGAATCAATGGAAGCTGCCTTTTTTTTTTTTTTTTTTTAAGTAGGCTCTATGGCCAGGGTGGAGCCCAATGCAGGGCTTGAACTCACGACCCTGACATCAAGAGTCAGATGCTTAACCGACTGAGCCACCCAGGCATCCCAGAAGCTGCTACTTTTATCTCAAAAGTACATGCAATATAAGTCACCACTTTCTGGCCTTGGTTAATTGGGTAAATAGGGTTCCTTTATTTCTAGGCTTACTCAGGCTCCCGGGGTGAGTCAACCCAAGGGACAAAATTACCTAGAATGCCTCCCTCAATATCCATTTTCAGGTGACTACCAGGCTTTTTTATCTTGCTTTGCATTACTTGCAAATGTCAAAAACCTCCTGGCCACCGAATTAATAAAAACAGTAGCATGTATATTTCAAGATCCATATGTCATGGGTTAAAATATTAGATGTGACAGCTAGGGTCAGAATGAGGTTTTGCTGATGTCTTAATGGTATGCTAAGAAAACTCCAAAATGTGTGCCCCATCCCCATCCTCTAACCATCAGAGTGGGCACTGGAAAGATTTTTGTTAATAATACATGGGACGGCCTATCAGGCTGACCCCAGGGTCCTGCTGTCCGAAGTTTTTCCTAAGACAGGGAGGATATAAACAAGCCAACCGATAAAAATTGTAACTGGGGAGAACTTCACCATGGGAATATAATTTCGGGAGGAAAATTCCTATACGCCAGTTTAGCAGACTATTTTTAAGTTTGTTCCTGTGGCAAAAAGTCCATTTTTTATGTTAGTCCACAACCCCATCACCTGTGCTGAGCGTGGGCTCACTCCCATGGGCAACCAGATGAAGAGGGAAGACATGTTCTCATACTGAGGGCCTGGCTGATTTTAGTTTGATTTGATTTTTTTTTTTTTCATTTAAGTGTGAGAGGATCATTACATAAGCAGTCGAGACCTATGAGAGGTGATAGCCACACAAATACTATATGAACTTAAACCTCGGAAAACCCACTACACACGGACAAATGGCCAGATTATACCCTGCTTCGTGTGCAGAGAATAGGGCTACGATATGGGCTATTGGAGTGCTTTTCTTCTTGTTCTAAAGCTGCTTAATCCATGTAAAATATTGTCCCAATTTATTGCTGTTAAATCCCCTTACCCTTGCTGCTGCCGTAAGTGCTGTAAATGTATCCTTCTGCTAGAATCTCCTGAAATCATTGCAAATCAAACTGACACAAATGGCTCGGAAATAAATGTAAAACCAAGGAAAAGAACAGTCTATATTGAACCTTAGGTGTATACTTTAAAACCTATCTTTTTGTGTTACGGTTTCTTCTCGAAGAAAAAAGCTCTTCAAAGTCCACCTTTAAAGACGGTCGAGATATCGTGTATCTGAATTACAGGCCTGCTTGTGCTGCATGGTGACCAGAATACATTCTCTGTTGTCGAAGGAGGCCTCTGTGGCATATTAATTCCCTTTAGTAACTGATCTTTACTTGGAGCAGAGACTGTGGCAGGGCTGTGATAACGATCTGGAAGGCAGCAAGCAAAGGGATAAAATAGAGCAGAGCACACTGCTTGCTCAGGTTATGCTGAGGCCAAGTGTCTATAAATGGAATTAAGAGAGGAAATGATTTTGGACCAGATAGGGGAACATGGACTTGAAGCCAAACCCATTCTTCAACTTAAATTCAGTCCTAAGCACCAGACAAACAGCCAGAGGCTTTATTTCCACTTACCCTACGGTTACCCCAGCACAAAAGAATCATAAGTGATTGACCATCACTGACCATCGTGACCGTCAGCAACTTCTTTAAAAGCCACGAGACAGAGAATGGGGCTTGAGCCCAGCTCATACCTTTGCAACTTTGTATTTACCTAATGCAATACTGTCCCTATCCTCACAAGACTTCCCAAATGGCCAAGTGAAGAGGGAGTAGGGTGAGGTGGGAAAGTGCACTGGCTTTAGAGCCGCAGACCAGGTTCGAAGTCTCCAGGGCTCTTTGCTGTCCCTGGGCTTTGGTGAAGCCTTCCTTATCAGCAACACAGCAATAAAGATACTAAATTTCTAGGGTCGTTGGATGATGAAGGGGGATTGTTTATGGAAATTGTTGTGGACACAATAAACAGTGGTTGATGTTATCATGGTAACCCAACTGTGTTGACATTATACATGGTATTATTTACATCATCCCTTCCAAAATGTTCACCAGTGAGTAAGTGAAACGCCCTCAATTCTTATCCCCCCAGAATCCTCTCTCGATACTCAGAACTGCTTCTGCTCCCTGTGCTTCCCCAGAGAAAGTTTACCATGTGGGCCATCTCCCCTCTGCTGTTATCGATAATCTTGGGCCACTTGGTCCCCAAGGGAGAACACCTTTCTTTCCCTTGTCAGTCTTGGCCCCACCTTGGAATAGGTCCTTTCTCTTAATTGTCCACCACAGGGCAGACACCTGCCTTTGCCCTAATCATAGTTTGTTGGAAGTTCGGAAATAATGGATAGGAAGCAGAATTCAGACAGAAATTTTCCACCACAGCCCAAGTGCTGAGCCATCCCCCAGGTGCCTGGGCAGGTCCTTACAAAAAGAACTACAGCCTGCTCCAGGTCTCAGAGTTCAAGCCCAAACCACTCCAGGCCCCAGAGAGGAGGGCACTTTCCCTCACTCCAATTTAAGACCTGCCTCTGAGTCCACTTTTCCTCCTACATGATTAACTCTGCCTAGTGTGGTTCTTGTAGGAGAAAACCCATACCACACCACCCAGAGGAACATACTCTGGCCTTGGTCAAATAATAGTCTCATAATAACTGGGTGGAGAAGAGAACCTCAACTCAGGTGTGCCACAGAGACCCAGAACTTGTGCCTCTCCCCGTCCCAGCCTTTCCTGGGGTGTCAGACTTGCTGAGCCTCTAGGGTTGCCAAGCAGATGAAGTTACGCAACTGGAGCCCATGTCTGAGCCCTGAGATTCACTTCCAAGCTCCACTAGCTCACAGCACAGAGGTTGTGGGTGTCCTGTCTGCCCTTTCACTACTGGCTCAGGAACTGGACCAAAAGGAGACTATAAGTCTGTAGAGAGCTGAAGGACCTGGAGAGGGGAGACACAGAGAAAGCAAGAGGGCCGGAGGAACGTGTGTGGCCACTCTGACATCTCCCCCAACCCCCACATATCTATATATACACAACCATATGCAGGTACATATGTGAATATATAGTATGTATATAATATTGACTATCACAGTCAATTGGTATATATTTGAATATAGGTATGGAATATATACAATCGAATATGTGTACTTATATTAGTCAGGGTTCTCCAGGGAACAGAAACAACAGAACTGTATATATAGAGAGAGAGACAGAAAGAGAGAGAGAGAGACTTTTTTTAATAGGAATTGGCTCATGCAGTGGTGAAGGTCCAAACTCCCACAATCGCCATCTGCAGACTGGAGATCCAGGAAAGCCGGTAGTGGCATTCAGTCCGAGTCTGAAAGCCTGACAGTTTCGGGGGGGGGGGCGGCGGCGATGGTGCGAGTTCTTGTCTGAGTCTGAAGGCCCAAGAACCAGGGATGCTGGTGTCCAAGGGCAGGAGATGATGGATGTCTCAGCTCGAGCAGAGAGAGCAAATTCATCCTTCCTCCATCTTTTGTTCTAATCTCAACTGGCAGGATGATACCCACCTGCTCTGGTGAGGGTGATCTTTTTCGATCAGTCCACTGATGCACACGCTGATGTCTTCTGGAGACACCTTCCCAGACACCCACAGAGATAATGGTTTATCAGCTATCTGGATGTCCCTTAGCCCGGTCAGGGTGACACAGAAAATTAACCATCACATGGGATGTCAGTTCTGTGGTTTTGTTCCATTATATGATTCCATGTTCCTAGAAGACTCGTTCTAGTCTGTCTGTGTCTGTCTATCTGTCTCTCTGTCTTGCTGGCTCTTGAAGAAGGAAGCTGCCATGAACCCAACAGTCACAAGGAAATAAATTCTGCCAACCACTTAAGCAGCTTGGAAGCAGGTCCTTCCCCAGTCAAGCCTCCAGATGGCAGCCCTGACCAACATCTTGAATGCAGCCTTAGTGGACACCCCCCCCCCCCCCCCGCCCCGCAGCTCTTCCTGGACTCCCGACCCAAAGAAATCTTGAAATTCTTTAAGTTTCCAGCAATTTCTTATACACCGTAGAGACCAACACAGTCAATAATTATACCAAATTTTTTTTTTCGATATTAAAGCCTCTAATCCTTTCAGTATGTCTGGATCCTCATGCCTTGAATGTTTCTTAGAAGCAGCACATAATAGAAAAAATATTAACTACCACATTATTCAATTGTATACGTATGTTTATATATATGCATGTGTATACCTCTATATGTATATGCATTTATGTGTGTGTGTATATATATTCAATTGCTCTCTTTAAGTCTTTGGGTTTTACTCCATGCATCATCTCTTTTTAAAAAATTCTCAACTATTTTCTTTCTTTCTTCCACTTGTCTCCTAATCTCTCCTTTAAATAGAGCCACAATGTGAGACTTAATCAGTTTTTTTCCCCAGTAGGCTCCACACCCAACATGGGGCTGGAACTCATGACCCTGGGACCAAGAGTTGCAGGCTCTACCAACTGAGCCAACCAGGCGCCCCAAGACTTAATCATTTCTATCTGTTTTCTTCTAACTTGTTTTCCTGTTAACAATTTTTTACATGCAAAGTGGCTGAGCCTTGATTCAATAGTTATCTGTTTTTTACTTACGTAGCCTCCAAACACCTTTTTCCCATGGTCAGTGACCTTTTACAGAGAAACGTCCCCACCTTTGTTCTAAGTAAACACTAGACCATAGCACCAAACAATGCTGCCTGGCGACGGAATGCTGGGTAACATTCTTTGCAGTCCAGCCAACCTGGCAAGGAAAATGTTCAAGAGGGCTCTTTGTGTTGGAGCAAAGCAGCAGGATAGGATGGAGGCAAAAGTGGAAACACAGGCAGAAGCTTGCTGGCATCTGTGGGATTGATTCCTACAGGTTTAATATAGCTCACACTAAGAGAGTACATGTTGTTGCAAAGTCAAGCACCACTAGAACTGACTGTTAAGATCGGTAACAGGAACCGAAGGCAAAGTGCTTGGAACAAATGTGTGGTTTTTCTCCAAGATAGGCTGGAAAGACATGCCCCGTCCAGATACTACAGTTCTGATGTGTGCCTACAACTATGTGGAAACACTGGGTAGAGCAGAATGCTGAAGGTTTTGTCATCAGAGTGAGAACGATTTGGATTCCAGTCCCAGCTATATCCCTGCTACCTTAGTTATTCTTGGCAAGGTCATGGGGGAGATTTCAGACACTGAGTCTGTCTGGTGAGAGATGTAATGGGGCAGACAAAATGTCCAGCACTTCATTATGGACATAATCGATCCCAATTGCGAACTACATCCAGACAAGACCAGTCCTATCTGGGGTCATAAGGCAGTACATTTTACCTAGGAAAGACCGCTTTGTTCCAAGTGTCCAAAGACTACAGCTAATTAAAACAATGGTAGTACTGTTTCCAGCATGTGTGTGTGTTTTTGGAGGGGTAGACTGGGAATGTTGCCCGCACCACCAGGAAATTCTTGGATACCAGCTGGGTGTACTACAATTCAACTCGATTCTGACCCTGTCTACCAGGAGCTACTGTCAGACTCCACAGGTTAAGGGCTCAGTCAAATAAGACTGCCCTGCCATGACCTCCCCGCCCCACCCCTAGCTCCCTACATTAAGGGATCAGTCACAGGTCCAGAAGGGAAATATTTCCAAATAAATGGCCTTACTTTGTTAATGTACTGGAAAATTCAATAGAGTCAAGATGCCAATAATCGTCAATTGATCTATACACTCAATGTGATTCCAGTAAAAAACAAAAAAAATCCTAGCAGATTTGCGCGTGTGTGTGGAAACAGGCAAACCTAACCTAAAATTTGCATGAAACATCAAAGGAACTACAATCGCCAAAACTGTTTTGTAAAAGAACAAAAGAACACACATTATCAGATTTTATGACATATAGTTATCAAGGTAGTGTGATTTTTACATAAGGATATACGTATAGTTCAATGAAATAGAAAATGCAATTCAGAAATAGACCCACACAAATATGGTCAACTTACTTTTGACAGAGGTACAAAGGTAATTCAACAGAGAAAGGATAGTCTTCTTAACAAATGGCCCTAAAACAATTGGTCATCTCTATACCTCACATCTTATACAAAATTTCACTTAGACTTTATATTCAAGACTATTTTTTTAACTATAAGCTTTTAGAAGAAAACAAAGGAAAAGTGTTTATGTAAAATCTTAGGTCAGGCAGAGTTCTTTGATCTGACAACAGAAAACATAATCTGTAAAAGTGAAAAGATCATGCAGAAACTATCAAGATTTAAAAATGAAAACATTTTCCTCTCTGAAGGACAATGGCAAGAGAATGAAAACACAAACCATCAAACCAGGTCAAATATCTTCAAATCTCATATTCATCAAAGGATGTGGATCCAAGATTTATAAAGAACACTCAAAGCTTAACAAATAACCCAATTTATTTTATTTTATTTTTTATTGAGATTTATTTTTATTTATTTTAGAAAACGGGGGCAGAAGGAGAGAGAGTCTTCAGGAGACTCTGTACGGAGCACCGAGCCCCAGTGTGGACCTTGATCTCACGATCCTGAGATCACGACCTGAGCTGAAACCAAGGGTGGGTCACTCAACCAACTGTATCACCCAGGAGCCCCACAAATAACCCAGTTTAAAGATGGCATCTGACTAGATACTTCTCTAACATGTAGTCATATCAACCAAGTGCATGAAAAGATGTTCAACCCCATTACTCCTCAAGGAAAGGCAAATTAAAGCCATGATGGGCTACCATGACATGTCTACAAGAATGACTAAAACAAAAATAAATATATAAAGCTTGCAATTCCAAGTGATGGTTAGGAAGCAAAGCAACTAAAACTTCCAGGCATTGCTGGTGGGAAATGGCCAATCATTCCAGGAAAGGGTTTGATGGTTTTTTAAACAACAAAACGTACCCTTATAGTCTGACCCAGCAATCCCGCTCCAAAGTACTTAACCTAGATAAATGAAAACACAGGTTCTCACAAAAGCCTGTCAATGAATGTTTACAGAAGCTTTCTTCATAATCACTCCAGGCAGGCAACAACCTCAGTGTCCTTCGGTGGTGAATGGATTCATAAAACAGGTGATCCAAACAGCAGATTACTATTCACCATAAAAAGATACCAGCTATGCAGATGAATCACAAATGCATCGTGCTGAGTAAAAGAAGTCAGGCTCGGGGCTACATGTTATATTGCTCCCTTTCTATTACATTCTGGAAAGGACAGAGCTACAAGGATGGAGATCAGTGGCTGAACAGGCTCACGACTCGGGTAGGGTTTGACTACAAAGGAGTAGCAGGAGGGGATTTTGGAAGCGAGGGGACTGGTCTGGATGCTAATGGTGGTCATAGTTAAATTGATGTACGTGTTGAAACTCAATGAACTGTACTCTCAGAAAGTTAATTGTACAGTATGCAAATTAGAAAAAAAATAGAGAAGACTAACCTTGGATTTTAAAGAACCTCAAGGAAATCATGAGTATAAAACAGAAGATTGTGGCTGCTTTTTGAGTGGAGGGGAGTTGTATTGGGGATGTACTATGTGAGATTTTAAGGTGACTGGCCACCTTTTATTTCTTTACCTTATAATCATTCACTAGGCTATTTACTTGTTTGGTTTTCTGGATATATATGTTAACAATAAAAATGTATGTAGATATTGAACCAAAAAATTTCAATAGGATTTTATGTAAAATTTGTCAAGAAAGTGAGTTCTAAGGACTGGTAATGTCCGTTTCTTAAGCTGGATGATAAGTATTTAAGTATTCATATTGTTAATATAGTTTAAACTCTATATACATTATCAGTATAGTTTATACTCAACACATATGTTTTAGATACTCTTTTGTATGTATGATCTAGGTCCCAGTGGGGGGGGACCCTTTAAATTACACATTGTCCAGGCCATTTTCAAATATACTGAACACTTATGTATTACTTATAAAACTAACATTTTCTTCTTCTTTTTAAAAAAATTTTTTAAAATTTATTTGACAGAGAAAAATCACAAGTAGGCAGAGAGGCAGGCAGAGGGAGAAGGGGAAGCAGGCTCCCCGCTGAGCTGAGAGCCCAATGCAGGGCTAGATCTCAGGACCCCGAGATCATGACCTGAGCCGAAGGCAGAGGCTTAACTCCCTGAGCCACCCAGGCGCCCTAAAGTAACATTTTCTTAAACACCTATGTTATACTCAGTATGTGCAGGACATTTGGAGGTACACAAGAGAAGTACAAAGTATTACTTGGCTATTTTACATTGAGAATGTATTCATGTATTATTCATGTAAAAAGATAAGTTGAATTAAAAGTCAGAAAACTATAAAGCTTGTTTCCTGCTTCAGACAATTAGAATCTTAATCTAGGAGATGAGAACGCAAATGGAAAGGCCTTGGAGAGTGCTAGACTGATCTTCTGGACAATGAGTGTGTAAATAAGTATGCCATGGGGCAAGGGTGTGCCCTTTGGGGGAGAACTGATACACATTCGTTGTAACCCAGACTACGTGGACATTCACCCCAGCCACACGTAAGGGAAAGTTCATAAGACTTTTCAGCCCATCATTCCAGGAGAACATATAAGCACTGAGCAACGTATTTTAAATTGCAATTCTACAGGAACCACAAGCTATCGGAAACAGAAATTTATTTCACAGGCAGCTTTTCAGGGTTGTACCTCTTTCAAATGGCAGAGCCCACCTACTTACTTATTTAGCATAAAGAAGCTAAAGGAAGGAAGACTCCAATTTCTCTATTCTGTTATAATTCATTACATTTTATTACCCAGTTCATCTGCCTTCTGACTATTTCCCATAATCCTGATACCTTAACATTCTTCTATTCCTTTGCTGTTCGTTTAGAAACGGAGCAGCCAAGGATGATTAGCTTAATCTCGATTTAGAAGAGTTGGTGGATTTTTTGCAGGACCCTTTTGGGGAACACTAGTGATGACCCCCATGGGGATTTCTGCACTTCCTGAACCTCTTGGTTGAAGCTGGCATAATTAGGGGGCCATAGCATGGAGCGTCCAAGCTGGGACACTTTCAAAAAGGAGCGTCACTGGTAATTACTTGACAATAATGTGTGTAAACGGGGTCTGTCCTGGACAAACAGGGACATATGTCATCCTAGTCATAACCACACTGGAATGGACAAAGGAGAGCCACCAGAAGAACGCAGGTAACTGAAATCGTGGTGCATGAGGAATGCAGACAGAGGCCGTGCCCATGTGGCCGGAGACATGGGGGCCAAGGTGCAATGACCATGAGGCAGGGCTTCATGCACTGGATGAGCAACTGAGCTGGACGACCTCCATGAGCCTGATTCCTGTCACTGATGGAAAAGCGCTGCCCCATCAAGGTTGTGATTGTGGGTGGTATGCGAGAGTCTCTGCTTCGTGGTGTGAGACTGTGTGACGGTGTGAGGGGCCGTGGCAGAAGTGGATTTGGTCAACGCCTCTCCTTCTTTGCACGCTTTCTGGATACTGCTGTATTTGTTTATGGGGATGCTGATTTTTTATAGAGTGTGCTTACTGCTTGCCTTTCTTGAGTAGGTTTAGAATCTGCTATTATTTCTAGAGGGTTCAACATCACTTGTCTTTCCTGAGTCGTAAGTGTTTATAAAGTTATACCCATGGGTCATGAGCACATGTCTGCTGGTGAGATGAGATTCACAAAGGGGGAAATGGAGGGAACAGAGGGCCCCAGAAGGTGCTGGGAGAAGAAATGGATTGTATACAGTGAGATAGAAGCAGAAAGGTCTCAGGAACCCACGTACCTAAATATGTAGCAATGACGTCCTCACCCTTTCCTTATCACATCTTTGCCTACTGGTCTTCCATGATAGCATTACTGTAATCACTGCCACCAGTAAAATGGATAATATACACCTACCTAATGCTCTTTCATTCATCAAGAATACACATTTATGGATCCCTACTCTGTGCCATGCTAGATGCTAGGTGTAGAGTGGGGGTCAGGACAGGCAGGCTCAACGCCTTCATTGGGGCGAGAACAACTATAAACCAACACAAACAGTGGAATTAAAGTCAGAAGGTGACGGATGTGTGCCGTGCAACCGAAAAGTTTAATCCACGTTTATTGAGGGTTTACTCTGTGTCTAGCATTGACTTACATGCTCTATGGGTATTAGTCGATCTAATCCCCTCAGCACTTGGATGCTGCTAGTGACAATATTATCATCCCCATTTTATAGGTGAGAAGACCAAGGCACAGAAAGGAAGGTGAGGTCACTGTTCAGGGCCACGTGCCAGTAAGTGGTAAAACTAAAATTTAAATACAGACCATCTAATTGTGAAGCCACATCCTATGCATTTCGTAACATGGATTTCTGCAGGGCTATGTGCACCAGAGGTCCATATAAGGGTGTCAGGTGTTGGGTGGACTAAGGCTGGGATGAAGAGCCTGTGTTGAGTAGAGCGGTCAAGGAAGACCTCTCAGAACTCTGAAATGCCTTCAGTTAAAACCCAAGTAGGGCACCTGGGTGGCTCAGTTGGTTAAGCGACTGCCTTAGGCTCAGGTCATGATCCCAGAATCCTGGGATCAAGTCCTGCATCGGGCTCCCAGCTCCATGGGGAGTCTGCTTCTCCCTCTCACCTTCTCCCCTCTCATGCTCTTCCTCTCTCTCTCAATTAAATAAATAAAATATTTAGTTAAAAAAAAACCCCAAGTAATGAGAAGTCAAGTCTCATCATCAGATATGTAGAAACTGAGGGTAGAATTTTCCAGGCCCAGAAATCAGCTAGTACAAGGATCTGAAGGCAGAAATGAGCTTGAGTTTTTCGAGTGACAGGAAGGGAACAGTGGGGTGGTCACGATGGTCATGAACAAGGAATCCCAATGTAAAGCAGAAAAATCTGGTTTACTATCAGAATCAGTTTCTTGGTCTATAAAAAGGAAATGACACCCCCAACCTTACCCACTTGTTATAGAACGAAAGCAGTAGCATTGTCACAATCACGGCTATAAATACCACATCCACAGTAAACAGAGCCTGGCTCTCTTGCCTTTTCCCATAAGAACATATCCGTGTTATGAGTTAATTTTGAACTGAGCAGCTACTGTCTACCACGCACAGCGCACACACCATCCCAGTCATCACATCTGGCCTGGAAGGGACCTACCACCCCCATTTTGTTGATGAGAAACTCAAGCTCTCAGGGGATAATACCACCGACCTCAGCTGTGGTTCTAACCCAGTCCTGCATGACTTCAAAGCACAAGGCGTCTCTTCTACCCTCCTTTGTCAGTTGCAAACGCATCCAAAGCCGGCAGGGAAGGGTGTCTGGTCTCTATTAGAGTATCGCCTACAGACGCAGACGCGGTGCAATAAATCTTTCGGAGGGTGCTCTGATGAAGACGATGATGGCTTTGAAGCGATGACGATGATGTAGAACAGACAGACGCCTTCAGCTGCGCTCCCATCCTCGTGTGTCCAAACGCGCCTGACAAAAGGACGCTCTTCCTCTGCTCGGAGGCTGTGCGGGCTTGGCCTGAGAGAATCAAGAATAAAGCTGATTGCAAACTTGGTGCCTAACAGAGAAAATAAAGACATCATTTACTGACTGATTTGGACTAAGAAAAGATGTATTTACTTGCAGTTTATTATGTTGAATGTGACAGGCATACATTTGCGCTTTTTATTGAATGATGACTTACTACATACAGGAATTGGTGCAATTTGTAATGCAGATTATGTTTTTAAACAAAAAAGGGTGCAAATACACTGATGACTGTCACATGACTTGCTCTGCACTTCTCAAAAAGTGGCTTGAGCGTGGGCGGGACGACAAATATACCCTCAATGCACAAATGTAATTTCCAAAGAAGATGATTCTGGGCAGCTTCCAAGTCAGTCGGGCAGATTTAGACAGAAGAAATCCATAGCTAAGAAAAGCTAAGTATCTTAAAATAGCAGGAACTGGAGTAGGATCATTTGAATCACTCCCATTAACTGCTGAGATGCCTCCAGACAGAGCAAGAAGAGCCCCGGCTCAAATCAGGCTGCGGGAGGAAAGCACGTGTTGAATCTCGGGAAGATTCCCGAACTGAAGCACCCGGGAGTCACATTTTTCTTCCCAGGATGGGAGGTGAGGGCAGGAGGGGAGACGAGGGGATCTCTGCTCTTCAGTGAAATGTAATCAAAGGCGAGTGGAGCCCACGGCTTATTTTTCTGAGTAATGAGATTTGTGACCTCATCAACTTCTAGGCACTGAGCCAAATCTTGTTTCATGATCTGTGATCCGTTTGTGCATCCTCGAGGTGGTGGACGTGGGCTTTCTACTTCAAGTGCATTTGTGAACTTACCCTGGGCAGGATTCAGTCTATTTTCCTCCCCATAATCAACCATCGTGTTCATTTCCCTCGACATGCCACGGTGCAAACAATCCGAGGTTCTTTTCGATGGAGGCAAGTCCCATTCATTGCTTGTCTTCATTGGACAGTTTGGGCTGTGTCGCCAACTTTACCCGGAATCCACCCATTAAGAACGAGTGTTCATTCATGCTAATAACTTTCATTTCAGCGGCTCGTGAGTAATAGTTGAGAGAATGTATGACTAAAGGTGCAACCCATGCAAAGATTTGAAAATAAGTGGAAACTTTTTTTTTTTTTAAATTTCAAGACTTTTATTTGCCTTGAGGGGAAGGCAAAGCAGGGCATGACATAATTCTCAAATTGTGTTTCACGGCTTTCTCATCGTTTAAAATTGGAGCTTTTTTTGTGTAACAGACATGCTGTAGCTTGCACAACATGACATGTCAAAATGGTTTCTTCTCTCAGAATCTTGGAGCTTCCCAATGCAGTTCTGCAATAGAGATTTGGACACCCATCTCCCCCACTTGGTAATTTACCTCCAGGCAATTTTCCCTCCCGATGATGGGCAAACCCTGTAGCTCACACATGCTGGAAAGCCATGCCCCTCCTGTGAGAGCAAATGCTACGCCCCCGTCTACATTTCAAAGAAAAGCTCATCTTGCCAGCTCTCGTCAAAAGTTAACACAGACAGCAATCCCATTTAAGACTGGTCGCAGCAGTGTTGAAAGCTGGAGCAATTTGGGTCTACACTGCAGATCGCCCGCTCCCAGCAAATGCATGAGGCAAAGGCTTGCAGTAGGGACTGGCGCCTTAGTCTCCTAGGTGGTTAGGCCTCTGGTCTGTTTTTAGGCAGCGATCACGGATTTCCTTGCCTTGCCTTCCACAGATCTGCTTTTTCCTCCCCTGATTACCGAAAGGAGGCCCTTTGTGCTAATGAAGATCAGTGCGGGTGTGGGAAGGCCTCTTTGTTCTCAAAGACTCGGGACTCCTGAGTGCTACTGCTCCCCCTCACCTTAGAAGCTGGAGTTAGGTTTGATCAATGGCATTTGGCTTATTTTGTTGTGTTTCAATTTCCAGGCAGGAAGGGAAGTAGGCAAAAGGGAACAGCAAAAACCTGCACCCCCTGTCCCCTCCAGCCACCCATGCTGACCACTCCTCAACCCCACCGTAGCCCCAGATCCATGCAGGCTAAATCTTGGGGGCTGGCAGGCTGGCAGGCAGTGAGGAGGAAGAGAAGAGGGCAGAGAAGGTCCCTCCTTGTCCTTGTCCGGAAGTAAAGAAGTGGCATCCGGTCGAGTTTCATTCCTCCTCCGGCATGAACGCTATTTTGGTCATGCTCTTGTATAACCTACATTGGTGGACTACGGCTGCCATGACAAAGGAGCACCCAGTGGGGGGCTTACACAGCAGAAATGGATTGTCTTATTGTGTTGGAACTGGAAGTGTCAGTAAGGCTGGGTCTGAGGGCGGTGAAGGAGAATCTGCCCAAACCCCTGTCCTGGCTTTTGGTGGTTTGCTGGCTATCTTTGGTCGTCCCTGGCTTGTAGACACATCAGCCAAAATCTGCCTTCGTCTTCACGTGGGGTTCTCCCTGTGTGCACGTGACTGGGTCCAGATTTCCCCTTTTTATGAGAACACTAGCTGTATTCCATGAGGACCCACCCCAGTGACCTCATTTTAACTCGATTATCTCTGTAACGACTTTTTCCAAGTCAGGTCACATTTGATGAGGTACTGGGGGTTAGGACTCCAACAGATCTTTTGTTGGTGGGGAGCATAGCTCAACTCAGACCAGAGCCAGGGTTTAATGTCTTTTCTGATTCCAGTATCCGCGCATGTGCAACCTCTAGCCCGTTACCAGTCATGCTTTTTCCAAATCTGCTGCTGCTGCTGGTGTCCCAGGAGTGCGATTATGGATGTTCTTGACATTCTCTGAATCCGGGATGACACTGGAAAGTGCAAAGCTTTCCTTGCTCCCAGCTTTGACCTCTGCAGGCTGCTCACTAAAGACAAGTGACTATTTACTTGACACCAGTCTTGAGGGCCAGGACCCATAAGGGAAGGAGGGAGATATTCAGCTGATGCTGGTTTTGAGTTTCCCACGGTAGCTCCCTTATCTTCAGGGACAGAAGCCTCCTTCACTCCCAGATCTGCCACACATACCTATACACACCCTTTCAACCTGTATTTGAGGGGGATGTGTGAGTCAGTCAGTCAATCAATGTCTGTCCTGGGATCAGAGCTCACTTCCTGTGTCTCAGGTTTGCAGGTGGAACTCTTCTCTGTGACGTTCTAGATTCTGGACCCAGCCAGCTTGCCTCAAAGTTGAGCGGATGCTCTAGGCCAGCTGTCATTTCTCTCTGGGTCACAAGGGCCTACTAGATCCTTTCACACATATTTTTTTCTTCTGGAATTGATTCTTTTCCTGCATGGGTTTAACCAGGTCCTACCTACAAGTGGGCTCTGTGTCCTGTCCCCATTTTTTTTAAGTAGACCCCAAACCCAGTATGAAGCCCAATGCAGGCCTTGAACTCATGACCCTGAGATCAAGATCTGAGCTGAGATCAAAGTTGGACACTCAACTGAGGGAGCCACCCAGGCGTCCCTGTCCCCATTTTAATTCAGCACGTTGGTGTTCTCTCCAGTCATTCTATCCCTCAGAGAGCCTATGGGGCAGGGGAGGTGGCCAGGAATGGTTGTCTTGCCTTTCTCACAGGATATCTGGCCAGAATGTGTGGCCCTCACAGTAGCCCTCTTGAATTATTGGCTACTTCCATTTTACAAATGAAGGGACAATGGTGAGGTTCAGTGAGGATGCAGAGTCAGGGAGAGATACATCTGAGATGTGAATGTAGGATTCCTGATTCAGAATCCAGTGTTTTGGCTGATATCCTGGGAGTAAGGTCCATGAAAATGTGCCACTCAGAGCTCCTGCTGTAGGAAGCGTACCAGACTGATGGTCGCAAGCACTGGCTCCATGTTGACCTTGCGTTCATGCTCACACATGCTTCCCCTGGGTCACTCCAGGCAATGACCCAGCTCACCAGAGTCCTGAAGCAGCCTAGTGCGAGATGGGGTGGGATGGGGGGGGTGATCCTCCTGGCTACTTTAGCTTGCAGACTCCAGAGCTGCCTGACCAAGATTTTCTTAGAACAGTACTGCACACAGCCTGAGCTTCTCCTCAGCCAGCTCGCCTACCTTTCCCCTCTCCTTCAGAGAGATCAGCCCTGTATCGTGTTTTGCAGACTTTCCCTGCCTCCCTTAGCTCTTGCTTCTTTTTCCCACACAGACATTAAGCCCAATAAACCTCTTGCATGTCTCATTTTGTCTTGTGAGCTACTCCTCAGAGGTCCTAAACGAACATGCCAGGCCTCCCCACTCCCCTTATGAAATGATGAGTTCTGATGTCAATTCATAACCTGTAAGAATATCTTTCATGGACTCCATGTTTTCAAGGCTTACATGAGGAGGGAGAAGGGAGGAGGAATAAAAATGGCAAAGAATGAAAGCAGTAAGGGGGAGAGAGGCTGAATGGCTCTATACTGTGGTCCTTGCCTCCAAGATAGGACTACTGTACATGGAACACTAGGGAGATACAAGACAGCTGTATCATGACCAAATTATCAACAGCCAGCTTACAAGTGGAATACTGTGAGTACTACAGAAATAAAAAGATAACTGTTAAGAACCCTGGAGTCTTCAAGAAAGATAAGTTGTCATGGAAAAGGGAGAATGCTGGAAAGTGGGCTTTGAGGGCTAAGTACAATCTTTATAATTGCCACATACGTGGAGGGCATCCCACATGAGGGAAACATTGTGTGTTGAGCCAACATGACCGTCATGGGAAACAGATGAGCTTCATGAATTTCAGCTTTTCTTTTTTAAGGTTAATACGCCTCTCTGGGCCCAAGTTTTCTCATGTATAAAATGAGAGATAATAATATTATCTGCTTTCCAGGGCTTTTATATGGGTTAAAGAGTTAATATTTTTAATGCATTTAGAACAGCTCTTGGGAAGAACACATACAATTTAAGTGTTTGTTAAATAAATTGGTGGAGATGAATTCAACATGATTCCAAAGTTTAAAATGTGAGTGATTGAAAGGGTGTTGGTGCCATTGACAAAGACAGAAGAAAGAACAGATGTGGCTTGGTTGGCTACAGGACACAGACATTTTGGGTAAGACTGGATGGGGGAAGGAGATATGAAGTGAAACTGTTGACAAAGGTAAGCTCTGGGATCCAGATTTCAGATTCATTGATGTTAGTTGTGGAGCTGAACTGAGAGTCCAAAACTCATGACTGAACCACAGAAGGCCATCACCATGCTGGCTGGAAGGAGTTCCTCAGAGCTAGTCCCCATTCCTGGTCTCGCTCTGGGGACACAGAGTAGTCCAGTGGCTACTAAGCCCGTGATCCGTGTGATACCTTTGTTAATATGTAAAGGAATCCAGCAGGTATGGAAACGACTAATAACTAACTAATAGTTCATTTAGTTTTTGAAGCTCTCCATCCATATTTCCCGATTTTTTTCTCAAGCAAGTCTCCCTGTGGAAAATCTGCACGAAAGGGGTGGTGATATTTAATTCACTCATACCCAGCCACACCACAGCCTGGGTTGGCTTATTATGGTATTTCACAGGCATTCAGACAAAACAGAAAATATTTTAAGCATAACGAGGAACCTGGCTTCCTGCTCGATATCCTCCGGTTTCAAACAAGACATTTTTAGACTTCTCTTGACTGCAGCGTTGAGCCACATGTCACAACATCACACAGATACCTAAATCTGAAATCATTACTAAGCGTAGGGCACTTCATTATCTTCTTTCCCCTAATCCATTCTAATCAATTTTATTTATTGTAAAGAGTGCCCTCTACCCCCCCACTAAACCCATTTTGTGACCGCTGACGGGTCCTGACCTGCCATTTGAGGAACAGTGGCTCAGCCTATGTGACCATCCACGGCAGCCTGAGTCCTAGGAAGCAGGCGGAAACCCAGCCTCTCAGGCGAGTAGTTGAAGGTCAAGGCACCCTTGCTTCTCTGCTGAGTTTCACCTTGAGTCCAACGTAGCCATCAGGTTCTTGTTTTGTCTCTTACACTCCAGTTCTAATACTGGATCGTGATTTGAGGCCCCAGTGCAAAACCCTCTTTTGTGTTTTATCTCTCCTCCGCTGAAGTCTTGCTTCTGAACTCCCAGCCGGGTGGTTGTGCCCGTGCATGGTCGTGGACTTCCCCGACTCTGACTTCAGTCGTCAGGTAGCCAACCATGGCAACCTATAAAGAGGAGGCCATCATTGGCCATTGAATAAATGCAGGTACGGTTATGGGCCGCTGCTTACCGCAGAGTCAGCATGGTGCTAACTTTCTATTTCCCAGGACTTCTTCTTAAGCCCATGATAGGCCTGTCAAAGTGTCTTATTTCCCTCTGCAGCCCTCCTCAAGTTTAACAATTCCAGCTCTACCATGGTGGGGAGGTCTGGCTAGGAGTCTGAAGCCCATCAGAACGGGGGCTCTGGAGTGGGAGGGCTTGAATGACAGCAGGGGCCCAGAGCGTCTGAGATGGAAAGTCAGGGGCAGCAGAGGAAAAGGCTGGGGCCCATGAGAAGCTTCTGAGGGGAATGGAGGCCTGGTAATGGGTCCCTCAGACTTGGCCCTTAGTCCCGACTCTTTCACTTCCAGCTCCGGACCTCACTTTCTACACCTGAGCATTTCGAGTCCTGTTACCCACCTAATGAACAGGGTTGCTGGAGGGACAAAGCAGAATAGCAGTTAACGCAGGGAGCAATTCTTATATTTCAGTTTTGCTAAGTTTGGTAACATTTTAAGTACAGAGTTTTTAGACTGGCGGTGACCAGCCTCAGGCAGATTCTGGTATCCTCTTTCTTCCTGTTTTTAGTATTCCCCTCCCTTTCCACCTCCTACTCCCCTAAAAAAAGTAATCTACGCTAATTATTTCTGCTGAGGTAAGTGGTGGTAACCACCTGGAGAGCTTCCCTATCCTGTGAATGTTGACGTTTCAAGAGAAGACTGAGACTAAAGGTCTTCCTGACACAACTGAGCAAATTGCTACTCATTGAATTCCAGGGATTATGTGAAGGTGGAGAGTATTTTGTCCGCGAGAGTCTCATTGGTACCTCTTAAAACATTGGGATAATTGAGGTAGAATTCAGGTTGAGAAGTTGGCACAACTCATGGCCTCTGTTTATACACTTAACCTCAACCCCGGTGCTTTATAATATAAACAGACTTAAACTATTTTTCACCTTTGCCCAAAGATCCGGATTTTTCAAGTTCTCAGAGAAAACCCTGTGAAGTTAATAGCTGTTTCACCATGAAACACCAACATGTCATTGTATAATTTAATACAACTCATTCTAATTATCAATTCATTTACCCCCCCACACACAACTCTGTCTTTCATCTCTCAAACTAACTCTTACAATACTATTTTTCCAGGAATTTATAGTATCATATGTGAAAAATCTGGGTAAGGTATGTGTAATTTAAAAGTGGATTAGGTAGTCTTATATCACACTCTTCTGTTTACACCTCTCCCAAGATGGTGTATATGTGTGTATTTGTGTGTGATGTGTGTGTGTGTATATATGTGTGTGTGTATGTATGTCTGTGTGTGTGTGTGTGTGTATATATATATATATATATATAATCTGGATAGGTTTATAATATTCAGACATATGCTTATAAATATTCATAAGGCAATTCATACATAAATGAATAATTTAAGTTCCTTAGCATCACCCGATCTGTTTATAGAATTCCCTTTCTGTCCCAATTGAGCATCACCTCAAAGCTCTTCTCAAACACCTTCTCTCAGCTAGCATTCCAAATATGCCTAATGTAACTGATAAAGTTTATAGAACTGCCTTTGTTTCCTACTGTTGTGTAACAATTGACCAGAAACTTAATGGCTTAAATGAAGCAAATTTTATTATCCTATAATTCCAGAGGTCAGGAATCTTAAGACCAAAGTGTCGCAGGGCTGTGTTCCCTCTGGAATCTTTAGTGGGAGAGGCCACTTCCTTGATTTCTGTAGCCTCCAGCAGCTGCTTGCCTTCCTCAGAACCAGCAACTGAGCATCTTCAAATCTCCCTCTGAGGACGCTTGGGGGGCTCAGTTGCTTGAGCAACTGCCTTCAGCTCAGGTCATGACCCATGAGTCCCAGAATCGAGTCCCGCATCAGGGTCCCAGCTCCACAGGGAGTCTTCTCCCTCTGACCTTCTCCCCTCTCATGCTCTCTCTCAGGATCTCTCTCAAATAAATAAGTAAATAAATAAATAAATAAATAAATAAATAAGATCTTTTTAAAAAGCTTCCTCTGACTTCGTTTCCATCATCACATCTCCTCTGACTTTGACCTTCTTGCCTCTCCCTTACACTTGTGATTATATTGGGCCCATTTGGAGAATCCAGGATAATCTCTACTTCTCAAAATCCCAAACTTAATCACATTTGCAAAGTCCATTTTGCCATATAAGGTGACAGGTTCCAAGAGTTAGCACATGGACATTTTGGAGGCCCACAAGTACAAAAGAAAAGATTATAATGTAATAATTTTCTGTACATCAAACTATGCCTTGCAAATGGAATGAATGGAGTTTGTTCACAGTAACATGCATGCTTGTTCTAATTTTCTGGGTGCCATCCTCTCAATGACATTACCCCCGAAACCAAATCTATACCAGACCCCAGAGGATGAGTACAGGAGACTGTAAACAGGCCTCCAAGTTTGAAAAGTCTTAACAACAAAACATGAAAGTTTAAAATTACTTAAAAGTTATTAGTATTTTAGTTCCTTAACATAGTTTTTTTTAAAGTGTTAGGCCTTCCAAGCTTAGGATGAATGGGCATTGCCGTATTTATATTCTCCTTGTTTAAAGAAACCACTAAAATCAGTATATTTAAAATCAGTTATTCTTTATTACATCATTGATTTAACCAGCCAGTGTTCACTAAGCCCCTGAAACATGCCAGGTACTACACTGGGCACTGGAGCCTAATGCTGAGCAAGACTGACATGGTCTTTGACCTCAGAAGCTTACAGTCTGGTGGAGGTAGGAAAAGTAAGGAAGTCATTATAATACTGTGTAGTAAGTGTATGAAAGGAATGTTTTTCATTATTATCCAGTTTTACCTGCCTCTTAGAACAAGGACTGTCCCTTTCATATTACCATCTCATTTCTGGGTGTAAGGACCCTATCACCTGTTGGGAAGAATTTATGAGTATCCCAACCTCTTAATAAATGGAGGGGAGCAGTGACTGCCCCTATATTTCAGGCAGAAAACAATGAACTATGGAACTATTATAGTGGAAGCTGTCAAGGACAAGATGAACAACTGACATGGCTTTCCCATTTGGGGATACTGTGGTATGCCCAAGAAGGACATTCATTGGTTTGGCTTCAACAAGAATCTCTGGTGCTGTTCTCTATCATTAGCAATTCTCCTGTTGCTGATCTCACTTCTCTTTGTCCCGCCTGATCAGACCTCTCATTCCCAGCTCCCACCTCTTCTAGGGCCATGCCCATCCTCCACCCCACTCCTACTCCTCACCCCAAGGTACACTCCATTCATATGTAGCTGGTGGAGAGGCAATGCTTCATTTTTCTTTTATCTTCTATTTCTATTTTTATGGTCTAAACTCTGTTCTCTGATTCCCTCAGGACGTCTTTTCAAATATTCAAAAGCCTGTTTGCCTGTTTAGAGTTTAAAAAAAGAAAAAAAGGAAAGAAAGAAATACCGAACATTGACTGTTTCCTGCTTTTTAAATTCCTGCTTTAACAATCCTACTTTTCCTCCAGGCAAAGTAAATGCCTTCGACAAATGTAAGTCACGCAAGCACTAGAATGCTGGGGAAAGAAAGACACAAACACTGATATTTCAAGATATTATCATGCAATTAGTGTTATGGCAGAGGAAGTTCAGGATGCTGAATGGCTGATTACCAATAAGATTATGCAGGGTCCACAGGAACATTAAGACAATTGGACTGTCCACTGGTTTTAAGCAGGAGGAGGTTATCATAAGATTCCGGTTTGACAATACCAATTTTGCTGCAGTGTGCTGAATGGGTTGGAGAAAGAAAAGACTGAGAGCAAAGGCAACAGAACAAGAATGTGGAATCAAAGTGAGAATTGGTGGTGTGTTGCACTAAACTAATATAATGAGTTTGGGAGGGCTTGGGTGGTTTCATGAGTTATTTATGTAATTCAGCTGGTAAAATGGTGGCTGATTGAATGTGGGGGGATTGAAGAAGAAGAGGAGTCAAGGATATCTCCCAGGATTCTGATGTGAACAACCCAACTTCCCATTGCCATGTGATAAGGAACAGGAAGAATGAGGCAGGGAGGAGGTGGGAAGCCAGTATAATGAGCTCAGCTTGAGGCATGTCAAACTTGAACACTCAAGTGGAGAAGTGAAATAGGCAAATGGATATAAGATCTGGGGCTCAAGGATGAGGTCTGGGTTAAAAATAGAAATTTGGAATGTAGCAGGGTAAAGGTGCTCATTAAAACAAATGGAATAACTGGGAATGTGGAAGGATTTTTTGAAAATAAGGAAACAAAATGAATTCAACTTCCTTAATAGGTATAGGATAATTCAGATTTTTTATTTCTTTTAGTTTCAGTTTAATTTTAGTTATATTATAAAAAATTTGGTCTAGTTTATCTAAGTCATTGAATATTGGTATTCATAATATTCTTTTATTATCCTTTTAATAACTATAGGGTCCATGGTAATATTCTCTCTTTTATTCCTGATATTTGTAATTTGGGGCTCTAGCCAAGGCAATAAGGTGAGTAAAAGCAATAAAAGCATTTAGATGGGGAAAGATAGAAAGGAGTGAGTACATAATGTCATGAGGAAACTTGGGTTTAATGGATGTATTCACTGACTTTATTATGGCAATGGTTTTATGGGTCTATATATGTCAAAACATATCAAATTGTACACATTAAGCATGTTCTATTTCTTGTTTGATGATTTTATTTTAAAGTGTAAGAAAAAAAGACATATAGATTGGAAATGAAGAAGTAAAATTGTCCTTACTTGTTATGTTAACTAACATAATGATTTATATAGAAAATGCTAAATATTCTACAAAACAACTACTCAAATAAGTAAATTAAGCAAGATCACAGGATACATGATCAATATGCCTAAATATTTGCATTTCTATAAACTAATAGTAAAGAACAGGAGAATAAAAATTGTTTAAATTCTTTTAAAACAGAATTTAAAAATCACAAAACTCTAAGGAATGAATTTAATTAAAGACATGCAAGAACTCTCTGTTGATGACTATAAAATATTCCTGTGAGAAATTAAAGAAGATCCAAATAAATGGAAAGACATACCATGTTCATGGATAAGATAACCCAATATTTTTAATATGTTGATGGTCCTCATATTTATCTGTAGATTTAATACACTCTTAGTCAAAATCACAACAGGAAACTTGTCAAAAGTGAAGAGCTCATCCTAAAATTTATCCGGAAATGCAAAAGAAAGAAAGAAAGAAACAAAGAAACAAAGAAAGAATCAAGTTGGAAGGCCTGCAATGTATGATTTAAAGACTCAATATAAATTTCAGTAATCAAAACAGTGTATTATTGATTTTAAGATATGCACATAGAGCAGAGGAATTCAATAGGGTCTAGCCATAAGATCACATGTGTATGGTCAATTGATTTTCAACAAATATGTAAAAAGAATTCAATGAGGAAAGAAATGTTTACTAATAAAATAGTTCTGGGAAAATTTAACAAATGCTAGAGGAAAACCAACTATGAAACCTACACACTTCATAAAAATTAATTCAGGAAGGATCATAGATCTATACTTAAAAGCTAGCACTATAAAGATTCTAGGAGAAAACATAGAAGAGTATCTTTCTGACCTTGGGGCAAAATATTTCTTAGAAAGAACATTAAAACAAAAAGAAAAAAATAACAAATTGGATTACATTAAAAATTTAAAAAGTCATTGTTAAGAAATATTCCCAGCATATGTATCTGACAAATATATGTATCTAGAATACACAAATCAAAAACAAGATTGAATTATTAGACCAACAGTTTCTGTGAGAGCCTACTAAATTTAGATGGAAGTAGGTACTGTTGACAGTCTATCGGTACCGTGGAGCTAGCCCAGGGGAAAGTTTTCTAAACAAGAGTAGCCTTTCTCAGACAAAAAAATCTCAGAACATGATCCAATCAGTCTTGTGATTTCATTTATTCACCCAAATATGGTTACTAAAACCTTACCAGAAACTTTTGTAAGCCAACTTGCAAAACTATATTTTCATGCAATATCCAGTTTAGTTAAACCCTCTGAATTTTGCAACTACAGAAAACCCTGGAGAATTTGAGAAGCTGCTCCAAAAGATTTCTGAAAATCTTGCATGTGGGTGGGTAATCAGGGCTGTGGTTATTTTAATTCAATAAAGGATAAATTTAGAAAGCTATCAAAGAGCCTAAGAATCTCAGAAGGAAACATTTATACAGTTTCTTTTCTCAGGGAGTCATGCTTCAAGGAATAGTTTGGTGAGTCCAGTCAGAGGTTTATATGAGTGTTTGAATTTCTGCCTTTGAGTCTACAGATTTCTGAGAATGATTGTTAAAGCAATATTTGCATATTGTAGAGGTTTTGTAAGGCCTTAAAAAATCAGAAGGATAAAAATACTTAAAATTCCACATTCTGTTTTTCTTACTCATATCATCATAGTTTATTTTATATCTTGCTCTTTTTCTCCTAACATTTTATCATAAGCATATCTCTATATTTAAAATGATCTGAGAACTATTTTTCCTCAACTATTTCCCTAATTGTGGGTATTTAAATTGCTTACAGTTTTCCTCTCTTTATGCAATGATGAATAATGCTGTAACAAACATTTCTGTGCATTATTTTTTTAAATCTATTTCAGAATATATTCTTAGAATTCTACCCAGAATTCTATATTACTGTGTCAATGGATATGAAAAGTTTTAAGGATTTTGACATTCTATCAGACTGATTTCCAGAACCTTTATATCTGTAATGAGTACCCTAAGTGCCTTTTCCACCATATTCTCTGAGTGGGTATTCTCAGTTTAGAATCTATGCTAATTTAGTATGTGGAAAACACTCCTATTGGATCTACTCTTTAAAAATGAGTAAACTTAGTTAAGTTTTATTTATTTTAGTGGCCTATTCCCTAATTTGGAATATATTTATTCCAAGTTTTAAAAGGTACTTTCCCACAATGGTGTTGTCTACTCTGATTATCTTTCTTACTCTTTCTTACTAACACTCTAATTTCCTTCTCCCATTTGTGAAGATTGGTTAAGGTTCCATTCAGAATATCCACCAGACATTGATGTGGTTGCTGGATAGAATTGTGGAGAAGGGATGGATATAAGAGATTGCTTTTAATTCTATCAGAAACTTGTAGAAGCCTGGTTTGAAATATATAGTATTTCTCTATAGATATAGATAAAGATATATAGTATATCTATAGTAAGGTTTGAAAACCATCAGTTTCCTAAAGTCATCAGAAGAGCCTTAATATGAATCTTGACAACATGCGACTTGGGCTTCAGCCCCTTATCACTTCTTATGAAGTTATCAAGTTCCTGTATTGGCTGGGGACCATTAGAAGATGGGCACTTTTGACAAACTGCTAGACCATTATTAAGCATCCAAATAGTGGGAATACAAAAGCATCAATTCCTTCTTCTCTGGAAAAACATTATCCTCTCAGGTCTTATAGTATAAGAATAACCTAAAAGTGGGGTCAGTCACACTGGCTCATGTGACTAATTAGTGGCAGCCATTGAACAAAAGGACTTTCTTGTTTTAATGAAAGGCATACATTGGGTAAAGTCATATTGGAGAAGTCAGTGGGTAAAGAGAGACATAAAGAGATAGTCACAGAGGAAAAAAACAAAGTGGAAAGTTACAGATAAAGATACAGGAAGAGGCAATCAGACACAGGGAGAAACAAACAGATTGTATCTATGTGTCTCTGTGGGGGGATGGGAAGAGAGAGAGAGAAATAGAGAGGGAAAGAAAGAAAGAGAGACAGAGAAAGAAAAAAGAAGGAAGGAAGGAAGGAGGAAGGGAGGGAGGAAGAAAGGGAAAGGAAGAGAGGAAGGAAGAAAGAGAGGATGGACAAAGAAGGGAAGGGAGGGGAAGGGACGAGAGAATGAGAAATACAATGTATAACAGAGGATTTAACTTTAAACATGCAACGTTGATGTCCCAAAATATACCTTTGTCTGAAAGGCTCCTGCAGGTTCACTTCAGTACTTGGAAAGGGCCCCTGATTTGCATGGTGTCTCAGAGGCTTTCCATGGTCCTTGTCCATGAGTCTGTCCCTGTAGTTGATTGCCTCCAGGCAGAGGGATGCTTCTTGATGACAGGAGAGGAGGCACATCCAACTACTGAGCTGATGATTTCATTAGATGATTCTAGAATAAGGAACCAGCAAAATCCAATTCAAGTTCAAGGAATGAAGTCCATAGATAATATATAAAAGACAGTATTCACATTTTTAAAAAAATAACTAGAAAGCCTTAAGAAATCCTAGGAAACAATGACTAGTTTCTAATAAGGAATGAGGATCTTTCAGACAATGAGATCAGAGGGTCTGCTGTTCTTTGGCAGAATATCTCTCTATGCTCCTCTATGGAGGAACTCCTACTTGCCAGAATCTTCAGATTTCAAGATGAGACACACGTTACAAAATGACCTCAAGGAAGAAAACGACTTCAAATATTGCTATTGAGCTGGTGGTTTGCTGCAGAAGAGCTGCATACTCTGGTCCACTCAAGGGAAACACCTGGAAAATATAGCAGTGATTTTGAAACAGAGAGAAAAACCCCACTTTTCTGGAATGTCATCATCAGTTAATCATAGTTAGTTATGTATGTCTTGGTTTGATATGTGATTAGGAACTGAAGGTCTCCATATACAGCAGAAGGAAGACAGGTAAGCTTGGGAATTGCCCTGAATTCTTCCAACTTCCTAATTATCCCCGCAGGGAATAGACTGTGCAAGGTAATATACAATCTTTGCTTGTTGATGTTTAATGAAGTTAACGGAGCTTGGTTGAAAGTTGGCATGTTCAGGGCTCCTGAAAAGGAGGTCTTCTCACAAGACTAAAGTGTGTGAATTCTTCCTTGTCACTGATCTGGTCCAATCTTTTTACCATCCTTGAGATTTCCTGACTTTGGGGTGCCATTCATGCCTTGCTCTGTAACTCTGCAGAAAATGCCATATCTGAGCCTGGAGATCTTTCTCTTTTGACTCAAAAGAGACCAGAATCTTTGGAAAGTGTGAGATGTCATGGACTAGGGTGATAGAAAAGCTCTTGTAGGATTTTCTTAGAAGAACCTGTTGCTTGATGCATTGCTTCTAAGTGTGCAGCCACAGAAAGTTCATGGGAAGCATTTTCCCTTTTACTCTGACTGGTGTTCTTTGCAATTACTCCAGGTCAATTAAGTTTGGTTTGGGAGATTGGATTTATTAATGTTATTAGCACACTTGGCATTGGTAATGATTACAATTTGCCAAGTGAGCACCAGGGAATTTACTGTTTAACTTAGAACCACGTAACTCTCTCTTTCCATTTATTCATTAGGCCTTGAGGTTCTAGCTCTATTAAATAAATTCTCAGAACTTTTACCTGTTCACTCATACTTGCTTTCTCAAAACAACTTAAAAAATAGTTTGCTTTCTTAGAAAGGTAACTTCGCAAAACATGGCATGTTTATCATAAACTCTGATAAAAGTGCATTTTATTAAACAAAACCATCAATGATAAGTGTGTTAAGGAGAAATTAGATGTCTTATTGTCTTCTCCATTACTCCTACTTTTACTCTTGATTACTCTTGAAAGTAATATAAGAAGTACTGAAATGTGAAAGACTTTAGTACCTTAACACTATTCTGGTCATAGAGTTTAAGCTTAATTGAAACTGACTGGTGAATGAATCTGTGAGTGGATGGATGGATGGATGGATGGAAGGAAGGAAAGAGGAATGAACAGACAACCTGAAGTTTGGATAGTCATTCCTGAGATTTGTCCACAGTACAAGACTGTTACTGATGCTTTGGAAATGTACCCAATGATTATTTTTATGGAGCTTACTGAGAAAAATTAGACAAAATATGTATTGTTTTATTTCTATCCATAACTTATAACAGGCTCTAGCACATTTTGCATCTAAAGTCTGCAGACTTCCGAAATTATCAGCTATTAACAGAAAAATAATACAGTAACACTTTTTTCCCCCCAGCATAGCAAAATCAAGAAAGGAAATTTTAGAACAGGTACAAACTGGTTTTTATGAATTTGAGACTTGCATTGCAGAATATTTTTCAAGAGTTGTGTAAGACCCGCCTGATGAAATGTGGTATTTGTTCAGCCCAACAAACATTCACTGAGAACCTGCTACTACTCTGTGCCAGGAAGTGTACACGACACTGTGGGACCAAGAGTGAATACATCCCTTTTTGCCTCTGAAGATCATACAGTCTCATGGAAAAGGTGATACATGCATAGATGTTATTGGTACATTATTGTAAATTGGTGCAATTCCCACTAGTGATGTAGGAGGAGGAGTAGACTATGATATTCTTGAAAGTAGTGAGTATGTCAGCCATCTTTATTTCTTAGTGTCTAGGGAATCTGGTAGTAGGGGCTTCAAATGTAGGTTTTGAGTGAACGCATGAAACCTGGAAGTTGAACAAAAATTTCTTGAAGGAGATGAGGTATAGAACATCAGTAATAATAAGGATACTAATGATGCTAGCTAAGATTTGTTGCAAGTTTCATTATGTGCACTGTTCAAAATACTCATTCATGTCGTCTACACAAAAATGTTGAGAAAACTACTACTATTATCCTTCTCGTACCAAAGATAAAATTAACGCAGGGATAAGTTAAAAATTTGCCCAATCCACCCAAAACAGTGTTAGAACCGAAATTTAAATCCAGCACTCTCTAAAAACTATGGAGGATCATTCTAGGCACAAGGAATGGTAAAAACAAAGATGGAGCAGTGAGAAATGAATGTTTGCAGAGATCTACCAAGGAGCTTGGATTTTCTGCTGTAGATTAGAAGTCACTGAATTGTTTAATCAGTGAAGTGAACTGGTTCAAGTTGTGTTTCAGCAGAGTCATTTCAGTTGCTGGTTGGTGGGTAGTGGTAAGCCTTCTGGGTATGGTTGAATGGATACTGAAGGATAAAGAAGAGTTCACCACCTGAAAGCTGTAAGAGAAGAGAAGGGCTTGCGGCACTGGGCAGACCATGTGTAAAGACTACATGATGAGACAGCATTTTCAGGGAACCTAGAGTACATCAATATGGCTATAACATGAATTTTAAGGGTAATTAAGAGATGAGGGTAATGAGAGAAGATGTTGAAACTTGTCAGTGGGGACCATATTGAGGAACCTGAATTTTTTTCTTAAAATAAATGTAACCACTGAAGAGATTTTAAGCATGGAGTGAGATGATTAAATGTATGTTTTAGAAAGATCCCTCTGTTCAGTGGAAAGTAGACTGGAAACTTGCAAGACTGTGAGCAGGAAAATGTGTTTAGGAGTTGTCAAAGTAATCTAAGCAAGAAATTATGGTGACAGAAATGCAGGCACGAGGGCCTGAGAGATACTGAGGAGGTGGAATTGATAGGGCTTGTCTGTTGATTAATTGATTGATCATCAAAGTCGGGAAGTGGTGGAATGAGGAAGAAGAGTGGCTGTACATTCTGTTTTGTCCAGAACAGTCCTCGTTGTATCAGAGCAATTGCTATGAGCATCTTTTCCCTCTCTTGAGTCCAACAATTCTTACGGCAAATTTATGGTTATTCTAGTTAGAAATAAAAGACATCTCCCAGGGTTTTGGTTTGAGCAAGAGTGGATGCCATTCACCAAGAGAGGGAACGAAGGAGAAAGCAGGTTTCAGGACGAGGTGGTGAGACTGAGTTGTGGACAAAGTCAGGTTAAGTGTCCAGGGTGAGAAGGCAATGGGAATCTTGAAAAGAACCCTGCATCTCAGGGCTAGAGCTGTATCTCACAGAATCATTTGCACAAAATGGTGGTGGTCTTGGATCCAGCAGAGACTTTAGAGCAGCTCAAACAGGCTGGGCAATGCTCTGAGACATTTTGTCTTTAGGACCAGGTGGTTGGTGAAAATTTGGGGAAAATCAATTCATTAGATATTTTCCATGTGCCTCCAGTTGAACGGATAATGTCTCCTATGGAAGGCTGGCTATCGGAAGGCTTCTAATGAGACACGCTCATAACTGGTGTAACTGGGACTGTTCCTGGTGCCTCGGGGCATAGGGTCATGCTACTTCCTTAGAAAAGAATTTAAGAGTTTGTTCCTGTCATGAAAGAGCTTATTGTCAAGTTAGTGAGATACCACTAACTATTGTCTAGTTAGTGACACATGAGAAACAATTAAAATGATGAATTTATTTTTAAAATGATACATTTATATATTCTAAGTTGGCAGTACAAACTAAGAGTGTTTTAGAATTTCAAAGCAGGGAGAGAACATTGTAGGCTGGAATAGTGGCAGCCATTTGTCGACTTGGCATTACATTTTCCTGAGATGTTTTTGGGAACAGGAGTAGAAGGACCCCAATGAGCAATGCTTTGGTAGTTTATGCCAGCTCTTACACTGCTATCTACTGTCTTGTTGCATCTCTGGATATCTGAGATGTCTCTGCATTAGTACCATCTCTCCAGCTAACTATAGCTGGGGAGACCATGTGGAAAGCTTCCGGGGGGGGTTGCTGGGCCCTGGCATTTAGGAATGGGCATCCCAGGCTTGGCACATGCAACAGATAATGAGCAGAAAGAGTGGGCTGAAAATGAGTCTGGCATACGTGAGGAACATTAAGGAAATTGGAAGTGCTTGAGGGTTCATGCTGAGGCATAACAGGAGGCAAGGCTTAGAAAGATCTCCTTCTCTTTGCCTGGGCTCTCTTTTGCCTTTCTTAGCTTAGCAAGCTCCTACTTATGTTTAAGACCCAATCCAAATGGCATCACCTCCAGGAAGGCTTCTGTGACTCCTCCAGATGATCAGACCATCCTCGCTGTGTTGTTCCAACGCATTTGTTTATGTCTCTTACCACAGCATCCACCACATCATTCTGAACTTGTTTACAAGTGTGTTTCCTCCGTTAGATTATGAGTTATTTGAGGACATACCTCAATTTCTTCCTTCCCTGGTCCTGAGTACAGTGCTCAGCACAGAGAGGGCCCTTGATTGCTGTTAGCAGATAAAAGGTTTAAATGACAGATATGAGGGTGGGGCATGGAGTTAGCTGTCCTACTAAGGTAATGAACTAGCAGTCCTCCGGACATGCTTCCCCCTTTCCTGTCTCTGCCTTCAGTATGGTGCTCTCCTCTGCTCTTGACCTCTACATCTTGTGCATTTTTCCAGGTCCCATTCGGTGTTTTTTATGCAGCTTTCTCTAACATGGGGCATACCTCCTTGTCAGTGATCTCCAGCTCCTAGACCTGAATTCCCATATTTGATTGATGAGGGAATGGAAAACTGACTTCAGCCTCAAGTTGGGCAAGTTCATTGTATAGAATGGGAGCACAGTTCTGGGAAGCTCCTTGCCATTGTCCAGACAAGGATGAATATGGTTGAACAATCCAAAGGAGCCAAAGAAGAGGTCTTCTCTGTTACAATGGAGGACACCTAGTCCCTAGGCTCTGGTTGTGTTTCAATGCGATTGTGTATCAAAAGTCTTCTAGCTCAGCGTTTGAACTGTCTGTGCTTTCTGTGCTCTTTGTGACTGCGGTGGGGATGCCTCTAAGGGAGATATACTGACATCTTCTTTCTAGATCTTGCTGACCTTCTTGCCTAGACTTCTGAGCACAGCCAAACGTTAATAACACCACTTTTTCATTAGCAAGTTCTTAGCGGAGCACTATATCAGGTAAACCCAAATAAAAGTGCCAGGACAAATAGTTCAAACACTCCAGTGTCTCTGAGTGGCTGTCCTACCTGTAGTTAAACTAAAAGGAATGATCGCTGCTTTTCTTCCCTGGAGAGCTTTCACCAGTTTCAAAGTGGGCCAGTAACTCCCCAAACAGAAGAGGAAGCAAACTCTATTTAAAGAAGTGCCTGCTTGTTTCTGTTTTAGCCATTTTGGCAAACCACTTGAAAAATGAAATCTTTTGGCCTAAACTCAGTTAAATCTCAGATGCAATCACTGTGCCAAGATAATTCCAATTTAGCATCACCTTATATTATTTAAAGCTGTGAGTGAGGATGTATTCATAGGGGGGATTGAAAAGAACTGGCTTGGAATTCGGGAACTTGTGGGTTTGGTCTTGCTTGCTTGTAAAGGAGGGTCAGATGTCAAAGCATGCAGTAAATGGGGGTGAGGGACCAAAGGTAATCCCCTGGTTTATCCAGTCAATGAACATCTTTTTGAGCACTTTGTGCCAGATAGATACCATACTTAGTGCTAGAAATAAAGCAATAAATAAGACCCAATCTCTGCTCTTGAGAGGCTCGTGGGGATTCAAATATTTATAACCGAAATGAGAAGTCCTGAAAATACAAAGTGTTAAGTGGTGTATGTGGGACACCTACACTTAGGGAGGAGGATTCCTGTGAGCTGGAACTTAAAAATAAGTGAAGTTTGCATGAGGAGAAGAGCACTCTTGACAGAGGGAAGAGCTTGTGAGAAGACAGGAATGAAGAGGCAGGGAATGTTCTAGAAGCAAGAAGTGATGGCAGGAGATAGAATGTCAGGGGGGCATGAGGGACATAAGTTGAGGAGGATTCCTAACAGTCTGATACATCATAGTAAGGACTTAAGATTTATTCTGTAAGCACACAGAGTCATCAGTGATGTTTCACAAGCAAGGAAGTCAGCAATACCTGGAAAGCAGATGTTGGTAGACTTCCTCTCAGACAGACTTATGCACCGTGATCATGTTCCTTGTTTTGGAAAGAGAAGGCTGATGGTGGAATGAAAGATGCAGACCATGGGAAGTAGGAGGGATGCCTGAGTGTCAGATGAGAAACAAGGAAAGTCTAAACTAATGCACTTGGCATGGGAATCCCATCGTTTCATTTTGATGAGAAATGAATAGGATTCAGAGAAGGCGAAGGAGGGATTAAGGAAGGTTCTGATTTCCAACTTCAGTGATGAAGGATGGCCATTGTCACAGATGGGACCCAACAGGAGCGCTCTGGTTGGGTGGAGGAAGTGAAGGGCGAGTGAAGGGAAGATGAATTTGTCTGGAACATGTCAAGTCTGGGGAGTGTCTACAGAGCATCTTGGTCAATGGTTCACCAGACGTGATGCCTGGTCTACCCCAGACCTGAGGAATCAGAAAGTCTGGCCAAGAGGTGAGTCCCCCCAAAATCGCTCCTCCAGTGATTTTCATAAGATTCTCCTACCGCAGCCTGGTTGACAACTGCTTACGTAGGTGGCCTCCTATTCCCCTTGGAATAAAATCTACATGCCTTCCCATGGCCTAAAAAGCCCTGTGGTCCTGGCCTCTACCTACCTCAAGGACTCATCTTGACCCTGCTTCACTCATTCCAGTCAAACCCCACAGGCCTTGTTTCTATGCCTGGAACTCCCCAAAAGCTCTTCGTCTTCTTAGAACTTCTTCCTATGCTGTTGCCCCAGACCTTCCAGATCTTTCCATTTATGACTTTTGTGTATGTCACTAAGGCCTTAGCTTAAAGTGATCTCTTCAGAAAGACTTTCTATGTCTACCCAATCTAGAGAAAACAGCCCTTCTCAGGTCACTGCAACATAACTTTTTGTTGGCGTCACAGAACTTTTGTAATAAAAAAATATGTTGTTTATGATTTGGGGTGTTTGTGCGTGGGGGTGCTTGTTTTTCCCCACACCCACTTCTCCCCACATACATGCCACAAAAATAGGGCCACTGCCCTCATAACTCTAGTGTTTAGAAGTGTCATTGGAGCATACTAGGTACTCAGTTAACATCTGCTGAGGATCTGATTAGGGAGTGGGGGGAAGCAAGGAGGGAGGCAGGGGCACCATGGGAGCCCAGAGCATTTGGATCTGATTCAGAACACAAGAACCAAGGAGGTCTTCAGAAAGAAGTGAGGTTGGGTTGAGTCTTGAAAAACAAAGAGGCACCAACCAGGCTGAGAGAATGGGCTATTTGAGCAGGAGCGATCAGAGATGGGGCAGAGAAATGTCCTAGGGCTGAGGCTAGACCCTTGCTTAGGACCCCACAGAGCATCCCTTGGTTATTGACGAGTGATGCCGCAGGCCTTCACGCTGGCAGATCTGGTCCCTGACTCTGCTTCAGTCCTCTCTACGGAAGGGGTATGCCTCTGTGATACGTCTTCCCTTACATTTCTCAGTCTGGTTTCTTCTGTTAAATTCTTATCAACTACAAGCATAAAATTAAAAGGGGTAATTTGAAAAGAAAAAAAAAGGAAAAGGAGAGTTTGAAAAAAAAGAAAAACACCCAAAACCCTCCACTCCATTTTCTCTTTTTGGTCGACACCTGCAGGAGCCTTGTCTCTACTAAGGAAGCTCTGAGCATTTTCTGTTGTTAGATTGATTCTCTGCTGCGTGCTGTTTGTGTGAGATGCTGGCAAGGAGAATGCCAAGTGAGTGCTGTTGCTCTGGACCCCTCTAGAACATGAGAAGCCTATCTCCCCAGGGCACTCAAGAGAGCCAAGTTCTAAATAAAATAGAGCCACCTCTTCATGAAAACTCTTGTACACTGTATTCCAAGGACTTCTTTCTGCTTGTTGTCTTCAGCTGGCATTGAGAACTTGCAGGCAAGTCTCTCCCTCTTGCTTCCTTTATCCTCCCTCATGTCTAGCCCTTTCCTTTGACTCCCCATCAGAAATAAAACTCCACGAATTTAGAATCACTTAGTTATAAACATGAAGATGAAGCAGGCATGAATTCGAAACAATGGAAGTGAATATGTTCCTGACTCAGCATTTCCCCAATCGCCAGTCATCCACAGGTCACCTTGGTGGCTTTTCCTGTAGGAACGTGGTGTCATACTATTGTTATTTTTCTTTGAATAGACTTCTTGTTTCATTTTTTACTCATCTTCAACATTATGAAATCATCAATAAGATGCTGTATTTATTTTCTTAGAGATTCATATATCTATTTTAGAAAGAAAGCACGAGTGGGAGGGGCAGAAGGAGAGGGAGAGAAAATCTCAAGCAGACTCCATGCTGAGTGTGGAGCCCAACTCGGGGCTTGATCTCACGACCCTGACATCACGACCTGAGCTGAAACCAAGAGTCAGATGCTTAGCCAACTGCATCACCAGGGGCCCCAAGATGCTATACTTATATAGTTTCCCAAGACACGTTAAAATGATCAACAATAAACAATTAAAAATGTGTGTCCTCCTTCTCAATAAAACTGGGGGGAAAAGTGTCCTTTACCAATTAAAGTCATCAATGACATTTCCAGAACTTGGGAACCATCGGCCCAGGGCTAAGCCCTGACCAGGGTCCAACTGCCATGGTTGACCTCGCTGCTACTGAGGATTCTGAGCCGACCATCAAATGTTACGTGACTCCTGCAGGCCTGTTTCCTGCTCCTTCCCTGGGATCGAGTATTACTGATTTCCAAAGAGTGGTTTGCAGGTTGATCAATTAGTTAATATTCATGATCATGCTCTGCAAATCAAGAGAGTCAAAGACGTGCCGAATATCATGATTTGGAAAACACATGCTAAGCCGGAGTCTCCCTGCATGTCTCAAAGAAGAAAGTTCTCTTTCAGGCCCGTAGAACACTGCCCCTCCTGCAGCTTCATTTCCCTCTTTCCTCCTGCTGAATGTGTCATGGTCTCTCCAGTTTTGTGGCTTTTATCCACAGTCTTTCTAGTTTTTCCTTTGGGGCTCCACGGTGCGGATCGTACCATCGGCTCTGAAGATGTGGCTGCATGTTTTGTGACCTTCGCATAGATCTGTTTAGCTAGGTTTGGAAGGCAGTGAAGTGTTCCATATCAATGAGTCTTTAGATAATTAAAGCTTATCCTCCGTAAGCTCCCAAATATTTTTAAAAATCTGAACCGTTTTGATAGAATTCTTTCTAAATATATTACACACTTGATTGCCTTCTTATATCAAGGCAGTATAATTTCACCCAGGGAGATGGCAAAGTGTGGATAATAGAAGGAGCATCTCAAATCAGCCCGTATTTGTTTGTTCTTGTGGTTTTCTCTTTGACCCAAGAGTGACACCATCGCATGTTAATTAGGTTGATTTGTCGTTGCTATTGTTGTTGTTCTGAGTCCCAGGTCGTCTTCAAGGAGCTCACGACTTTACTGGGGGCAGTGACTATGGAAAGGCATCAAAGAGATAATTAGTGATAAATGCTGTGAGCATCTAAGAACATAGAGGGTCAAGGGCGAGTCAGGGTCTTATTTGGTCAGGACAAATGAATGAGAGAAATAAAAAGAAGATGCTTGAATTTTTAAAGTTGAGAAGTCCTTCTTGGGGTGCCTGGCTGGCTCAGTTGGAAAAGCATGGGACTCTTCATCTCAGGGCCGTGAGTTTGAGCCCTGTGTTGGGTCTAGAGATTATGAAACAAATAAATAAATAAACAAACTTTTTTTTTTTTTTAAAGAGAGAGAGAGAGAGAGAGAGAGATCCATCTTAAGGAGCAGCAAGTCAAATTTATTCGAACGGAGGCAAGAGTATGCTTAAAGACACGGAAGCCTGATAGAGTGATTTGTCTGCTGATGAAATTTGCAGAGACTGGAATATGAGAGTATATTTGTTTGCCCAGCCCATTGTCAACTTTACTTTGATTACAATGAGGAGTGCTGAAGATTTGTAAAGTGGTGTGATAATATCTAGCTTTTAGGAACATCCTTCTGGAGCATCCTGGCATTATTAAGTACCCACTACATACAGAGGTTTATCTAATCATGTATGGCAGAGAACTGACCAAAGCGGGACAAATTCCTTGCTCTCATAAAGGTAGATGGAGGGTGAAATGTCAATTGAGGCAATTAGGAGATAAATTGAATTTGTCTAAGTTTTGAGAGATCTTTGCATGTGTAACTGATCAAAATTGATCAGATGTAGAAGGCCATTCCAGGAACACTCCCAGGATTCAGGCTCAGGTGGTGGACTGTTGGTGGTGAGCGTTAACTGGGACAGATCAGCAGCTCTTGAGGGAAGAAACTATCTCATCTCCTGTTAAAAACATTCTCTGGCACTGTGGATGTAGTCCCCCTCTAGTCTGATCCAAATAATCATTCTCTCTTCCATGCTACCTCTAAATCTTGTACATGACTTCTAATCTTGCTTCTATTATTAGATTACAACTTACATGTTTGCTTGACTTTCTCTCCTACTGTTCTCTGAGATCTCATCTATCTCTGCAAGCTCAGGACCAAGTGCCTAGATACTTGGTACTTTGAGAAACCTTAGTGGAATTATCAGTAGCGAATGGAAGAAGCTGAGGGGAAGAACAAGGGGTTTTGACTGGAGGGTGCGGTGAGCAAAGGAGTAACCAAGAAAGATGATTTGTTTAACTTTGAACATGTTGAACTGGGAGGGCCTGTGAGACATGAATATAAAGAGAAAGAACAGAGCCTTGGATATAGATGTGGGATTCATTGGAATGTGTTAAGGTACAGGTGTGGATGATGTTCTGTGGGTAACATGTTTCTAAGCATTTTCCTCTTGGAGTAGCACAGAAAGGGCTCAGAATAAAGGGTAGGGGGTAGTGGAAGACAATTCTAAGGTAACCTAGAAATGAAAAGAGAGCAAGACAGGGGATAGAAGCAGAGTTTCCAGAGAGGTAGGAGGCAGACAAGGGAGTAATGTCATTAGAGTCAAAGAACAGTAGAATTTCAAGGAGGCCAGTGCCAAATAGCACAGAGATATCAACTAGATAAGGATGTTCACTAATCCGGCAACCACTCTGGCTAGGGTTCAGCGTCATGGTGTAATGGTGGGACCAAAGCCAGGCTTGTAGCAAGATGGTGCGAAGCAATACACCTGTTGAATGCAGAGTGTTCTTCCAAGAAGCTTCAAAAAGGGAAGGAGTAGAAAAGCGTCATTCCTGAGGGGGATGGGAGCTATCACAGAAGCCAGAGAGAGGTTCCTACATTGAGAAAGACTGAATATATTTTCTACTGAAGTGACAAGAAGAGGCTGGGACACGAAGGAGGAGATTCCTGGTGGATCAAGTCCCCTGAGAAGCATAGAAGAGACAGAGAACAGATGGAGGAGTTGACTTTGGGCATGAAGGAGGTATCTGATTCTTCCAGGACAGGAGGGAACAGCACTTGGAGCAAAGGGGGGAGGTGCTCGAGGAATGCATGGTGGTTGGCCTGAATGTCCTCTGTGAAGGGCAGCACTTGGATGTGCAAAGCCAAGAAAGAAAAGAATGGAAGGAGGAGGCTGGGGGCCTCAGGAAAAGTCTTGAAGACTTGGAACCACACCTTGAGGATGGGAAGAAGGAACCGACCATGGGCGTGTAGAATACCAGAGAAACTAGTGCCCCATGCATCTGCCCTGCCTGACTTCCATGGTTGATGCCAGGTGCCTGAATTGCCTACTATCCAGATTCCAGAAACCCCCCTGGTGTCTCCTTGCAGCCAGCCCACAAGTCATATCATTTATAATAAAATAAATTATAAATGCCCAATCATTTATCCTTCCCCTATGTGTTGAGGTGGGAAGGAAGAGCTTCCAGGAGGAAGCAGCTAAAACACTGCCGCTTGCAAACAAAAGATGCTTTCTTTTCTGTCCCTGCCCACTATCCCCTTTGAAGTATTTGGCTGGTGGGGGTTTAAGTGTTACTCTTCTGCACATAGAAACTGTCCTGAGAGTTGATCTTAAGAATTTCCTCTGCCTTTCCCTGCTACCCTCCACCCCGTGTGTGGGCTGCACGGAGTTGTTTCCTCCATGGTAAAGGATCCTCAGAAGCTGTGCTTTTATGTCTGTGGGTCAGTTTTTGGTAGTTATTCTGTTTCTTCCCTCCTTTTGTCATTTACTCCTTGGATAGCTCTTGGGCCGGCGTCTTCGAGCTTTCATAACAAAGTATGACAAATTGAATGGTTTAAACAATAGAAATTTATTCTCTCACATCTAGAGGTTAGAAGTCCAAGATCAAGGTGTCAGTAGGAGCATACTTTCTCTGCAGGTGCCAGGGAAGAGTTCTTCCTTGTCTCTTCCTGGCTTCTGGTGGTTGCCTGCAATCCTTGGACTCCCTTGGTTTGTAGTTGAGTTACTCAAATCTTGACTCCATGTGCATATGGCCATCTTCCTCGTGCATGTGTGTGTCTGGATACAGATCTGTCTAGATCTGTCTTAGGAGGAGAGCAGCCATTGAATTCAGCGCCCACCCAACTCCAGTATGACTCATCTTAACCAATTATACCTGCAACACCTCTATTTCCAAATAAGGACACATTCTGATGTTTGGGAAGACCATACATTTGGGGGGACTCTAGTCAGCCCAGGACAGCCCTCCCTGTGTTTCCTGTTATAAATGTACTCTGTGTGTACTAGGACATTAGTGTAGCCAAGCATGACCTCTCACTCCCCAGCCTTCCCCAGTGTCCGGAGCCAGCCCACTCTCTCTAGTCTTTAAGCTGCCTCCAGCCCCCCATTCCATTTTCTGGGACTCTTTCCCACCAGATTTCCTAGTGAGGAAATATTTCTCTCTTTACTGTAAAAGGTCTAGGCCATGTCTGCTCTCCTCCGAGTGTAGCTCCCACAAAGATGTAGCTTGGAGAAACCTGACATGTAGCCAGCCCCCAGTGGGGTGGAGAGGCAAGGCTCTAGAAAAGGGTCAGAGGTGCTTTCCTCTAAGCAGTAACTACTAGTATCTAGAAGATTTTTTCAGAGTCTTTGTACCAAATGCAAGCTACCCACCCACCTGAGACCCCCCAAATTCTCTTAAACTGAAATATTAGAAACTCATGTTATTTTGGATTGCAGAGTATGTGTGTTTGCTGATAAGTATATTTGTTTCCAGAGATCCCAGGACTTATTATTATTACTATTACTACTACTACTATTACTATTATTAATATTATTATTATTATTTTCCTCTTTTTCCATACCCAGTTATAGTCATTTGCTGACAATTTAGCCATGAGGTATGATTTTTGCCCTTTCCTGATTTCCATTTTTAATTTACAGACTTCCACTTGACCTACTTACGAGGGAATTAAGGCTTACAATCTGTAGGTCCCCTTTACCTTCTTTACCCTAGTGCTGAGCTACACGGAGACAGGTGCGCCTTCTTCCCCCTGACACCAGAGGAACATCCATCAGGGAACTGTGCTGGCCCTTTCTTCGGTGACCCTCTGTTCTTGATCACAAGCTGGGGGTCCATATATCTATGGCCAACACCTTCACTCATTCACTGCTTTCCTCAGAAGCCTTTCCCCCACCTGTTGTTCTGACGTGGAGGGAAGTCTCCTTACGCAACACACTGGACAGCTGCTGTCCCAGTCCTCAGCATTTTCTCGGAGCTGGGTTTCCCCCAACTGCAGATAGACTGCCTCCCCACCTTCAGACAAGGACACACGGTGTAAACCTGAGCTGAATCAGGGGACTTGCAGTGGCTGCCACACAGAAAAGCGCAAATGGCAGTATTTGTAGGATGGCAGAAATGGAACGGGGAGGAAATGTACAGAGGAGTAAACAGAGATACTTGTGCAACGGAAGAATTACCTCTCCCCATTTCCTCTCCATTCAGGAGTTGCCTCTTGGCCCGTCCTTGGTTTCCCATATTTCCATAAATTCTTATTATGCAGCGTGTCTGTTCCTCTTACCATTGATTTTCACTTTTAATCCACCTTGGCTTTTTTTTTTTTCCCCCTGGTTGGAATATTTATGACTGGGTAGCTCGTAGTGATTTTGGTCATGCATTAATTTATCTTTGAATACTTTCCATTTCCTTCGTGGCTTTCTCTTCAACAGCTTTATCCTGTTTTCATTTCCCTCAGCACTTTCCCCTCTCTTCCAAAATTAGCTCTACTAAAATTTAATGTCTTTAGTTTCCCCTTCTGCTGTGGCTTCAATTCTCCCTGGTATCAACACGACTATTATTAGCCAATCCCTTTGCTCCTGGGCAAGGCTGTCTCTCCACCCTCCCACCCCCTCCCACCCGTTCCACCATGCCCTTGGTCCTAGATCCAGACACACAGGGCTGATCACAGTGCCCCTTGTGCCATGGTTGGCACGAAGAGCTGGCCTGCGTGGGGCTGGGGGGGCACCTCTCGCGAATGTTCTCTCTGCTTCCTGGCGTGTCCTACTTTGTTGCAGAGGACAGGGTGTCCAGCTAGCGGCGCCCCCATTCTGATGCCATCCACGCCGCCTAGACTTCCGTGACAGCACGCCCGTGCCGTTACAGCACGAATTCCCTCGGGACCGGTAAAAGGGAACGTACGCAAGAAAACCACAGAGTGCTTTTTGTAACGTGCTGCATTTTCTGACACTGCGAAACGCTCACGTGGCGTGGGCACGCGCTCCCTCTCAGCTTACCACTGTCAAGATGTTCAGTCTGGGCTTGCTCGCCGCTTCTTTTAGGGTATTTTATTCAGCATTAAACTTGAAAGCCTAATTTGATGGACACCGCAGAAAGATTGATGCAGAAATTGTTGCTGTTTATGCTCTCAGCCTTCTGGAATAGCGGAAAAATACTCACCTCTCCTGAACATTTGCTCCACTGCAGTTGCCAAATTATCTAGCAGCCACTCTCCAATCTGACAGCATGGTATTTATTTTTAAAAAATTATGCATTGTGGTGTCTGTTTCTGTCTATGACAGGTTCCTTATAATAACGCTAATGTTTTGTCTTTACCTGGTGCCTTTTAATTCAAGAATCTTCTAGGGCTTTGGGCGCTCATCACCTCTGTGGAATTCCACCCAAGAAGAGGCAAGGAGGGAGATGAAGATAGAAGAACAGAAGAGTTATGTGGCAGGCCCTCAGCAGCCCCGGGTCTCAACCACTAGGACGGTCTTTTATCTCCAGTTGAGAAGCTCATTTTTCTTTCTGTCGCCCCGTTCCACACTCACCGCCCCATCCCTGCTTTTTGTTAGCCGTAAAGAGCCTCCCAGATCTCTCCCTTTCGCTCTGCCACCCTCTCCCTCCCCTCACCGTTCATACTCTCTAAGATGGGGGGCAAGTGAGGGTTCTTCCATTCCCAAGGCACCATGACATCAGAAGTCCCATTCTTCTCTTTTGCTCTTTCTTGACCACATTGGAATAGTCACGACGTGGGATCCTAATGGGTTAGTACGAGGACTGGGTGAAAAGATGGCCTTTCTTTTCTAAAGGGAAGAAATACAACAAGGCTTCCATGGACGCTTCTCATCTAACAGTCCCTCTCCATAGCCCCATTTGGTATTTGACATGCCTTTGCTTATTTATAAACAAATAGAAATTATGTTGATTCGGGTCCTTCCCATTGGTACCCATCTGGAGCAAGAAGCTGTGTGGTAGGGATTGGGCTGCGGCACAGAGATGAGATGAGAATGTGCGGACTCCCTTGGAGGAGCTCACTGTCTAGCTGAAGCATGCGGGTGAGTAAATACACACGTTCCAAGGAGAAATACAAGGGCGGCTAGTACCGTAAGGTAATGCCGCATACAGTTCGGGGACCCAGGAAACATTTTCTTTAAAGAGATGGGAATCGAAATGGCTTTTAGAGGATAAAAACAACATTTAAAGATTAAGACTGGGGAGAGAACAATGAAGATAGAACAATGAAGATTGACAGAGAACAGAAAGTAGCCCACATTGGCTCAAAAGAAGAGCAGAAGTAGGGAGATCAGAGGGAAAAAAATGATTCAATCATTCATTGGAATTTTGTAGGTCCCGATAGCAGATGAAAATGTCTACCTCACTTTAAGGGTGGAGAGCTGCCTGTGTACCGGACAAGGCCAAGAACAGAGCTATCATTAGGAAAACCAATCTGGAAATAGTGTGTAGAAGAAACTAGCATAATGAGACTTACAAATGGAGTAAAGGGAGCGGGAGTGATTTTATAGATGAAAGAGTTGTGACCCGAAAACATTGCCATCCTTGGGCTCAATAGGCCCAATAATTAATTTCCAAGGCCCTAAAGTCACTTATGTCTTGATGTCAGAGCAACCAAGCAGAAGCATCTACTACTAATTGAAAAACTCAGCAGTAACATCTCTGACTTGCAGGAATGCATTCATACTGTTGTGGAATAGATGCAAGGGGGGTTCCTAGGGTAAGCTATTGCAAGGTATCATTGATGTGAATTACTGAATTCACATCAATGTCCTTTCCCCTTGTGCAGACTCCGCTCCATGTGTTCTAAATCTTTTTCCAAGAAAAGCTTTCCTACTAAGATATGAAAGCTTACATTTCAAAGAGAAGAGAAAAGAGAAAAAAATCAGGATTGATTGAACACGCACACCCAAACATGCATCTATCCACACCGAGAAACTAGAGCTATTTCGTTGGCCTGTTGGCAGTGGTGCCGTTTAGTCAGAATGGCCGCTAGAAATTGCTGGACCATTGGCTCTCAAAGGAACAGTGCTTGCCCACTGGTTAGAGTTGCGGAGACTGCCCACGGGGGCACAATGTCTCTAAAACTACAAGTCAGGCAAGGGTGTTGGAGGGTGGGAGTTCTCGAAGGGACCCAGATCTTGAGGTTGCATTTTCCTTTGGGGTACTCTGTCATTTGCTAACATTTCTACTCCTGGTTGTTAATGTTGAGTTGACCTTGAAATCTACGTAGCTAACAAATGCCCCCAGTTGATGCCTGCATACCATTTGGATGACAGTAATAGATACCAAGGCATGTAGCTTTATTCATTTTCAATTAGCAAGGAAATCTGGGTCTCTTCTTCGTGGCTCAGTAATCGTAACCTTGTATCTGTATGTGTGCATAGCAAGTGTCTGTGTGTGTGTGTAAGTGTGCGTGTGTGTGTGTGCATGCATGCATACTGTGGTTTCACATCTGCTTTTACAGCATTTTTCCAACCAACAAGACAACCTGCTTACCCAATCAACAGCTGTGACCTAAGCAGAGTTATGGGCCAGAAGGGAGTTTGTCCTAGGTGAGCTCACCGTGCTCAATGGAACCTTCTCTAGGGTTTTTTTTTCCCCCAGTTGGATCTATATCAAAAGCCCTCCGCCCAGGTATGTAAAGTTCTTATAACTCAACCTTCTTAGAAAAACAAAAGCTGTATACTGCTTGTCATTTGTTCCAACTCCCTTGTAGTCACTGTGATGTTGCAACCCTAGTGTGAGCCAGGGAGAAAAATGTGGCCAAATATATCATATTCCACCAAATTTATCCTGAAATGTCATTTTAAAAAACTACACATTTGTCAAAAATCTGATGTGACATGGGTACCTCGAAGTAGTTACCCCATTGGTTAAGCTTAACTGAGAAATCTGGTTGTGTCTTAGCAGCCACTAGCCCACTACTAATGGTTTGGTCTATGGACTATTGATAGCAGGCCAAGATCTATTTGTCACCATCTTTGCAATGGCTCTACTCAGAAATAAGCTCATTGGTCTTAAATTAGTGGACAAATATGGAGATGTTTATCACTTAATTAGAGCAATGAGGTTTTAGACCTTAATAGTATGATTCACTACTTCAGAAAACAGAATGACTTAGAGTATGCCAGAAGCTGAAACTACCCTTATTCTGTGAAAAGTAGAATTTTATTTCATATATATACATACATGCATAGACACACACACACACACATACATCTATACCAATTGTGCTGGTAGAAACATATATTGGAAAGTGAAAGAACTTCAAGTATATTTTTTAAATTATGAATTTTTAAAGAAAATTAAAATAATAAGTAATATAAATGGTACACAGAAATTTGCATTCATGTATTTTAAAGCTAAATTTCTTTTTTAAAATTTTTAAGCCGAGTGCCATGGATACACAGTGTTATATTAGTTTCAAGTGTACGATACAGAGATTTGGCAAATTCTGTGTATTCCTCAGCGCTCACCATGATCAGTGTACTCTTTAATCCCCATCTGATTTTTCCTCCACCCCCCAACCTCCCCTCTGGTAACCCTCAGCTTGTTCTCTAGTTAAGAGTCATATTTAGGAGTCTGGTTTTTTGTTTGTCTCTTTTTTTCTTTCTTTCTTTGTTTTGTCTCCTAAATTCCCCATATGGGTGAAATCATGGGATATTTATCTTTCTCTGACTGACTTATTTCATTAGCATTATACCCTCTAGATCCATCCATTGTTACAAATGGTGAGAGCTCCTTCTTTTGATGGCTGAGTAATATTCCACTCTGTCTATAAACCACTTATTTATCCAACCATCTGCTGATGGCCACTTGGGCTATGTCTATAATTTGTCTATTGTTGATAATGCAGCTATAGATATCGGGGTGCACGTGCCCCTTCAAATCAGACCTTTTGTATCTTTTGGTTAAATACCTAGTAGTGCAATTGCTACAAAAAACAAGGTAGTTCTATTTTTAACTTTTTGAGAGACCTCTATAGTCTTTTCCATAGTGTCTGCAACAGTTTACATGCCCACTAACAGTGCGTGAGTGGTTTTTCTCCACATCCTCGTGAACACTTGTTTCTTGTGTTTTTAATTTTAGCAATTCTGACAGACGGGAGGTGATATCTCACTGTGGTTTTGATTTGTATTTCCCTGATGATGAATGATGTTGAGCATCTTTTCATGTGTCTGTTGGTCATCTCTGTGTCTTCTCTAGAAATGTCTGTTCATGTCTTCAGCCTATTTTTTAATTGGATTGTTTGTTTTTTGGATGTTGAGTTATATCAGTTCTTTATATATTTTGGATACTAACCCTTTATCAAAATGTCATTTGCAAATATCTTCTCTTATTCTGAAGATTGTTTTTTAGTTTTGTAGATCGTTTCCTTTGCTGTGCAGAAGCTTTTCATTTTGATTCAGTCCCAGTAGTTCATTTTTGTTTTCTTTCCCTTGCCTCAGGAGACATAGGTAGAAAAATGTTGCCGTGGCCAATGTCAGAGACAAAGAAAGCTAAATTTGTTTTTTAAACTATATTCCTTTCTTACTCTTTTAAAATTGAGATATAAATGTATCTGAATGACATATAACAATAGATTAGTTTCAGTTTGTCTTTTATTAAACTTATATAAATGGATTAATAAATGGTCACTTTGCTTTTATATTTTGAGTTTGTTCCAGAATACATGATTAAAATAGATTTTTTTTCCCCAGAAGTCTATAATAGCCACTTTTGGAAATCACCATTAAAAACTCTACAAGTACGCTGGTTGTTTGTCTTTAAATGTGTATTTTATGTTTCTGAATGCAGATATAAAGATAAGAAAGAGACTGAGGAATTGAGGAATTATGCCTCCTGTTCTCCAAGTGGACGTTGGAGCATAGATGGAGCCAAGGAATCCCTGCATTAGTTTCTTAAAATTGAATTTTCATTGGTGTCAGCAGCTTAATTCCCCCCTCCCTTAAGCAGTCATTTTGTTCCCCCAAATACTATGGTTTCTGCAGAGGTCATACTGTTTAATCTTCCCAGTTTCAGAGTTTGAAAGTGATTTACAGTGTAGTGACCATATGATGTGGACTAGTACATGCACATCTCAAGGCAAGCTGGGAGTTACTATGTCCATTTTGTGAGGACCAAGTTCTTCGCCCTTGTTTCTAAAATCCTCCATTTCCTTGTGTAAAAATGTGTTGGAAGTTATTTTCTCACATGATAAACTAGATGCCACCTGATTCGTGTTCATAGGTCTCAGACTTCACCGTCCTTTTCCGTAGTTATTCTTTATTCACCCCACCTCACCCCCCAGTCCATGCCGATGATTAAAGGATGGAAAACCATCCTTTAAAAAACCACGTACGTTCCATCTTGGGGATCATCCTTTTAGGAAGAAAGAGAGAAAAATCATCTCTACAGAGTGGTAAGGTCCTGGATGGACAAGGTGAGCATTTGTGAGTGCCATGCGGGATCCTATGAAGTCCCCCACCTTGTTATCACCAAGGAGACCCCATGGTGGGAGGCCAGTGGCATGTGGTCTCGGAGAGAAGCAAACAACTCTCAGGATATTCCTTCTTCGACTGAGTAAGAGCCCATGTTGATTTGTTTGCCATGGCTACAGCTGGAATGAGAGAAAGAAGAGACTGGAAAGATCTGACGTGGTCCAAGACACCCCCTCTGATAAAACTCGCACATTTGCGAGAGCGATCTTCCTAAAGCATGGATGTCATCACACCCGCCTCTTCTTTAAAACACTATTATTTGAATCAGTGGTTTTCACACTATGGTTGTCAGAGTCCTGGGGTCTAAGGTGATGCTTAAAACCAAAGTGGGGGCCAGGGGCAGAGTTTGAATCCTCAGCTTGTGTTTCACTAGGAAAGAAGATGATAGCTGCTAACAATAGGTTTAAAATTCTTAGCATGGAAAGGATATGGCTATTAACTTGCCACACATTCATCCATTGAATATTTAATGGCTGAACTGAGATTTGAAGGGCGAACAGAAGTGCAGCCCCAAGGAGAGCCGGTGAGGCTGGAGCAGGGGTCAGGGTCAGAGAGAATATGGAGACTGATGAGGGCAGAATAGGGAAGAAGCAACCCATGCAGAACTCCACCGGCTTTGTTAGGAAATTTTGTCTCAAAAGCAATGGTGAGCCCTTAAAAACTTTGTGAGAAGGGGTGATGAAATAAAAAATCTGGGTTTTTGAAAGATCATTCTCATCTTGAATTGGAATCAAATCAGCACCTGATCTGAGAGGCATGGTGCTATAATGGTGGGGAAGGGTACAATACCAACAACTGAGGGGATGGTGTCCGTCCAAGAATCAGACACTCCTCAGGAGCTCCAGATAGGCTTAGAGATTTGGTTGACTGTAAGAAGACTGGGGTTGGGATGAGGAGACCACAGAGGATGGGGATCTCAACTCCAAAGGCAATGACCAGGCTCAGAGCCATAAGGGTGATGCCCAAAAGAACAGGTGAGTCAAGAAACACCACTATAAATTCTGAAAAGACCCAAAGGATGGCCCCATCAACAAAACAGGGGCGGAAATCCTGAAAGACTGGATAATAACACCAAAGAGACGTCTTTCAGCTAGAAGGGATGAAAAGCTCATACGTTTTGTGCCATCGGCATAAATGCGGCTAAAAAGCACGATGAAATTAGTAATGGGGGGGGGGCCTGGGTGGCTCAGGGGGTTGAGCCTCTGCCTTTGGCTCAGGTCATGATCTCAGGGTCCTGGGATCGAGCCCCACATTGGGCTCTCCTCAGCAGGGAGCCTGCTTCCCCCTCTCTCTCTGCCTGCCTCTCTGCCTACTTGTGATTTCTCTCTGTCAAATAAATAAATAAAATCTTAAAAAAAAAAAGAAATTAGTAATGGGAAGTAAAGTATGTAAATTCAAAGCCAATATATAACCAATTGAGCCAGCCCTGCGAAATGACTCACTTTAGGTGCCTTCGAAACAGAGTAACCTTTTACAATTTGATTTCCTTGTAGATGCCAGCTCCATTGATTTGGGGAGCTGCACATTTAGAAACAATTGCTGATCTTGATAATGACCCCTCCCTATGGCTCTGAAGGAGGTTTGCAAATTGTCATTTTGGACTCAGTGTGAATACAAGTTTGAATACTCACTTTGAATTGCAATTAGATTATTAAAATAAATGCATAACATGTAAGCATATTAATTGACAATAGGATATATAACTCTGGGTAGCTCAGAAATCTGCACTGATCTGATCATTGTCCTCTGACCCTTTTTGGCAAGCTCTCTTGGAAACTAGATCATCATAGGGGGATTGGTGGGTGCAGCATCAGAATTGGACTAGAATGTTTAATGGCATCAAATTCTGAGAGGTGGATAGATCCCTCCCTGAGATAGGGACCCAGCTCCCATCGGCCTCAGAGCACCTTCTCCTCTAAGTGGCGCTTAGATACACCTTACCAAAGTTTGTCTCTATGACTTTTCTTTCTCTTTGTGCCATAATCTTTTCACGTCCAGCCATTGATTTCTCAGATATTTGCCCACACAGATAAAGAGCCACTGGTCAGGAATTGCTATTTCTTTATATCAAGAGCTTCCTACCAAGTTTGAAATAAGTGCAAATCCTGATGCTTTTTACAGTGTAAGAACCAAACTCAAGTACCTTTCAGCCTTCATGAGAGTTAAGTCCCGTTATTTAGAAGTTAACCAGTTGGAATTTCATTGTACAGCAGCCTCTGATGAATGAACACAGTCATTCCATTGACCCGATCACAAATGTGTCCTTCTTCAAAGGTGAGTAATTTTAATTTTCATGCCTCAGCTGCTGAATCTGCAGTCTTTGACTTTGTAACCACACACTATGCGGGGTAAACCTAGAGGCAAAGTCAAGAAAGTGGAGACTCAAGGGAACTGTTCTCCGTCCTTCCCTTCCCCCGCCTCAGTTCTTGCCTCTTCTCATCTATCCCTTTTCCTGCCACTCCGAACCCAGCTTCCCCTCCTCCTCACCCCAGTACATATGCGAGAGTCCCGCTGAGGTATGGAGTGAGATCCCGCGCTGGGCAGAGAAAATGGCTGTGACATGCTTTCACCCTCCCCAGCACTTCTCGAAGTCATGGTCCCAAACCCCATCTGCTTCCTTTGCCTCTGTCCTTGTCCCCTGTTGGCCTAGCTCACCCCAGTTACTCTTCCTTTTCATCTCTGTGTGGAAATGAAGGCAAGTGGGTGTGTGTAGGGGGTTGAGAAATTAAATTGGAGTGGAATGGGCTGAAATGAACTGGAAGCCAAGAGAAGAGCCATCCACCCACTACAACAGAAACAGCCTCCGAGGAAGAAGATTGGATTGAGAAGAACCCCAGGTAGAATCCCATGACCCTATCGCTTTTTCATTTTCTTTTCCCAGCTGGACTTTCCACACTATAGGACTTCTTCCTTAAAAAAGGGAAAAGGGATGAGCCGATGTCAATGTGTGTGCTTCTGCTCAACCCAGGAGCTGAAAAGGGAGGCTCAGTTCTGGGTCCAAGACATTCTGGGTCCAAGGCTCAGTTCTGGGTCCCATGTCTTGGACCCGGAACTGTCATAGCACCTAACATAGTACCTGTCATAGCACCTAACATAGTACCCTGTCATAGCACCTAAGCCAAGGCCCTTCCTTTGGCTCGTTTGTTGGAATAGCAGGTGGCATCATGATCTAGGCCTTTCCTGGACAACAGAGATGGATAATGGTAAGAAGATTCAGCAGGGACCCTTGAATGAGTTACATCAGTTTCAGGTAAAATTTTTATTTTATACAGAGCATGTGAACACAGAAGGAAGATCAGAGAGAGATGGAGAGAGAGAGAATCTTTTTTTTTTTAAGATTTTATTTATGTATTTATTTTTGAGAGAGAGAGAGGGAGAAAGTAAGCCATCAGGGGCAGGAGCAGAGGGAAAGGGATAAACAGACTCTGTGCTGAGAGCAGAGCCCAACACAGGGCTTGATCCCCCGACCCTGAGATCACGACCTGAGCCGAAATCAAGCGTCCCATGCTTAACTGACTGAGCCACCCAGAGGCCCCCAGTTTCAGGTAACTTTAATGACACATCATTTCCATTTGAGTAAGTGACTAGGTGGACAGTTATTACACAAAGGTAGCCAATCATGATAAAGTTTGACACTTGACAAATAAAGCCAGTCGTGATAAAGTTGCTTTGAGGTATGTTTTCTGCTGTGCTTCTAATAATACCAAAAATCCTCCAGTATTTTTTGTGGTTAGGGCCTTGGTGGGTTACGCCTCCCTTCCAGGACATTTTCCTGGTACATTATGTCAGGCCCTCAGTGCTCGGCTATAATTGCCAACTAAAAACAGAAAGGAGGAAGAAAATTCCTACTTTAGAATCATGACAGGTTGGCAGGCTGCATGGTGGGGTGAAGGCTCCGGAAGGTTTATCTGCTTCAACGATATTCATTCCCCTGCCGCGCTCACAGTAAAGCTCAGGCAGGACTCAGATGGCATTTCCATTAACGCGCCCATCCCAGTTCTCTCTGTTTCTTCTGTTCTCCAAAACTGATCAGTTTGTTTTTGTTTTTTTTTAAGTGTCCTCAGGCTAAAATTTTCCCTGTTTGACATCAATCTGAAGGTACGTTGCCTGCAGTTTGAAGCAAATTGTAATTGCGTTCGTGTCTGCTTCGCAAAGGGTACGAGCCTACTTTTCCCATCAATTTTCATTTTTTTAAAGATTTATTTATTTTTTTAAGAGAGAGAGAGAAGGGCGCCTGGGTGGCTCAATGGGTTAAGCCTCTGCCTTCGGCTCAGGTCATGATCCCAGGGTCCTGGGATGGAGCCCCACATGGGGCTCTCTGCTCAGCGGGAAGTCTGATTCCCCCTCTCTGCCTGCCTCTCTGCCTACTTGTGATCTCTCTCTCTCTCTCTGTCAAATAAATAAATAAAATCTTTAAAAAAGAGAGAGAGAGAGCATGAACACGAGTGGGGGGAAGGGCAGAGTGAGAGGGAGAAGCAAACTCCATATTGAGCAGGGAGCCCAAAGGGGGCTTGATTCCAGGACCCCAGGATCATGACCTGAGGTGAAATCAAGAGTCAGATGCTTAACCAACTGAGCCACCCAGGAGCCCCTCAATTTTCCTTTCAAGGGTCTTCTCTCCAGCCTGGTCAGAGTCACTGAAGATGATCTGATAACAGAGTTTTTCCTGCTGCATTACCTAAGGGCAAGCTTCTTTCCATTTTGCTCCTATCTTTTTTTTTTTAAGATTCTATTTATTCATTTGTCAGGGAGAAAGAGAGCACACACACAATCAGGGGAAAGGCAGGCAGAGGGAGCGGGAGAAGCAGGCTCCCTGCCAAGCAAGGAGCCAGACGCAGGACTCGATCCCAGGACCTGGGATCACGACCCGAGCTGAAGGCAGACGCCCAACCGAGTGAGCCACCCAGGTGTCCCAAATTTGTTCATTTCAAAAAGGGAGAATAAACAGCATGACATTACCTGGGCCAAGATAAGTCATCTAAGACCATTGTCTAAGACAATTAATATTAGCAAAACATGATAAATGAGACTATATGTCATGATAGAGAGGGAGAGAGACAGGTAGACAGATAGACATAGTCATGTCCGTTTATGTTTATTTATATCTAGACAGATCCATTCATCTCCTCATCAGTGACTGGTCCAATTCTAAGTTTGACAAAAAGACCAAGATTTTGCTAAGGGGTCTTTCCGTGTCGTTTCCTTGCCCCTGTGGAGGACATGACTTGTCTTCTCCTTTGGAAGAGTATGGACGCTCCCTTCACACTGTAGAAACCTCCCACTCCTTCACGTTTAGTCTTCCTTTTTTTTTTTTTCTTTTAAGATTTTATTTATTTATTTGACAGAGAGAGAGATCACAAGTAGGCAGAGAAGCAGGCAGAGTGAGAGGGGGAAGCAGGTTCCCCGCTGAGCAGGGATGCGGGGCTCGATCCCAGGACCCTGAGATTACGACCTGAGCAGAAAGCAGAGGCTTAACCCACTGAGCCACTCAGGCACCCCTATGTTCAGTCTTCCTGATTGAAGAATTTTCCAGGCCACATCTCTGAGCTGCCACCAAGGAAGTCTATAACCTGGTGGGCTTGTTACCGGCAAGATACCTTTGAAGATCATCCCAACATCAAATATGTCTTGTCTCAGGTGGCAGAGTCTTCATGTGCTAGCATGCCAGGGTGTGAGGCCAGTCCGAGGGGGGCAACGGGGCTGACCACAGCATGGGAGCCAGCAAGGAGGTGAGGATACCCGAGGGGTTTTCTTGATTGCTTGCTTTTGCAGTACAGATGACACGCAATGTTACATTAGTTTCAAGGGTGCCTGAGTTTTCCATTGAGGAGCCAAGGGCCGTCCCAATTGTCAAAGATTCTTCTCTTATGGTTCCACACCCCAGCATTTTCCACAGTACACGAACGGACCATCCACGGGGGCCCCTTGCTGAGATGGGAATGCTATCCTAGTGCTATGACTTCTTCCTTTTCCTTTCCCCAACAATAAAAAGGCACTTTTGGATGAGACCCTGTGGGCAGAGAGCCCCTTTCCTTCTTTTCAAGGCAACATGGAACTAAAATTTATCAGAAAGGAATAAACAAGTCACCTGGCCTTCATGACTTGCCCTAGCTAATGCTAGTTTATTATTCTGTTGTTCATTTTCCTGGATATAAAAAGAGACGGGACAAAGGGAGACAGGATTTTTTAAAGAAGTTGTGTCTGTTTCATCTAATTTGATGACTGTTATCATACCAAACATTAGGAATGTGTTAAGAGGAAATATTTGTTTACACCTTTAGCTGCATAAAAAGCAATATTGCTTCAGTCTTGTTGAATCAGTTACTGTCTGGGCTTTCAGGAGTTGGCAAGCAATTCTGCATGCCCTCAAAAAAGAGCTGAAGTTGCAGAATTATTATTTAAAAGTTATATTATTCACTTCCCCTCAGAAAAAAAAAAAAACCCACCCCACAAATATCACCCTTTCTGAAATCCAGATTGGACTATTGCAATAGCAAACACGTTCATTTATAATGGCTGGCACTTCCTTAGTGTCAGGGACCCCTTGGGCCATTCAGGAAGGCCCACCTTTCATAATGAAATCTATCCCTCAGATAAAGGAAAATAAACAGACTGGGTACCCTAGGCTAACGTGATTTTCTGAGTTTTGGAGGGCAGCCGCTTGTTTATTTTTTTTCAACCTGATACGTTTCCAAGGCAAAATGATTTATCTCTGTCCAGTTCTTCTTGGGGGATTCACTAGGCAGAAAGTGGATTAAGGAAGAAGTAAAGAACAGGCTGAAATAGAACGGGCAGGAGCTCTAAGGGCAGCACTGACATGACGATGGCCTAAGCTGATTACTGTGTATCCTCTAAAGGAGCAAAAATCAAATTAAATTGGGGGAAAAGAAAGTGAAAAGAGAAGGAAATTGCAATATTTGGGTCTAGGGGAGATTGCATTGTAGGGTTAATAGAATTTAGATGGCAACATCATTTTTAAAACCAGATGGGCTTATGCCTGTAATTCCTGAATGTACTGTTCATAGGCAAGGTGTGTGTGTGTGTGTGTCTTTCTCTGACATGACACAAGAAAAAAAATGTTCACAAATGATAATTGCTTAGTGCCAGCAGTCACATAATTCCCTTTCAAAAAGGGAACAGGGAGAAGAGCTGTTGCCAAGGCGAGCTTGGAGGCTGTGAGGCCCCCGAGTTCTTTGCTGTATCTGAGGTCCCACCCACAGCCTGTCATTTTTCTCCCAGGCACGGCTTGGCACCTGGGAAAGGCTCCCTTCCCAGCTTGATGGGGAGGAAATTCCCAGCTAGGATTCAGCATCTCCCAACACACCTTCTCCATTCATGACTACCCCATGGACTTGGGAGGCTTATCACTCTTTGTGGGAGGTGCCCAGAAGTGTCACCAAGGGTTCTCAGCCTCCAGACACTCATCAATACAGGAGTGACCTAGGAATAGTCCATGAGGAATATGAATGAATGCCAGATCTGTGTATAGACGGGTTCTTCTCAACTTTGGTCTCACATCCCAGTAGGACGCCATGGTCAGTAGGGCGACAGGAATGGAGCTGGGGCTTCCATGGCCAGAATGGCCGGCGATCCCATGACCCACCTTACAGGAATAACAGGTAACATTTATATAATGCTTATGGTGGGCCCGGCCTGGGGGGAAGCATCTCACGTGCCTCAGAGTAGTCCTACGAGTGGGAGAGATCCCACTCCTCTTAGGAGAGATGATTTGTCTTAGGTGCTCAGTGTCTGGTGCAACATCAGCTGCCACTTGCATCCTCCTCCTCAATGGACAGATAAAGAAACCCAAGCTGAGCTGCAGTAATAAGTAGTTATTGGCATGACCTGAATTCTAACTCCGGTCTGACTCCCAAGACCATTCTCTTAACTTGAATGTCTTACTGCTGCACAGTGAGTGGCAGGTGTGTGGAGCCTTGGGGTCTCTATCAGCGATGTCAGAGTAGACGTGCATTAAGGGACTCAGGGAGAATTGAAAAATGAAGGGTTAAGAGAAGGTTCTGGAGGAAGAGAGGTGTGGGAAAATGGTTAGGGTTGAGTGGGCAGAGGAAGGCAGTTAGTTTAGACCTGGAGACAGTGGGTAGAGCAGGGTGGCTGGAGCTGATGGTCAACTAGAAGGCAGGACATTTTAAGGAAACTGAACTCTCCACACACTGCCAGGCGTGTGTCCTAAAAGCCTCCTCCTCACACACCCAGGCCTTCTTTTCATCAGTAGATAAAGCAATTGTATGTTTAGTCAGTCACAAAACCCCAGAGCATCACAGGACCTTGACTTGGTGCAGCCTATGGGTGCAATGTTCTCTACAGGAGAAACGATTTGAGGGATGCGGAACTCACTACTTTTTGGGGAGTTGGGCTTACTGATGAACAGCTGTCATTCCAGGAAGCCTGCCCTATGTCTGCTTCTTGAGGCCCTCAGGTGGTTAAAGGTAGCTATCCTGCCCCGAGTTTCTTCCTTTCCAGGCTGAATGGCCCCAGTTCCCCCATTTTGAAACCTATCCCAATGCTTTTGTTTTGATGCAACTACCTCTTTTATAACTTCCTGGAAATTGCATGGCTTTGGGGAACAGGGAATGAGCTCCCATGAGCTCCCATGAGCAGTTGTCTTCATACATAAAGTACCAATTAAAAGGAGCAAGGTGGCTTCGAGAAAAAATGGAAAATGTGTCACCAACACAAGCATGCAAGGAGCTAAAGTGACCCTAAGTGTTCCAGAAGTTTCGTGGGCTTTAAGTTTTAATAACTTAAGAAGCATATTTTGCTAAAATCTTACGAAGAATACTACTAGAAACTTAAATTATTTAAATTTCCATTATACTTATTACATTTTATAAATTTTTCAACCAATTTTATTGAGAAATAACTGACCTACCTTACTGTGTAGGTTCAAGGCATACAGCATGATGATTTGAATTTACATGTGTTGTGAAATCAACTTTTAATAATATATTTTTATTGTAATCTTTGTTTCGGGCCACCCTGACTATTTTCAGAGGGGATGGAGGTCCCTTAGAGCTGTGTGACTCCCTGCTCACCTGCACACAATGGGAATTTTCCACTGCCAGTCTGAGGCTGAATATAAAACGTTGGCTTGAGCCACAGGAGTCTATATTAGGAGCTAGGAAGCCAAGTGTCAGTCATCTAAAGTTCTTCAAGTTCTGGTTTTAGCAGCACCAGCATCATGCTATTTCTATAGTCAAAGTTATTTGTGGTCCAGGATGGCTACTGGGATGCCGGCCATCACAGAGATATTCCATTAAAGCAGAAAGAAGAAGCAGAAGAGCAAACATGAACACTCTTCTCCTTTCTTGTAAGGAATCTTCCCAGATTTCCGACACAACCCTTCCACTTACAACTCATCAGCCAAAACCAAGTCACATAAAAAATAATCTTTACCAAAGAAACTCAGGAAGAACGAACCATGGAAGACAGCTAGACTTTTTCTTCTCTTCTTAAGCTGATGTTGTATGAAAGCACCTGATTCTCCACATCTTTGCCATCACTGAGTATTATCATTTTCCCCATTTTTGACAACTGACATGTGATAAATGGTGTCATGTTATTATTTATATTGCTCTAATTACTGAAAGGGAGGAACATGCATGTGGGTTTATTAATTACCTGTGGTCTCCTCTGGATAAGTTGCTATTTATGTCCATGGTCATAAATTAAATTAAATAAATTAAATTCTTACTCACCTTTTTCTTATAGATTATTGGGGCCTTTCTTTATTAGAAATATAAACCATGTATGGTAGAAATATTTTCCCCAGTTTTTCATGTTTTTAAGAAGTGTTTTATGCCCCCCACAACCATTAGGATGACTATTATTTAAAAAACAAAACAAAATAACAAGCTTTGGTGAAGGTGTGGAGGAATTGGAACCCTTGTGTACTGTTGGTGGGAACGTAGAATGATATAGCACTATGAAAACCACTATAGTATTTCCTCAAAAAAATGAAAAATGGAATTAGTAATTCTCTTTTTAACTCATATGATTCAACAATTCAACTTCTGGATATATGTACACCCAGGAGAAGGGAAAGCAGGGTCTTGAAGAGGTATCTGTCTATTAGTATATATAACAGCATTATTCATAACAGCTCACACATAGGACCAACCCAAGTGTCCACAGACAGATCAATGGATAAACCCAAGATGGTCTATACACACAATGGAATATTATTCAACCTTAGAATAAAAGGAAATTCTAGCACTTGCTATCACATGGATGAAACTTGAGGACATTCTGTTAAGTGAAATAAGCCAGTCACCAAGGGACAAACTCTGTGATTCTACTTATATGAGATACCTAGAAGAGTCAAATTCATGGAGACAGGAAGTAGGTTGGGGGTTGCCAGGGGCTGGGAAGAGGGGAAGAGGGAGTTGCTTAATGAGGACAGAGTTTTAGTTTTGTAAGATGAAAAGAGGTTTGGAGATGAGTTGCACAGCAACATGAGTGTACTCAACATTGCCGACCATACACTTAAACATGGTTATGATGGGGGTGCCTGGGTGGTTCAGTTGGTTAAGTGTCTACCTTTGGCTCAGGTCATGATCCCTGAGTCTTTGGGATGGAGTTCCATATCAGGCTTCCTGCTCAGCAAGGAGCCTGCTTTTCCCTCTACCCTTCACCCTGGTTGTGCTCTTGCACTCTCTCAAATAAATAAATAAATCCTTAAAGAAGTGATTAGGATGACAGATTTTATGTCTGTTTCCCCACAGCGTTAAAATATTTTATGTCAATGAAATATTGACCTTAGCCTCATGATTAGAAGGCCTTCTTACCCCAGTGTGATAAAAATATGTCTCGTCTTTTCTCCTTCCTTGTTGGAGCATGGGATACTGTGGTGCAGCAGATCTGGTTTTATCCCTCACTTCCTAAGACATTCTCAGTGGGTGAGCCTTCCTACGCTTCTCTCTTATTTATTTATCCTCTTTTACCCCCATTCCTATCCCAGTCCCCCCTTATCCTCATTCCAACGGATTAACTATGTATCTTTTAATTCACATATGGTTTTGCTCAATAGGTATTGTATTATGTTCACCCATTTTAATGGACATAAATGATACGGTGTTATATATCTTATTCTGCTTTTTGTTTTACCGCACACGATAGCTTTCAGGTTCACCCTTGTTCAGTGTGCCTTTGGTCCATTGCTTTTAAAGGTTTCTGCTCAGCCCTCTTGGCGTGGGCACATCTTACCAGTCCACTCTCCCAGCAGGGGGCGCTCCAACTGCCTCTCGCTTCGGGGCACAAACAGCACTGGGTGTCCCTGTGAGATGCAACTTAATGCACCGAAAGGAAGGATTTGTGTTCAACAAAGACTAACATAAATGAACTTAGTAGATGACCACGGAGAAAATGGAACTTGCAGTGTCTAAATTAACGAGAGAGTAATATCTAGAACATATAAGAAACCTACTCAAATCGAGAAGAAAAATACAGAAACGCCAATAGAAATTGGGCAAAGAATACACGTAAGCACTTGAGGACAATGGAAACCCAGAGAAATTAACAAGTATTTGAAAAGGTGTTCAAATTCATTAGTGATCAGAGAAATGCATTTTGCTTTATTTTATTTTTTTTAAGATTTTATTTTTAATTTCATTTATATTTTAATTTAATAAAATTTATTTATTATTTATATTTTAATTTATATTTTTTATATTTTTATATTTTGTATAATTTTCATATTATATCTCTCTATATATATTTTTATATATTTTTATATTTTGTATTTTCATATTTTTATAATTTATATTTTAATTTAATAAAATGAATTATTTTATTTGTATGTATAGAGAAAGAATGAGCAGGGGGAGGGGCAGAGGAAGAAACAGACTCCCCGCTGAGAAAAGAGGCTGATGCAGGGCTCCATCCCAGGACCCAGAGATCATGACCTGACCCAAAAGCAGATACTTAACCAACTGAGCCACCCAAGTACTCTGAGAAATGTACTCATTCAAATCAACCTCATGCCTACTAGCATGGCGAAACCAGAAACCAGACAAAAACAAGTATCGGTGTGGATTTGCAGACACGCAACCGTTCGTGCATGGTCAGTGGGAGAGTGAATTGTACTCAGATTTAAGTACACACACACTCCTGACCCCAAAATTCCACTCCTCTACCCTCACTTTTATCATTTGGGTTTTGGTTTATTTTTAGCACATGCTTAATCCATCTGGGATTTATTTTGTTGTAGAGTGTAAGTCTTGAGCAATATTTATTTTCCCCAAATGTTTGGCCTGTTGACTTAACACTTTTGAATAATGCCTCCCTTTTAGGCCACTGGCACTTTCTCACTCACCGACTTCTTATAGATTCCTGGGTCTGATTCCAGGTGTTAGGTTTCCCAACAGTGGATCTCGGGGCTGCCAAGAACTGACCCATTTGGAGAATGTTTAATCCCTCCTATGCTTTATGCTTTGATGTCAAGAGCCATGAACTCACTGCAGATCCAAAGAAAAACCAGTCACAGAAACCACCGGCCGTTCTTTCCTGGTACTTAGAAATTCCTGATGGATGGAGCTTTGGTTTGGGGGTGGTTATTCTTAAATGTGTCCTGATCAGCTAGCATCTTCTACTTCCATTTCTTTGACTCAAGAAGTTCGATTTCTAACCTTTCTTCCCACCGCCCCCCACCTCTTTCTCTTTCTCTGTCTCTCTCTCTCTTTCATTGAATGCCCAATTAATCCTGTTTCAAAAAGAAAGTTCAAAGTCTTGAATGGAGTGGGGAAATCAGAAAACCTCTCTGGAGATTAGCAATTTAGCAATTTGGAGATTTCACGCAGCCCAAATTAAAAAAAAAAAAAAAGTACCCTTCAGAACTGAAGTGCCCCTTTGTTTCCTAACCGCAAGCCTGGTGGCACTGCTGGACTTTTTGCTCATTCTTCCTTCCTGGGCAGGCTGGGTCTGATTACCAGAAAGAAGAGGTCTGACCACAGAGGGTTAAAAGCCCGAGGAGGAGCCCAGACACCCGAAAACCGGCTTCGCATCAGAGAAATCAAGTCATAATTCCAGGTTGTGGGAAGATGTATTCTGCCTGCAGAGTGTCAGTCACTTAAGTTTTAAAAGACGCAGACGGCACTTAAAGGCTGTCAGTCATTTCCTATGAAAAGAGATGAGAAACTTTTAACATATGAATTGCCAATATTTTCCTCCATAAATTAAATAGAATTTTTTTAATGTAAAAAAATTATTATTTCCCAGATTAGGCCAGGTCTTTGTCATGAGAATATTTGGAATAGCATTACCTGTCAGATTTTTTTTTAAAAAGATTAAATAGATGTATTAAAGCATAAAGAAGAAGATCTGGTCTAACTTCCCTTGACTCATGTTGTGTAGTTAGCTTGGAGGCTGACAATGTGCTTGAGTAGGAAACTATCCTGCTAAAGAAAGGTGACAACCAAATTATGTTGTGCAATGGGGCGGCCATTAGGCTCATGGGCCTTCTTACATCTAATGAAAATTCAACAAAATGTTAGTTGGGGTCACACAAGCCACTTTTCAAGGGCTCAACAGCTCCACAAGCTAAGTGGATATTGTATTGAACAACACGTACTGAGAACATCTCCTTTGTCACAGGAAGTTCTGCTGGATCCTGCTTGCTACTCAAAGTATGGCGTGAGCCCCAGCACAGGTATCCCCCAGGAGCTAGGCAGGCTTCCTTCCACACTTGGAAGAGCTCTGTGCCTGGTTTAATGTTTTGTCACTGCCATCTTGAAATCATTCATCATCTTTGAACGATGGTCTTATATTTTCATTTGCACCGAACCCCACAAATTATACAGCCAATCCTGCTTGGGAACTTGCAACAAATACAGAATCTCAGGCCCCACCCCACACCTGCTGAATCAAAATCTGAATTTCAACAAGACCCCCTGAATCTCATGGACATGAAATCTCAAGAAACAGCATCTACAAGAAGAGTCCCCCTAACATGTAGGGGGACTAGGAACACTCTGGAACACGTTTTTTAATTGGTTAAGATAAACTTTACACAGAGCCAAACGTATAAAATAGATTAAAATAATGACACCCATCAGGCAATGTATCGTGTCCTTGTTCTGCTATAAATAGTATCTGATTGTTTTTGGATCCGCAGGGTTTCTTGGAAGAACACCCCTGACTGGAGAAACTGGGTGATGTTAATTTAACCCCCATCCCATACCTGAGAAGTGACAAACCCTAGGTAAGCCAGCTTTCTTGCGAGCAGCAGACAAATGCAAGCCATGGTAATCGTGGTATTGCCCAATCTTTGTATGTGATATGATCCAACCCACATTAGCGCACATGAAAGAGCGCCCAGATTGTGCTAGGCACTTTGGCACATGACCTCGTTTGAACCTCATCGCGCCGCAGAGGACATGCCGGCTTTAACCTCATCTTACACATGAGTAAGAGAGGCTTAGATCGGATCAGTAACTTAGCCAAGCAGAAGCAGGATTTAAACCCAGGTTCAAAACCGGGTTTGGGCGGAATGAATGGGGAGCTCCTCTGAGTGGCGGTGAGCAACTCAAGGCAAGTAATTCAGCAAGAAAAAGAATGTTTGAATTCCAGGTTTTTTAAACACCTAAAGGAATGCAAAATATCCATGATCAATGAACTATCATGACTTTACGTAAAAGCAGACTGGGGTTGTTGGTCTGTTTTAGAAGCCTGCATTAGCGGGGAACAGGACAGCCCATGGATCCCCGAATTGCGGGTCCACGGAGCCCCCAACCCGATGAAGAAGGTTGACAATAGTGAACAGATAGAGAGATGCAGACTTTATATACGATCTTAATATCTGATTGTAGAGATTCTAGCAACTTTTCCTACTTTGTCTAACTAGGGTAGGACGTTTTGATGAGCATATAAAGGGCCCACATTTTTCTTTTGGTCTCAGGCTCTGAAGTGGTTTGCCCCCTGCCCCCCGTTTGTCGGATTCCAGAGCCTGCGTTGAAAGACCACGTCTGCTGACACCTGTGGTTCTCAATTCCGGGCTGCACATTAGAATCACCCTGGGGAGCCCTCGAAATATCCCCATGCCTGGGACCCATCTCCAGAGTCCCCTTCAGTTTCTCTCGGTGGCTCAGAATGAGGCTTGACGTTGGGTTTATTGTGGAACTTTCCAGCTCATTCTAATGTGTGGTCAAGGTTAACCACGACTTTGCTTCCCCTCACTGCCTCTCCTGAAGGATGACAGGAGCCTAGTACACAAATGAAACTCTCTCCGAGCTTTCTGTAAGGTGAGGTCAGCTGGAAAACACATCGTCTTCCACACTGGAAGAAGAGTCAGAGAATTTTAGCTATAAGGGCACCTTAGAAATCCTACATTGTTGAGCCAAAAGGACCTCTAATTAGATTGCCAGTTTGACTAAGGAGAAAACAAAGCCTCAGATACCGTGTGATCTCACTTACGTATATAATCTAAAGACCATGGAGATAAATCACTGAAGTCGCAGATACAGAGAACACATTGGTGGTCACCAAAGTCGGGGGACAAGGGGAAGGTGGTCAAAAGGTACAAGCTTCCAGTTATAAAAATAAGTATGTCCTGGGCATATAATGGACAGCAGGGCAACTATTGTTAATAATACTGTACTGTATATTCAAAAGGGGCTAAGGGAGGAAACCTTTCAAGTTCTCATCATCAGAAAAAAAATTTGTTACTGTGTGGTGATGGGCGTTAACTGAACTTACCGTTCAGTTACCGTGATCCTTTTGCGATATGGGCAAATATCAAATCATTATGTTGTACCCCCGAAACTAGCGTAATGTTACATGTCAGTTATCTCCAGGGAAAAAAACAGAGGCTCAAGAAGGTGACTCCGACTTGTGAATGAGGGGCAGAGAGATAGGAGCAAAGGGCTCGTCCTAGCAAGCTCCTTTCAAGGCCCTCGTCAGAGAAAAAACACTTCTCTCTCCCACCAAAAAAAAAAAAAAAAAAAAAAAAATTAAAGCAGTCATTGGCCTTCCGCCAAATCATGAGAATTATAGTAAAATTTGTCTGTTTCATTCCATGTCTTAAAACATCTTCAGAATAAACTCGATGAATGGAGCTCCAACTCACCAAGTGATCACCCAAAGCCAAATGTTTTGTTTCATCTGTACCGTGTTTTATAAAGTTAATCTAACATTTCCACACAGAGAGATTTCATGTAAAATGGTAGATAATGGGCTTCTCGCGCGGGCTTGGAATATTTGGCAAGTGGGTCCACATTCCTCACGGTAACAACTGGCCGGTGTTGAGTCACGGCTGCCCGCGGTAAGAAGGTCCAAACCCTCCCCTTTCTGTCACAGCCTCCCCCCCTTCCAGCTGCATTCATGACTCCAGGCTGGCTAAATATCACTGCAAAATTTTAAACGAAAGTTGACATCTCTGAAATGCCAGAATCCTCCATCCAGCCTGTTTCATGCATTTCCATGCACGATCTGGCCAGGGGAGCCTTTGAGTTTGCGATCCCCGATCATGTCCTCAGAGGCCCAGCATCTCTCAGTGGAGACCTGAGGAGGGTCCTTTACGAAGAGATCGGGAGGGCTGGATCTTCTGTTCTTGGCCTTCCGGCCCCATGGCTAGTTTTCAGTCATCCCAACACACACACACACACACACACACACACACACACAGTGTCAGATTTTCTCGCTAGAAAACTCTGCTCCTTGTCATCAAGACTTTTCTTCCTGCCTGCTTGGTTCATGCTGATCTTCCGTCCCGGAACGCCCTTCCTCTTTTCATCTCATGTCCAGTTGTCCTTCCTGGCTCAGCTTCCTGGATGATTAACCTGACCCATATGATTGGAAGCTCCCACGGCATCAAGTCAATAGAAGAAACAAGGTGCTGTTTTGATTTTCCCAGGCCAGGGGAGAAGCGCCTTAAGTTTGCCTGCCTGTCATTCCTTTGAATCTTCCCTGATGTCCAGGTGGGTGCTGGGCAAACAGATCTTCTCAATAGACCCTGCGTGCTTTGACTCAGGGTTCCCTCTGTGGCCGAGCAGGCGATGCAACTCCCAGTCGGGGCCACTAGAGGTCGCCTGTCTACACGCATCGTGCCCTGCCCGGGTTCCGTGCAGCACACACATTACCAGAGCCTCTGGAAGTAGGGCAGGCTCATTTATTTCCTCTCCAACACAGCCTCGGGCCGTCAGAGCTTCTGATGTCAGGGTCCCCGCCGTGCAAGCTGCGGAATGAAAACACTGCAAATAAGAAAGGTCACCGCATCCTCTCTACACTTTTACTTCTCACCTGAAATCTCCCCTCCACTTAGCATCATCCCAGCTCAGGGTCTGAATATTTTTCCCCACTCAATATTCTGGCAGGAGGGAAAAGCACGCTGTGACTACGGTGCATATGTGTGTGCGTGTGTGTGTGTTTACAGATTATTGCATCAGATCCGTGGCCCGGCGACGTGTCAGGAAAGGTTTCCATCCACCCTTTTCTCCTCCAATCCCTGTGAAGTTTCTGATCAGGGCGTGGATGCTCTGATGCTGTTCTGCTTTGGCTTCCGCTGGTCTCTAGAATAAGAGATTAACCTTTTAAGACACGGCCCTTATCAAATGGCCAGTCTTAATTTAGTGGCAGTCAGGTTTTATTTGAAAAACTTAGTGAGCCCAGAGCAACAATAGACAGGGAGCACAGTAGGTCTGAAAATGGGACAGATGTCACAGAGGAGGGGAGGGCAGAAGTGTAGGTACCTAAGATAAGCCAAGTGCCCAGCAGGGTGTCATGTTGGCATCGCAGACCATGATGCTGACATTAGCTGAGTCACAGCCATTGTAAAATCTTAGCAAGGGAATATGTTCATCACAGAGATTTAAATGGAAGCCCAGACCCAGGGAAGAAAGTTAGCACGTAGCTCGGCTTGGAATAGTGAAGACCTTGGAATCAAAGCCCTAAGGGCAACGTTTGTAAGCAGGGCTAGCATGTTTCAAGCCACTGGCAGATTCTAAGTAGCATTCAGACCCACTGACAAACTCTATTTTTTTTTTTAAGATGTATGTATTTATTTTTAGAGCGAGTGTAAGGGGAGGGGCAGAGGCAGAGAATCTTTAGCAGACTTCCAGAGCTCGATCTCATGACTCCAAGATCAAGACCTGAGCAGAAATCAAGAGTCAGAGGCTTAACCGACTGAGCCACCCAGGTGCCCCTAGTCCCACTCGCAAGCTTTAAAGGATAGACCAATTTGCATGTCTCTTTCATCAATACACCTATCAAAATGATGCACTAATTAGTAGAGGCAATGTAGCATCTCTTAAGCCAGAGCACCTGAGTGGGAATCACAGTTCTGACATTTACTAGCCATGATTTAAACTCTCTGCCTCAGTTTATTCATCTGTGAAATGGGATTAATAATAGTACCTACCTCACAATGAAGATTACTATGGATTACTAGGATTACTATGAAGATGAAAGAGTTAATATATGTAAAGTGCTTAGAATAATGCCTGGCACATAGTAAGCACATATGTAAATATAAGCTAGTTATTTTCTTATTATCTATTTTATACAAAATGCACAACAAGATTTCTCTTTTCTAGGCTTGACTGTGGCTACAATGAAGAATGACAAAGAACTTTTCCAGAAATAGTGCCAGTTCCTACCTAAGCAGTGATGTCACTTTCAGTTCAACAAGTTTTTCCTTCCCTACACAGCCAAGTTTAGAATTATCTTACAGGGATTTGAGCTATTTGTTTCCTGTTCTTTCCCTTCTCTTGAAGCAATAGATCTAAAACACATGGAGAAGAACAAACCAAGAATTGGTTCTTTGAAAAGATAAACAAAATGAACAAACCTTTAGCTAGATTGACTAAGAAAAACAAGAGAAAAACTAAACTCACTAAAATCAGAAATGGAAGAGGTCATGACTACTGATTGTGTAGAAGTAAAAAAGAATCATGAGAGTATTGTGGCTATTTGTATGCCAAAAAATTGAATAACCCAGATAAAATGGACACATTCCTAGAAATTCAACAATCTACCAAGACTCAATCATGAAGAAATAGAAAATCTGAGCACAATCTGAGGGTTTTGAAGGGGTGGGGGGTGGGAGGTTGGGGGATCCAAGTGGTGGGTATTGGAGAGGGCACGGATTGCGTGGAGCACTGGGTGTGGTGCAAAAATAATGAATACTGTTACACTGAAAAAATAAAAAATTAAAAAAAAAATCTGAGCAGACCTATAACTAGTAAGGAGATTAAATCAGTAATCAAAGACCTCACGATAAAGAAAAGCCCAGAACCAGATGGCTTTATTGGCAAATTCTACTAGGCATTTAAAGAATTATACCAATCCTCCTCAAACTGTTCCAAAAATTGAAGAGGAGGGAACACTCCAAAACTCATTTTCAGAGGCTAGCATTACCCTAACACTAGAGTCAGACAAAGACACTACAAGAAAAGTACAGACCAATATCTCTGATGAATACTGATGAAAAAATGCTTAACAAAATACTATGTAATGGAATTCAATGGCAGACTTAATATTGTTAAAATGTCAGTACTACCCCAAATGGTCTACAGGTTCAGTATAATCCCTGTCAAAATCCCAATGACATTTTTTTCAGAAATAGAAAAATCTGTTCTGATATTCATGTGGCATCTCAAGGGACCATGAATAGCTGAACCAATCTTGAAAAATAACAAAGTTGGAGCGCTCACATTTTCTGATTCTGTTACTCGCTACAAAGCCATGATGATCAAAAAAGCGTTGTGCTGGCATAAAGACATACAGACCAATGAAATAAAAGAGAGATCCCAAGCCCAGAATAAATCCTCATATATATATGGTCATTTTTTTTTAAATGTCAAGATCATTCAATGGGAAAAGGACAGTCTTTTCAACAAATGGTGCTGGGAAAACTGGATGATATCCACATGTTAAGAATGAATTGGACCCTTATCTTACAACCATTCAAAGTACATCAAAGATCTAAGTGCAAGAGCTAAAAGTATAAAGCTCTTAGAAGAAAACATAGGGGAAAAACCTCATGACATTGGATTTAGCAATGATTTCTTGGATATGACGCAAGAAGGTCAAGCAACAAAAGCAAAAATAGGTAATTTGGACTACATCAAAACTGAAACTCTGTGCATCAAAGGATACAACCCATAGAATGGAAAGGCAACCCATGGAATGGGACAAAATATTTGCATATTGTATATTTGATAAAGCTCTAGTATCTGGAATATATAAAGAATTCCTACAAATCAACAACAGCAACAATCCTGATTTAAAAATAGGCAAAAGACTTGAATAGATATTTCTTCTAGGAAGATACACACATGAACAATAAGCACATGAAAAGATGTTTCACATTACTAATCATTAGGGACCTGTAAATCAAGACCACAATGAACTATCACCTCAAACCCATTAGAATAACTTCTATAAGCAAAACCAAACAAAACAGAAAATAACCAATGTTGGTGATGATGTGAAGAAACTAGAATCCTCGTGTGCTGTTGATGGGAATATAAAATGATACAGTGTTCCAGAAAACAGGAGAATGGTTCCCCAAAAATTAAAACTAGAATTACCATGTAATCCAGCAATGATATTTCTGGATATACATATATGCAAAAGAATTGAAAGCAGGGTCTCAAGGAATATCTGCCCCTACAGTTCCTAGCAGCATTATTCACAATAGCAAAATGGTGGAAAAAACCCAAGAATCCATATGCACAAGAGTAAATAAACAAAATATGGTAGATATATACACTGAAATATTATTCAGCCTTAAAAAAGAAGGAAATTCTGACATTGGCTACAACATGAGTGAACCCTGAGAACACTGTGTTAAGTGAAATGAACAAGTCACAAAAGGACAGATACTGCATGATTCTACTTAGGTGAGGTCCCTCGAGTAGTCAAATTCATGAAGAAAGTAGAATGATGGTTGTTACCAGAGGTTGTGGGAGGGAAGAACAGGGAGTTAGTGTGTAATGAGAAGAGATTTTCCATTTTTCAAAATGAAAAGTGCTCTACAGATTGGTGGTAGTGATGAGTACATAACCATGTGACTGTATGTAATGCCACTAAAATGAATACTTGAAAATAGTTAAGATGTATATGTATTTTATATATTATATATTATATATAATCTATATTATATACTATATATTATATATTTTTATAAATATATATATTTATATGATTATATGTATTTTCCACAATAAAATAATATGGATAAGAACTACTCATTCATTCAAAAACTAGTTCCTGAGGACCTAGAGTGTGCCAATTGCTGCTTCAGGTGCTGGGAGGGAGCAGTGAGACAGATAGATGGCCTTGCCTTAATGAGGGTTGCATCTTGTCAGGGCACACTAAACTAGAAATCAACCAGAAAACAGAGAGGTAGACAAGGTCATTTAGATACTGATGAGCACTCAGGGAAATTACCAGGGTGATATGATAGCAGATGACTGGAAGGTGGGGTTTCCTGAAGATGGGATGATCAAGCAAAACATGTCTGAGAGGTGACATGTGAACGAAGATCTGAAAGATGTGAAGAAGTAGACATGCAAGGAGCCAGAGTATGGATGAGATAAATAGTTGCAAAGGCCCTGAGGCAGTAAAGAACTTGGGAGTTCGGGGAACAGAAGAAAGACCTGGGCTGGGGCTTAAGGTTAAGGGGAGAATGGGATAGGATGACTTTGGGGGCCAGACAGTGGATACATCTTAGAAGGCTCTGCTCCCTGTATTAAAAGGTATAGATTTTATTCTGTTGAAAAGCTGTAGACTAGATCTCAACAGAGTAGAGACATGACTGATTTTGGAGAAAGAGTGAAAGCAGTGGAGGCAGTGAGGGAATGAGAGATGATGGAAGATGGCTGATAGTCTCACAGTGGAGGTGGACGGAAGAAGAGAGATTGATCATTATTTCTAGGTTTTTGAAATGAGTGGATGGTGGCGTCATTTGCTAAGAAGCAGAAGACAGGGAGAGAGGCAGACCAGGCTAGGAGAAGAGGAATTTGCTTTTACACATGTGGCATTTAGTATGAGTATTAGTTATCCAAATGGTGACACCAAGTAGACATTGGTACATACAAGTTTGGAGCTCAGGCAAGAGGCCAGGCATGGGGATGTAAACTCAGGAGCTATCAGTGAATAGATGTCTACAACCAAAAGCCTGATTGGTATTATTCTAGGGAGAGAGTGTGTTTTCGGTATTTTCTATGGCCATTAGCCTGGGATGGAGAGTACAACTGAGCCCATCTGTAAGAACATCTCACATCAGTTTCCCACCAGAAGTAGTTTCTCTCTGCTGGATCAGATGTGCAGGTCCAAGATCTGTAACACACTGAAGAAGACAAAAAACTGGAAGGGTGGGCAGGTCTCTTTCTTTCATCTTTATTTCTTTCCAAGTCTTTATTCATCAAGCAAGTTTTCTAATGAATGCCAAACACAAATTAATTGAATGGCCTTTCTAGTTCCCTCTCCGGGAATTGGGATAGCAATGGATAGAAATTATGGGAAGCAGATGAGAGAAATAAATGTGACTCCTCCCCGTAGGAAACTTAACTATTCAGGAAGAAAGGAAATTCACCAAAGAGACATCCACAGGTACGGTGTTAATGTGGGTTCAGCCCAGGAAAAAGAAACCACTGATTTCATTCAGAAAAAGATCGAGGAAGTGAACCAGATCTGTAAAAATGGCAGAAGCTTTCAAGAGTTGACTCTACTGGCTCTTGGGACCAACTGTCGTAACAGCACAGCTGATCACCCGGGAGCTAGTAAATCTGAAGGCAGCACCAGATTTGTTAAACTCAAGAACACACTTGAATAATGGCCATTCAGGAATCAGGAAGCTGGAATCCAGAAGCTACCAGCACTGTGCTATTATGGAAACTGCCTCTTGACATTGATAAAGCCAGAGATGGGACATGGAGCTCTCATTCCCACCACCACTCTCCCCCTGCACGCATACACGACTCTTCTCGACGCTCCGGAGAATGGACAAGGAATGTTGCTACAGAAATATTGTTCATCTCCACACACCCCCCTTTTTTGCCATTTGAAAACAGCCAGAAGCAAAGGAAGATGGTCTCCCCGCTCACTGTAACCTTTGAAATCCAGCACAAGTTCACATACTTGTCAGAACCAATTTCCTGTCCTGGGTCCCAGTGACAACAGAGTCTGAGAAATGTAACTTTCAGCTGTATTGCTGCTGAGGTTCAGGGAGGCACCCTAGGATTGGTTCTCAACTGGGGGTGATTTTGCTCCTCCTCCCCAGCCCTAGAGATATCCGGCCATGTCTGGAGACATTGTTGGTTGTCATGACTGGGGGTGGCTGAGTGCTAGAGGCATCTAGTGGGTGGAGGACAGGGACGTTGCTAACCCTCCTCTAAAACACAAGACAACTACCACAACAAAAAATTACCTGGCTCCAAATATCGATAGTGCTGAGGTTGAGCAAGCCTGTGACAGAAAGAAGTAAAAACAGAGATGGACAAAACCAAAACTTTGTGTCAGACGATAGTGAAGGGGCCAGATTAGTTATAGAAATAAATAGTGTCAAAGTACTTTCTTGTTTTTGTTTTGTTTTTTATTTTTTATTTTTATTGTTTTTAAAGAAGGTCAATTAGACAGGAGCTGGAGTGCTGAGAGTGAGTTTCACGAATGACGTGGGACTGGAATCACATTCTGAAACTTGTGAGGTAGGAGTAAGGAAGGGAAATAGCGTAAGGCTTTCAGTCAGGGATAAGGAGCCTGGTTTGGGGATGCCTGGGTGGCTCAGTCATTAAGCATCTGCCTTCTACTCAGGTCATGATCCCAGAGTCCTGGGATTGAGCCCTGCATTGGGCTCCCTGTTCAGCCATGAGTCTGCTTCTCCCTCTCCCTCTCCCCCTCCCCCTGCTTATGCTCTTTCTCTCTCTCTCTGTCAAATAAATAAAATCTTTAAAAAAAGGTTTATAAGATGAAGGCATGATCATTCTGATCACAATGGGTCCCTGAAGTTTTAAAATAGGTGTTTAAACAGGTGGCATTAGATTATCAAGAGCTTTGGACATCTGCCTGAAAAGCTTGGACAGTGGCATGGTGAAGCAGAAAGTCTTAAGATCAGGGCAAACATAGACTTGAACCTGGTTCTTCCATACTCTATAGTGAGACCCTGGAAACCTTTCTTAGCTTTTCCAAGATGCAGTTTCCTCTTGGAGAGGAACCAGGACAGGCTTTCTGGTTTAGGTGAGATCAGCATGGTACATGGCCTCATTCCTCTTTGCCTTTTTGACAAGAGGGACCTTTTGGAGATTGAGGCATTCATCCATTCAGGAAGGAACCAGACAATTCTCCAACCTGCAAGCCATTCCTTCAATGCAACCCCAGTACTGGGTTGTCTAACCTCCTTGTCAAAAGCCAGGCAAAAGAATAAATGATCACATTGTAATTTTTTATTACACTTCATGGACTACTTCTATTAATTTATTCAACACTACTTAAGATCATCTGCATATGTGGAGTCATACAAGTATTACACTCTAGCTGAGACTATATATCTGCAAGTAGTAAGCTGGATTCTAGACTCTACGTGTGCAAAGTGATAGATCAACAAGATAATTACAGGTGACCTTGAACAACATGGATTTGAACCACACAGGTCCACCTTTATATAGATATTTTCCCCATAAATATAGTAAGTACCATACATGTATTTTCTCTTCCTTATGATTTTCTTAATAACATTTTCTTTTCTCTAGCTTACTTTGTTGTAAACATATAATATATACAACATGCAAATGTATGTTAATCAACTATATGTGTTATTGGTAAGACTTCTGATCAACAGTAAGCTATTAATATTTCTATTCATGCAATGCCCTTTTTTTTGAGAGAGAGAGAGAGAGTGAGAGCATGCACATGGTATGAAGGGAGTGGTAGAGGGAAAGGCAGAGGGAAAGAGAATCTCAAGCAGGCTCCATGCTGAGCATGGAGACTGATGGAGGGCTCAATCCCAGGACCCTGAGATCATGACATCATCTCAAGAGTCGAATGCTTAACCAACAGAGCCACCCAGGTGCCCCAACAATGCCCATTGTTTGAGTTATTTGTTTATGGTTGTATTGTAAGAGTTCTTCATCTATGCTGAATATTAGACACTTGTGTAGGATTTTCAAGTGTTTCCTCCTGTTCTGTGGGTTGCCTTTTCACTCTTTCCATGGTATCTTTTCATGACCGAAAGTTTTTCATTTAACAAAATACAATTTATCTATTTTTTTTTTCTTTTGTTGCTTGTGCTTTTGGTGTCATATTTAAGAAACCATGGCCAAATCTGAGGTCATGAAAATTTACCCCTCTGTTTTCTTCCAAGAGCTTTATAGTTTCAGCTCTTATATTTAGGTCTTTGATCCATTTTGAGTCACATTGTCTTTTGAACCACCTTGCCTTTTGTGGAACTCAAATTCAGATGTTGCCCTCCACCCCCATAACCCTACCTCCTCCAACAAATGTTCCCTGCTCACTGCCTACCTACGATGGTCTATTTAGGTCTTCTTTCTCTGGATGGCTCTCCACACCCAAGAGATACCTTCCTAAAAGTCCCCCCACCAATCTTCTTTCACCAAGACCCCTTCAGATATCCTACTATTTGCTAGTGGCAGTGGGAAAACACGGAATAAACTGGCGGGTACTTGGAATTCAGAACAGCTGACCAGTGGAAGGTTTGCCCTCTCTAAGATCTATTCCATTTTATCAGTAGACTTTTTAGAAAATAGACTTTATTTTTCCGAGCACTTTTAGGGTCCCAGCAAAATGGAGAGGAAGGCACAGAGATTTCCCATATGTTCCCACCCCCACACATGCACAGCCTCCCTTGTTATTAACATCCCCCGTCAGAGTGGGCCAGTTGATAAATTGATGAGCCTACTTCAACACAAAAGAATAAGAATATTGAATAAGAATTAGCTCCTTGTAGACTCTATGGGTTTGGACAAATATATAACGACAAGTATCCACCACTGCAGAGCAGTTTCATTGCCCTAAAATTCCTCCATGTTCTACCTATGTGTTCCCTCCTCCCCCTGATCCCTGGAAACCACTGATTTTTTTTTTTTTACTGCCTTTTCTAGGAAGTCATGTAGTTGGAGTCATCCAGTACATAGCCTACTAGGAATTTTTAAAGTCCGTTTTTGCCTTACTTCCAACACTGGATCCACAAACCCTTTAAGGGGATTGTGATTTGTCTTCACATGTGTGAGGAGGCACTTGGTCAATATTTATGGAATGTGTGAAAGAATGACTAGTCATGACATTTCCATATCTTAGCAATCACCGACATGCCACCTCTTTGGCGAGTAGGGCCCTCTCTGAAGCATCAATTAATAATGAACACCTAATGGGAAATTAAAGCAGCAGCAAGAGTCTGGAATCATCGTGGAGGGCCTGGGCAACCCTTTTCCAACAAAGGCTTGGACCATCTACTTGTCTAAGGCACAGAGACACTTTTAGAGTCTGGGTCACAGATAATAACCACAGGTACACATCAGATAATAATTGTGGCTTATAAGATTTCTATCTGATGTCTTGTAATGTAATGTGGTTTATTCATCCTGAGGTTATCATTGAAGATTAGGAACAAGGGAACAAAGAACCACCCTTACCTTCATAGGAAAATGTTCCTTTGTAGGAATAATTCATTCAAAGCACTTCAAGATTTCCTACCCCAGGATTATAAGATACACATACCATTCTTTTCCCTCAAAGAATTGCTTGATTTCTGTGACATCTTTTCATGAAATTATTTTGTCGATTGTATACTCAGTATTAGGGTGAATTTATGTTTTACTTTAGAGTTGCTTATTATCAGCCACTTGAAAGAGCTAAACCTGTCTTTGGTTAGGCAAAAACATTTTGCTTTGGTGATACAAACACAACGCATTGCAAAAGGTCTTCAACGTTAAAATATGGGAGATCAAATATTTAATGTTCAAGAGACACACAGAAGAGCAATTTATTTGCTGGGAATTTCTACACTGGATATCTATATCTCTATATATCTAGATCTATATATATCTATATCTCTATAGATCTAGATACACACACACAGACATACATATATATATGTGTGTGTGTATGTATATGTGTGTATATGTATGTATATATTTATTTTAATTCAAATGTTGGGCAGTTCAGCCAACAAGCTAATTATTGATATGTGTGTGTGTTTGTGTGTGTGTGAAGGGAGGTATGCATAAAATTGCCAACTGTTTTTACCCAAAGAACTGAACGTTGCTGAAAAGTGATAATTATATTGCAAAAAAAAAAAAAAGAATTAAAAAAATTTTTTGCTTAAACTTGAACAATTTTTTCCGACTTCCCTTCAGTTGACTTCTCTGTGTGTGTGTATGTTTTGTTGATTTGTTTTACAGGCTGTAAATGGTAGAAGGCCAGGCCTTGTGTCATCCCAATTCATGCTCTGAAAGGAAAGATGATTGTTGGTAGCTCTAGAGGGAGGGTGGGGTGAGGGAACTGGTCAGCAAATAATTAGGGAGTAAAGCCCTCCTGCTTCCCGTAGGCCATAAAAGGTTAAGAAAATACTGAAAAGGTGACAAAGGATTATTTTCATTTTCTATGTCCTAAGTCCCACCATAAATCTGTCTGGACACATAGTCTCTGCAAGTGTCGCCTGATGGAGGAGAGAAACTTTGAGCATCAGGACAAGGGAATGACATTGCTGAGACTGGCCCCTGGGTAACTAGGGGAGGTTGCCCTTGACTATGCATTGGGCCTTCTCTTTTCATGCCTATGCATTTGCTTTGTAGTTCCCTTCTCTTCCTCTTTCTCCTAGCCTCTTTTTCTTTTCCTTGGATCTTCTCATTTCCTTGGATAATATGTACTTGAAGCACGTTTATATTTTTGTATTTGTTAATCAAAATTGTAGTTTTTTTCTTCAAAAATTTATTTTTTTAAAGACTTTTTATTTATTTTTCTGAGAGAGAGAGAGAGAGCATGAGCAGTGGAAGAGGGAGAGGGAGAAGCAGACTCCCTGCTGAGCAGGGAACCTGACACGGGCTCATCCCAACTTTGAGATCATGTCCTGAGCTGAAGGCAGACGCTTAACTGACTGAGCCACTCAGGCGCCCCTTTCTTCCTCAAAAATTTATAGTGCTTCAAATATCTTCTGCACCATCCACCCTGGTCTCTCCCCAGTCTCTCCGCCCCCCTAGTTCCATAGGCTGGTTGTTGGTTGCTTTATACACTAGTTTAGTTATTCTTAACAGAAAAAAAACAAATTTCCTAACTCTGCCTAAGAAATGCTGGTGGACCCATGAAAATGCTTGAGAACTGTTACATTGGAATACATCTCTTCACTATTTATTTGCTCATTTCTTGCCTAGTGGCAGAAATTATTAAGGATTGCTCTTAAAATCTGAATAATTTGGAAAGATAGAGCAAACGAAAAGCAGATCAGAAATTGAGTCAAAGGAATAATAAAGACAGAAATTTCAAAAGTACCAGGAACGCGTCATGTTTTAAACTTGCCGAAATTGGTTCCTCTTCTCATTTTGGCTAACAAGATCTAACATCTCTAAAGTCTCTAATGAGACTTTGGCTGAGGTAGCAGGGGAGAGATCATCTTTGGAGAAAAGATTTCTCACTGGTTGCCTGGTTCATTGTTCTACAATTGAAGTGGAGGAAGGACAGTCATCTCTGCTGAGAGCAGGTTTCTCCAACACAAAGGGAGGAATCAGGGGCACGAAGGAATGATGTTGAGGGCTAGAATCAGAAAACAATAAAGAACTTGAACTCTTCTGATGGCTAGAATGTGCCTGATGTATTACATCCTAGATTTCATTTTATCTAAATCAGGATTTTTCAACCTCAACACTACTGACATTTTGGGCCAGATAATTCTTCTTTTTTTTTTTTTTAAGGATTTTCATTTATTTATTTGACAGCAGAGATCACAAGTAGGCAGAGAGGCAGGCAGAGAGAGGGGGGGAAGCAGGTACCCTGCTGAGCAGAGAGCCCAATGCGGGACTCGATCTCAGGACTCTGGGATCGTGACCTGAGCTGAAGGCAGAGGCTTTAACCCACGGAGCCACCCAGGCACCCCTGGGCTGGATAATTCTTTATTGTAGGGGAAATGTCCTGTGCACTGTAGAATGTTTAGTAGTGTTCTTGCCCCCTACCTGCTGGATACCAGGAGCCTCCTCCAGTTGTGACAAGTGAAAACGTCTCTGGGCATGGCCAAATGTCCCCTAGGTGGCAAAATTGCCCCTCGTTGAGAACTACTGATCTAAATGGATTTAAATCTACCAGGCATCCCCATGAACTGGAGAGATTCGTTTTCTTCCTTCAGGGAGTGTGAAATCTTTATTTGCAAAATTAAATGCATGAATTTGAACATTCAATGAATGAAGGAAAGGATACATTGTTAAACCCAGTAAGCCTGTTTCTTCTTCTGAAAATCCTTCAAAAAATCTTTATTGAGTCCTTGCTTGGTGCCGAGTGGCATTCATGGTAACTGTTTCTTTAGTCACCATGAAGATCATGTGAGAAGACATGTGATTTATTATTTATTATTATTATTTATCATGGCCTTTGCTATTATTGGCATTTATTTAAAGCTTCATAGGTTTCAGAGTTATTTGTTTTAAAGATTTCACTTATTCATTTGAGAGAGAGAAAGACAGAGATACTGAGAGACAGAGCATGAGTGGGGAGGAGAGGGAGAAGCAGGCTCCCTGCTGATCAGGGAACGTGATGCAGAACCCCATTCCAGGACCCTGGGATCATGACCTGAGCCGAAGGCGGATGCCTAGCCATCTCAGCCACTCAGGCACTCCAGAGTTATTTTTAACTGTGGTCTCTCTTAATTGTCTAAATAACTTAGTTGGATCTTGTTTTGGCTCCTGTTTTATAGATGGGGAAAATACCACTCACAGAAGAGATGTATCCTGTTGATAAATAGTAGGTCCAAGATTCAACTATTAAATACAACTTGCCCTACCTCCCCCATATTGTCTGCTAAAATGAGAAGAACTGGCTGGACAAATGCCACAGAGTGGAATATCCATGGAGGTATGGTTGGGATATCTATGGACATCTGTCTTTTCCTTCCCAGACGCAACTACTCCTAGACCCCCCTATGTTATCCTGCTAGAAAATGAGAATAAAAAACACAATGGGACACATTTGTGTTTTTTCTAAAATGAGCTAGTTTTCTAAAAGCGTGTGCACCCCATCTCAATTTCTGCTCAAAGAGGCTTCATTAGCAGAAATGTTGGTCTGGTTGATCAAATGTTGATCTAAAAAAGTCATCTGGGCTTTAGTAGGGGCAATTCAGACCAAGGATTTCCTAACCTCCTTCAAAACCACTCAACCTTTTCCAAGAAAACCTTTGGCTCTCTACAACTATGTAATGGACCATTTCTAAGGTTCCTCCCTCCAGGTGTTGTCATCTGTGCTTATGCCAGTTTCTGCACAAAAGAGAGAGATCCACTGGGCCTTACTACCAACAAGTCCTTGCTCCCACATAATGTGACTTCAGCAAAATGCAGTTGATAATGTGAGACCCTTCTCTGCCAGAGCTGCGTCCTCAAGACTGTGAGTCAGCAGGGATGGTTGGCCAATAAACAAAGACACCATGAGAAGGTTGAGGAATAGAAATCACCAAGCAAAGATGTGACAGAAGTTAGATTTGTTCTGAACGTCAAATTCATGTTTGGGAGAATATTGACCTTTACCATCAGAGAATCAACAGACTCATTTCCCCTATACACTTAGCAGCTCTTCCTTGGCCCTCTCCCTTGATCGTCACCACTCTAGCTCCCTCCACCTACACATGCAGACCAAGAAAACATTTACAGCTTGTGAATATTTCAGCAGTGTGGTTTTAAAAGGTACATTAAATTTATTCTAGATGTTGTGGGTAATGTTACATGATGGAATAAAGATCTCCAAAGAGCTATTCCTATTAATAAATTGGCAGCTAAAATGTTAAGAGCGAGTCTCCACTCTTGATTCTCAAAAAGGGAATCATATTAGCATGATAGAACTTCTCCTAGGAGAGTACCAGGATCTCTTCTGCCTAGGAAAAAACAAACAAACAAACAAACAAACACAAAACATATTTTTTTTTCTGTTTTAAGAGTTACAGGAAAAGAGGAAATAGAAAGAAAAATAAAAATGAAACTTGTATTTTGAGAAACAAATACATTAAAATACCACTTGAAGCCTTTAATTCGAAAACCTGGGAGACATTCCTTGTTAATTTAAAATTCACTAGATAATAAAAAGCTCTACATTAATTGCAAATACTATATCATACCATATTCTATACACACATACACGAATTACACATCTAGCAATCATTTACTTGATGCTTTGGAACACAATCCTAAATCCATATGCATCCTATCCAAGAGATTACAAAAGTAAAAATTATTATTTCCTGGGCTCAGAGTGGCAGAAGGAGAAATTACAGGTCTGGGACTTCCTTGTCCTCTATCACCGTGTAAAATCTTAAGCATTTGCAAATGTGGAAAATATCGTCACTGAAAGTTTCTAGGGAAAAAAATGCTTTCCATTCATGACGCTGCCTACATGCTATCATAACTTGGACTTCCTAGAAGAAGAAGCTACATCCTCCTTAAGTGTCACCCATGAGCATTTAATTTTTTAATTTAATTTATTTATTTACTTATTTATTTATAAAACTTTTTCTTTAAATGCAATTTGGGTAACATATTATTATGTTAGGGGAGCCTGGGTGGCCCAGTGGTTTAAAACCTCTGCCTTCAGCTCGGGACATGATCCTGGTGGTCCTGGGATGGAGCCCTGCATCGGGCTCTCTGCTTGGCAGGGAGCCTGCTTCCTCCTCTCTCTCTGCCTGCCTCTCTGCCTACTTGTGATCTCTGTCAAATAAGTAGATAAAATCTTAAAAATAACATACTATTGTGTTATTATTACATTATTAACATATCATTAGTTCCAAGGGTAGAATTTAGTGATTCATCAGTCGCATAAGACACCTAGTGCTCATTCCATCAAGTGACCTCCTGAATGCCCATGAATGTTTTAGATGAATTGGACAAACTTCTTCTTCAAAAAGGCAAAACTGTATCTGAACCTTTTCAATCGCCACAGAAGGCCCTGTCACGTGTTTCGGGGTCTGGTTGATTTAACTCTAAAAGCACTAGAAATAAACTTTAGGTAAGTCACTGAGTTTCAAATCTGTCACCTGTAAAATGTGAGTGGTACTAATAGCTAATGTTTATTGAATATTTGCTATATTCCAGGCATACGCTGGGACTTTATATTGCTTATTTCATTTAATCCTTCCAATAACCTTTTAATGCAGGTTTCATTATTGTTCCCATTTCCCAGATGCAAAACTGAGACTTAGGGGTTAAGCAAATTGAAGACAATCATACAACCAGTGAGTGTCCTAGTAGGAATTCAAGACAAGGTACAGCTCAGTATGAATGCTTAACCATATTCTATAAAGTTAAATAACCCTTAAAATTTCCAGGACAGTGTCTGGCAAAGATAGTAATAAAACACAGCTGTGTATTTGAAAATAAAATCTGCCCTTAGGTATCTTTGTTTATGACAGAGGTTCTCAACTTTGGAGTATATTCAAATCACAAGGGCTATCTTAAAAAATAATAAAACTTTTGCTCATAACCCCATTACATAAAAATCGAATCAGAATCTTGGGATGGAGACTTAGGTGTCAGTTTTATTTTTTATTTTTAAAGCTTCTGGAGTTCTGATTCTCAGTAAGACAGAAGCACATACCACCCCATTTCTCTCGCCGAATGCAGTTACAAAACTTGAACAGATTGCATGGAGCAACTATTTGAAGGCTCTGAAAAGTAAAAAGTAGTAAGTAAAAAAAAGCAGGTAGATTGGAGAAGAACACAAAAATTCTCAGTCCCATTTATTAATGATTTTACTTTTTTTCTTTGGTGGTGGGGATTTGGGCTCAAGCCATCCTAAAACTCAGAAGTGACCATTGGCACAGATAGAAAGATCCTCAGGAGAAGAAAACATATCCCAATATACAAGGAGAGTGGGGGAAATCCATGATTTTATCATTTTTTCCTTTATTTCTATGTTCTTGTCCTCCCCCCCGCCTCACTCCACCCCGGTATTAGTGGCCAATAGATATTTAAAACTCTGAGGGAGGGGCCCATCCTCTCAGTTGGGAGCAACTCTGGTCTCAGGAGGGCAAGGGGAACTCTGCTACTTATTTTTCTTGTATGTCTACCCACTTGTTGGCCCTAGAAACAGACACATTGTAGAAAGTACTTGCCAGAGTGGACAAATAAAGCCCCCAGTTTTCTGCCAGAAGACCAAAGAGGGGAGCCTCAAAGAACTGGAATGCATCATGGAGACAGCAGAGAATGAGAAGCTTGAGAAAGTGACCATATGAAAGTGTTTATGCACTTCTGGTCCCATGAGCTATACAAATATAGATTTGATGCTAGCCAGCATCTCGTAGGCTTTGAGAGCTGAACTGTGGGATAAATTACTGCTCAGGTCCCAGAATGACCACTGGATGGTGCAAATGTAGGACTGAGCCAAAGAGTAATGCAAGACTTTGGAAATGGGACAGACAGCAAAACTATAGGAGGCTGTTTGGAACTTGTGACCTGAATCCAACTAGGTTGTTTGGCTGATAAAACAAATACTTCAAAAATCTCCATAGAGTTAAATAAGACCCAGGGTCTCATAAAATAACTTAAAATACCCAGGATAAGACCCCAAATCACTCAGCATAAAACCCAAAAAGAACCAGTTAAATTTCAACTTGGATGGGAAAAGGCAATCAACAAATGTCAACACTGAGGTGATAGAAATGTTGGAGTTTTTTGGCAAAGACCTTAAAGCAGCTATTACACATATGCTCCAAGAAGAGTAAACCCTCTTGGATTGACTGGGAAGATGGAATGTAGATTTCTTATCGAAGTAATGGAAGCTACCAGGTGCCTGGGTGGCTCAGTTGGCTAAGTGTCTACCTTCAGCTCAGGTCATGATCTCAGGACCCTGGGACTGAGCCCCAAGTTGGGCTCTCTGCTCAGCAGGTAATCTGCTTCTCCCTCTCCCTCTACCCCACCCCCCATTCATGCTCTGTCTCTCAAATAAATAAAATCTTTTTTAAGAGAAGAAAAGAAAGCTATGAAGAACAACTAAATAAAAAATTTAGACCTAAAAAGAAGAATAACCAAAATTAAAACTCAGTAGATGAGGTCAAGAGCAGAATGGAAAAGACAAAGAGTCAGCAAATTGAAGATCTATCAATACAAATGATCAAATCTCAACAACTGAGTGAACAAAACACTGAAAAAAAACATAAACAGAGCCTTACGGACCTACGTGACAATATCAAAATATCTAATATTCATATTATTGGAGGCCTAGATGGAGAGGAGAAAATGAAGTGCAAAAAAGAATTACTTGAAAAGAAAATTGCTGAAAATCTGAATTTTGTGAAAGACATAACCCTACAGATTCAAGAAGCTCAGGTGACTCCAAATGGGGGGTGAGGGAGGAGGGAACCCTGCAGAGAAATCCATGCCAAGACACATTATAATCAAACTGCTAAAAACTCAAGACAAAGAAAAAGTATTAAAGCAGTCAAAGCAAAAATGACACATTTCTTATAAGAAACAGTGTTTCAATAACTACGAATCTTTCATAACAAATCATGAAAGCAGAAGGACTTTAGAAAGGACTATGAATCCAGAATTCTGTATTCAGCAAAAATAATTTTAAACATTGAGGAGAAATTAAAGATATTCTCAGAAGAAGAAAACCTAAGAATTCTTAAGCAACAGACCTACCAAAATCAAAACACAAACACTTTCTAAAAGGAAGTTCAGACAGAAGGGAAATGATATCAGATGGAAATTTGTAATGTCAAGAATAAAGGAAAAGCCACAAAAAAATGTTATATGTGTGGGTAAATATAGTAGACTACTCTTTAGTTCTTGAAAACATGTAAGATGAAAAAATTATAACAATGCCTGTTTGGGTTTTAGAAATATATAGATGCAATACATAAGATGCCTAAAACATTAATGGAAGAAGGCAAAAGAATCTATATAGTGGTAAGTTTTCTCCATTCCACTTGAAGTGGTAAAATATTGACCCTAAGCAGACTGTAAAAAGTTAAGTACAGTTACTGTAATCTCTAGAGAAACTACTTTAAAAAAGCCCAAAAAACAAAACTATTCAAAGAATTATAGCCAAATACACAACAGAAAAATTAAAAGAGAATACTAAAAAAAAAAAAAAAATAATAAATTTTAAAAAATTTAAAAAAAATCAAATAACCCCAAAGAAGACAGGGATGGGGAATAAAAATAAAGATATAAAACAAAACAAAGAGTAAATTGTAGACCTAAGTCCAAACACAGTGATAGTTGCCTTAAATGTAAATAGTCTGAGCACACCAATTATATATTGCCCATATATATGCCGTCTACAAGAAACGCACTTTGAATATAATGATAAAGATAGGTTAAACGTAAAAGGATGAGAAAAGATAAGTCACACACGCCCGAATCAGAAGAAGTCTCAGTAGCTATATTAATTGTCAGGCAAAGTAGACTTCATAAAAAGGAAAATTGCTAGGGATAAAAAGGGACATTACACAGTGATAAAATGATCAATTCACCAAGAAGATGTAATAATCCTAAATTTGTATGCCCCTTACAACAACTTTCAAAATACATAAAGCAAACACTGGAAGAATTGAAAGGAGAAGCAGACCCACCCATAGTCATAGTTGGAGACTTCAATGTCTCTATCAGTCATTGACAGAATATATAGGCAAAACAGAAAAAATCAGGAAGTTGGAGAAAAGGCAACAGAGTAACATTAAAATGAGCGATAGAGGAAGAAAGATGTTTGAAATATTGCAGGCAAATATCACCTACCTCACAGTTTGCTTTATATACCTCAGTTATAAGAATGAAAATCCATATAGTACTTTCACCAGAGAACATTTTCTACAAACCAGAGGCATCCCTCTAAAAGCATTTCAGTTTGTTTCCCTAAAATATGATTGACCTGAGGCAAGTCATTTCTTACTTCTCAACTTCTTTTTCCTCATGGGCAAAATGAGGGGGTGGGGGTTGCCCCCACTCACCCCATCTTCCCTCCCACATGATTAGATTTTATCCAAGGTCCCTTCTAGCTCTGTGATTTTTCCTCTGCTTTTATTTTCCGGCGAATTTTTCCCTAGGCTGGTGTTTTCAAATCATTCAGTACTCATGGAGCCAAAATATCTTTTCATCTTCCTATTTTTTAATTTGCAAAGAAAGTATTAAAGATAAGACAGGGTGGGGACCTGAGTCACTGTCATTCAACCAAAAGGCTGTGGTCTGGAAATCTCCCCTCAGACAATAAGATTTCAAAACAAAGGTAGAAACCAACATGGAAAAAAAAAAAAAAACCCAAAAGTAGAACAAGTTCCAACCAAACATATTGCTTTATTTTCTGCTGAAATCTCTTTTTCCCCTGTCATGGAGACACAGCTTAGGCAATATTTAACCAAATATTACTTACGCGTAATGAGAAACATGGTTATACGGCACTTGGAAAGTTGTAAGTTACAAACAAAACCTGACAACTGTTCCAAGTTTGATAATATGAGAAGAAACGGAATAAATTAAAAGGTAAACCACATTCTTCTCAGCTTCCTGATGGGTTTTGTCCAAACAGCTTGAACAATTGCAAAATATCGTTCACGTGATTCCCAGGCATTCTGCTATGACCATGGGTATATGAGCGAAGTTTATTGAATATTTATAGTATTGCTCTAGCTTTAGAGCCTTCAGAAGACGTAGGCATGTAGAAGATACGGTCTCTATGATCTTCTAGTTATTTTGAGGACTCCTCACTGGGCTCTTAAATTTCAGGAGGGCAGAGAGTGTGGTTGTTTTGTGTATCACCGTGTAGCCAGTTCCTGGGACAGTGCGGCAGAGAGGATGTTCTCAGTACTAGTTAGACGATAGTAGAGGAAACTGACCACAGAGTTAATCTCAGCTAGCTCCTTACCAGAAGGATGCCTCTTCATGCAGAAGTGGATTATATGTATATGCCTTTAGGCATAAAATACTCACATACCATGGCCGATTTGTTGTATGTACATAGGTAACACACGATAAACAGATTTTGGTATTTGTTTTTACCTCTAGAGACCTCCTGACCCCAACTCCCGAAAGTAACAAGACTGATGAAAATTTTCAGTTTCCCTACTGGTTTTCTGACTGTCCAAGAGCTTCTAAAACCAGTCACCTGGGGATCTTGTTAAAATGCAGATTCTGATTCAGTGGATCTGGGACAGGACCTGAGATCTGCATTTCTTGCAAACTTCCGTTGGCTATGGTCCAATGGATGACACCTTTTGTAACAAGACAATGTCGGCATTGCCAAATAGAAATGGTGTTCGGGTCCACGTGGAGGAAGTTATCATGGTTACCATGTGCAGCCTTGATGGGGTAATGAACACAGAATTTTAAACTGGAAAATGACCATACAGCTTATTTTGGAAGCACAAACCCTTAGGTGTAGGAGGTTAAAAGTGGTCTTCCTAATGCCCTACAGGCTGCTGCGGTTTTGTTCCCACTGAGACTGGGCTTTGGGACTCCAGATTTTAATCCTGTTCTTTCCACAAGCTGCTGTGTGTCACTGGTTAAAAAAGAAGTTTAAAATCGGCCACCATGGTCTCCTGGATGGAGGAAGGGCATCTCAGTGGAGATAAAAGTTGTGTTCTAGGCTTGAAGCCAAGCCTTGTTTAGCATAACCCAGGTGACTTCTTTACCCAGATCACTGGCCTGGTGGCCTGTGTCTGGTTGAGATGAGGCCCCATGCTCAGAGCACACCAGAAAATATTTTCTGCAGCCTGGCTGGTAGTTCTGTTTCTGGGCAGGCTAGTTCAAGTCCCTGCTGCTTAGCCCCCAGACTGAATTTCTAGGGTCATCTCAACAGTGTGGTTCTCTAGCCCCACCTTGGAAAATGTCTGACTGCCCATTCGGATTTTACAACACTGGGGAATGTTACTCCTAAATAAACCTGAAGCACTATTTTAACCTGGTTTTGTCTTCATCGGACTGCAGAGGGTGCCCATTGAAAACGTAAATAAAACCCACATTTTCCAAGTTGCCCGGAGATACCAGCATTCTTCATAAAGCATTCTATGGGAGATTGTTTTCAAGGGGAAATTTTCATGCTAACCAAATCTCGGGACACCTACAAAATCTTAATTCTGTTTGTGATGTGTGCGTTCGTCATCAGATGGGTTACGTTTCGGCTCATTGGGGGAGGGGATGCACAGGCAGGAAACACCAGTAACAATTTGGACTTTTGAGCCCAAGGAAGGTACTGGTCAGGCGTCACTGTTCAACGCTGGAAGGTTTAGAACTTTCAGAATCCCTGGAATCCTTGTAGCAGTGACAGTCACTAGCTTACCCCTGAGTGAATGAAAATCTTGGAATAAATGAGTATGAACCTATTTAAGCATCCCCTTCTGAGAAACTGAGTCCTTTTCAGGGACTTTCTCTCTGGAAACTCTTCCTTTCTGCCCCCCACTCCACCACCTTCAAGTGCTGAGTTGAAAGAGACAAAGCAAGTCAGCAAGAGGCGCAAAATTTTCTCGGTACAAGGAAAGCCATAGGGAGTGGACACACGTGTCTGAGTGTGGACTGTGTCTGTAACCAGCTCTGTGACCTTTAAGTTGCTTAACTTCTCTCCTGTTTCAATTACTGGTAATAAAGTAAAGAAATTGGACTAGAGGGTTTAAAAATATATATATTTTTTAGCCTGAAATATCTAGGTGCCTACAGCTTAGTTTCTTTCTAGAGCTCATAAGCCCATCCATGGGGTTCTGACTTATGAGACAAAAGCTCATTAATAAGAACAGTGTCCTATTTAGTTTGACTTTGGAATTCACTTTAAAGAAGTCAAGATTACCTGGATGATTGAAACATATATTAAATCCCCAACAAAGTCAGGAGGAGACCATCGCACATCACATTATTAATTTTAAACTAATCAACATGGTGGTTTGGGGTTGATGGTCTATTTCATGTTGTTGGTTTTCTTTTTTTTCCTTTTCTTTTCTTTTCTTTTTTTTTTTAATCCTTTGAAGTGTTCTTCTCCCTCCTCTGTCCTCAACTTCATCTGAGGCTAGTTTAACTGTTAAATGATGGAAACTGAACCTTGACACACTCCGGTGACTCCTCTGTCAGTATCCTACCCCAGCCAGAGGTAGGGGAGGTTTCTGACATAGAAACACAAAACCCCATCATTTAACAATAAAACACTGATTCTCACAGGAAGCAGGTCTTGCTTTGTTTTAATAAAAACAGTCTTAGGGCACATACCCATGCACAAACCACGCATGGAAAAAGTGTGTCATTTGTACCTTTGGCTGAAGGAAAATGTTGACATTGTATCATGGTTAATAGAAATTGAATCAATGTCAAATCTCTAAATGACTTTCCCCCCACTGCAAATGGGAGAGGAAGAGTTTAGTATCCGGGAGAGAAAGGCAGAGGAAATTTGATCTGAAGTGACTTGGCATTTTGGTTCATGAAGAACGAGGTGCTGGGAGTCAGAGTTCAGCCTACGGAAGGGAGGAATCCGAGTACACAAAAAGATGACAAGGGAGATAACGGACAATTATAGCAGAACTCACTCCAACCCACCATGCGGCTCTGTCACTCTTCCTTAATAATGGTGGAAAATGAAATAGATGAGCGAGAGGTCTTCATGGAGTGTTGCCTCAGGGAATGCGCTGCCAAGCTCACATGTGGCATGCTGTAACTTTACTACTCAGAATCATAAAAGAGCTGGGCATGATTCCCAGAACATTGCTAACTTTTCTTCTCTCTTCTGCGGTCCACATATTATAATTGTATGATTTCTTTTTTCCAGGGCCATTTTCAACTCTAGAAATGGAGAGAGTATGCGATGCACATGTTACCTAAGTTTAGATCCATTCCCTCCCCACGAGTTCTGCCCCAACGTTTAGCTCCCATGGGAACAGTGGTGATTTAGAGGGTGTGAGAAAGACAACCCGCCTCAGTCAGACATGAAACAATACTAGCACCAGCAACCGGATTCAAACTCCTGGAGACATCATGGGGTTTGAATTCACCCAGACCCCTTGCTCCTGGCAGGTGATCTCTTCAGAATGTAAGATGTCAGCCAACTCATCTCAACTCATTCCTTTATATTCATCCCCAAAGTTCTGGGGATCATCTCCCATCCTTGCCGTTCTTCCTCCATCTCAGAGAAGGAAGGATCCTTCCTCCCTGCCAAGCCACACTCACCTTATATGTCCTGAACACATCTCCTCTCTCTGGACTCTGCGGTCTGACCCAGGCAGGCACTGGTAATGGGCTCATCAACATAACTATGTAATCCCTTTCCTCAGCTCACTCCTTTTTGCACCCTGGCCCCCTTGACCTGGGACCCCCTAGCTCTTTGGTTCAGAAAGATGGAAATATTGTCTCAGTTGTAACTGCCCACATCCAAACCTCCCTCCCAGCTCTGTGCTTGAGTCTGGATGTCACAGCCGTGGAAAAGGAAAACAAAAAGATACCTGGGAAATCCATTTCCTTACAGGCCACGTCTCTGAGTTCTAACCCCTCCCCCCCCCATCTGCCTGCACGTCCCCAACTTTCAGAGTCCTTTTAGCATCGTTTCATCCTAGACAGAGTCAGGTCATCCCGATAATTTTACCTCTCCTCTGGGTCTCTGCTCGTGGCCTTCAAGCAAGCCCTGTCTTTCTAAAACATCCTTCTCTCCACCCTGCCGCCTACCCTGTCCCATCCTGCTCTCATCTTTGTTCTCTCCAAGCTCCTTGAAGATGTACTTTTCCACATGAATAGGCTCCATCTCTGGCATAGCAGGGCACCGCGGTTTACCTCTCCTACAGATGCTTCTAAAAACTCCAGACAAAATATAAAGAAGCCATTACCTGAAGAGAAAAAGCCAAAGCAGGCAGGTTGGAGATGGAAACTGAAGCTTGGAGAAGTGACCTGCAAAGGAATGAATTTATCAGATCGATCTCTCTCTCTCTCTCTTTTTCTCTTTTCTCATAGCTTTGCCCTGAGGGCAGCCCCAAGCACAGAGCTGGGGAAGGGGTCAGCACTGAAGCCTGCTAAAACTGAGATAGTATTTCCAATTTTCTGGACTGAGAGCTGAAAGAATGGGGCCTTGTGGACCAGAGTATAGAGAGGGGAGAGTTCCCAAAGGGGTCCCACCATTCTATTGATGACCCCACACAAGGGTGTGCTCAGTCAGACCCAAAATAACACAGCAAGGCTTTGAGAGCTGAACACACCCAAAGTGAAGCCCAGTTCTCATGAAGCTCTGAGTAGTACACACACAGAACACACTCAAAGTAGCATAACAAGAGTTTTAAAAGATGAACTGAGATTAGAAGCACCACCCACAGAAGGCAAAACAGAACTTTCAGCCGGAACTTAACTAAGTTGATTGTCTGATGAATCAAACAAACAAATAAAAAAGAAAAAAGGTAACACTTTCCAGAGAATTATAATAAGGATCTACATAACAATATTCATGAAGGCCAGGATAAAATCCAAAATTGCTTAAAAATACATTAAGCTAAGAAAATGCAACCAATTCTCAAGGGAAAAGACAGGCAATATATGTCAACACTGAGATGACCCAGATGTTAACATTCTCAAGTAGAGACTTTCAAAGCAGCTATTATAACTATGACCCACAAAATAAAGGTAAAAATACAGTGAACAGAAAGAAATGAGTCCTCAACAGAAAAATGGAAACTATAAAAAGGAATTAATCAGAAACTACAACTGAAAAATAAAAGATCTCAAAATTGAAAGATTCATTGGGTAAATTCAACAGCAGAATGGAGATTATCATCTCAAAAAGAAAGAATCTGTGAGCTGGAAGATAAAGCAATAAGAATGATCCAATCTAAAGAACAGGGAGGGAAAAAATAAAATGAAAATAGACCTGTAGAACCATATCAAAAGGTCATGGGAATATATATGTCATGGGAATTCCAGAAAGAGATGAAAAAGAAACTTGAGCTGAAAACTTCCCAAATTGGAGAAAGATGTAAAGTTATAGATTAGAGCAGCTCAGTATACCCCAAACATGATTATCTCAAAGTAAACCACACCTGACAAATCACTATCAAACTACTGAAAGACAAAGATGAAAAAAAAATCTTGAAAGCTGCTAGGGAAAAATGACACATGACATGCAGGAGAACAATGATTCAAAGGACTGTGAACATCTCAGAATCCAGAGAGGCCAGAAGATAGTGGATCAATGTCTTCAAAGTGCTGAAACACCAAGAATGAAACAAGGCTATATCTAAGAGAGGCTGTAATGCAGGCTGATTACTAACTGTGGGTTCAGGTCCAGGAAATGGGACAGAAATCTAGAGATTCGTGTGGTGGTGGGAGTCAAACAAGAAAATGCCTGCTTGACAATCATCATTTGCCTGGCAACCTGAATGTCAGATCTCACACACACACACACACACACACACACACATGCATGTGTGTGTACACAGAATCCAAGAACTCATCAACAACCTAGGAGCAGGAGCTACAAGAAAGGGCTCACAGGGATGTCCGATCTGTCTAGACATTATCTGTCCTCTATACGTGTCCAAAATGCCTCACCCTTGTCTACATGATTCACTCTGCCTCAGTCCCCTACTTGCTTATCTCAATGTGACTAATATCTACTCATTCTCAACGGCCTATTCACATGCAGCCTCATTCATTCTATAACAAAAATTCCCTGAATACTTCCTATGTACTAGGACCTGAACCTCTCCATAAAGTCTTTCCAGATCTTCCTACTGAGAGCAATATCCCCCTCTCCCGAATTTGTGTTCCGATTCATCATACTCATTTTATACTTTGTGTTCGAGCTAGCTATATTAGAGCTAGCATGTAAACTGTGTATTACCTGAGCCTAGAGGCTGGGAGTCACTCAGCTTTGTGTTACCAGCACGGTCTATCGTGGTAACTGAAAGGTACTCATTGTTCAGTACTTTTCATGAACGAAGTGAGTGGATACCTTTTTTCTCCCTAAGCTAATTAAAAAACTACCAGTCATTAAGAGTAGCATGAATCATTTCTATTTTTAAAAAACCACTTGATAAAGTAATTATTTACTCTAATTAGCAAATGATTAAAAAAAAAGGTGGAAGACCAAAAGAACACTGCTATTTCTTAGAATTATCTCTCATAATTCTTTGGCATTTACCCACTTTCGTAAGACTCACAGAATGTACGCAGGGCTGGAAAAGAACTTAAGTGTGAAAGACCAAATCTTTATTTTACAAAGTAGAAAACTAAAAGGTGAAGTGTCTGCTTCAACACTCACAATCATTGGACCAGACTAGGATCTAGATCTTTCCAGTGTTCCCTCTGAATTCATGCTTCCTCTAATTCAGGGCTGGGAGATACAGATTTACTGAGATAATAGAAGACCAGAGATTGGTTGCTTGAGCCGAGATGGTTGATGACATCACTGGAGGGGCTGGTCCTCTCCTGCCCCCTCCCACCAGATTGAGGATCTATTGTGAACGTTAACCCAATGTTTGCCTAGTCCTTCCCAAGTGACTAACACTGAATTCAGCCACCACTCCTGTCTCTCTAGCCAGTTATTCTAGTTACCATTCATAACCCCATCACTTAAAGTGGGAGGGTGGTCAGTAGAAGACACTGCAGAACCCCTTACCGCCTTTGGTACCTCAGTGTCCCTACTTGTGAAGGGTCATTGAAAATAACAAGTAATCCCGGACCCGGAGATGGAATGCGTATCAGCTCACCACCAAATTAAACAGATTTCGGAGGCAAATAGAAACAAAAAGCTGGAGAAGTAGAAAGAGTTTTAGGTGTAAAAGGAAAAAAAAAAAGAACTAAAGAGATAATCCCTTTAAGGCGCTGAGTGTGTGTGTGTGTGTGTGTGTGTGTGTGTGTGTGATTCCCAAAGTAAGAGGGCCAAGGTAATACTGCCAATGCTTAACTCCAAAATAGATAAAAGGTTAAAAAAAAAAAAAGAGAGTCTGCTCTATTGAGGAAAAAAAGTCCTGAAATAACCTATCACTGGTGTTCAGAAGTCACAAGGTCATCATTCATCTTTATAAAAAGGGACTGTGAACAAAGACAAACAAGGTAAAGGATTTACTTTTACATAACATCAGGATAGGTGAAAGAAACAGCGATCATTCTGCAGGCCTCCGAGCATGACAGAGAAATCTAAAGCTTTAAGAAAGATTCTGTGAAATGCTGCACTTCTGGTTTTGACAAATGCTTGGAGATATCATGAAAGTCCTTTTGAGATGGACAGAAAATTTTGTTCACTGCTTCTTTCAAATAAGTAAAAATATATATACATTTTCAAAATCTGCCTGTCCTCTCCCTGTCTTGACCTAAAATCAGTCAGTCAGTCAACCAATCCGCAACTTTAGAGGTTTACGTCTCATTTTACTACCTTAGACCTTAATATTTCTGGACTTTAACGTGGAGTAAGGTGTTACCTCATGGTAGTTAACATGGCCAATTCCACTACTACTACCCTTGTAGTGTTCTTTTAAATCTGCTTATGCACACACACAAGAACCCATTTTTACAAAATGAGGAATGGAAAGAAAAGTCAATGTGTTCGTCCAGTGAAATCTTGACACAGAGTTATCCCTAATTCAGGGGTCAATGCATAGGAGACCAGAGTCACAGACTGACCTATAGAAAGAATAAAATATCTTCAAACTCTCCTGTTAATTTAAAAAGTTATACAAATTTGAAACTATATGCATGATATGTGCAGTTCTCTTTTACTATTAAAATGATACCCCCCACCCCCGCCCAAATTTTCTAGTAAAATGACATTCTTCAGTATAGTAAACAGAGAAAGAAAGCCCATACCACTTTTGGTTGTCTTCTAACTATTTTCAGGCTAAATGTTTTGTTTTGTTTTCCCTTTTGAATTATTAAAATCTCCATACCCACTAATGCTCTGCACTTTGCAAAAGTATAATACTAAGAAATCTTATATTTTTTTATTAACTTGCGGATTTTTCTGGGGCAGGAATATCATTGAAATGTTCCCTAAGGAGAAACCAAAAGAGAGAGGAATTTTCCTGGGCTTTCGATTGTAGCTTGTAGTGAATGGGAAAATCAGTTCTCACTTAGATCTACAGAGCTGTTTGTGAGCAGAAAATAGTTTTAATTATTGTGCCTATGCAACCAAGATTTTCTGGGACAATCCCAATTTCATTCTTTTCAATAAATGTGAATTTCTGTTAAGCTTGTAGGAAATTGTCCAACACACATACTCACAGAGGTGATTAAAGTCCATTGTGGAAAACTGTTCACTGCAGCATTATGGGTAACAACTGGAAGCAAGTAAATGCCCTTCAGTATGAGAATAGTTTAAGAAATTTTGGTACTTCATCTAATGCCAAGTAGATTTAGGCAGAGCTTTATGAACTGGCATGGAAAAATATCCAAGATATACCGTTCATTGAAAAATAGCAGGTCACAGAACAGGTGTTTAGTATACACCCAACCACATCACATTTAGGACAATTCTACCACATATGTTTGTAAACAGAAATTTTCTGCAGGACATTCCAGAAACAAACCAAAAGATTGCCTCTGGAGTTGGGATGGAAGGTTCAGGAAAAATTGAAAACTCTTATCATTCCAATATCTTAGCTCCCAGTATTTCTATGCCTCCTTCTACAAATTAAACTCTCCCGGATTCCTCCAGTCCTCATGGCTTCCCACCATGTGTGAGACTCTGTGTTGTCATGAACTCCTGCGGTCCTGGCCACAAGATGGGAGCTTGCATGAGACCGGTGTGAAATGGTTGGAAAAGAAGAGGAAGCAAATGTCACAGAACTTAAAGGGATTAAACTTAATGGGGGAACTTAACAGGATCTAGCAATGGGGTTGACTGCTGAGGGCTTCGGCCAACAGGCCAATGTGTCTAGAGAGATTAAGGATTCCAGTCACCAGCAATGTCAAGAAAGTTCTGATCAGAGGTGGGTATAGGAACTGCCAGGTAGAAGTAACACAGGAAGTTAAGCACATGGAAGCATCGTTATTCAAGTTGTCCAGTGTTTCCCTTGGACTTGGTTTGTGGTGGATGTGGCTGGCTAGTTGCAGTGTAGCCCAATATCTATTCTATTTGTCTTCCTCATAATAGAGGCCAAATGTTGTCAGGGGCTACAAAGTACTCAGGTCAAAACATTCACTTTCCAGGATGCCCAGGTGGCTCGGTTGGTTAAGCATCTGCCTTTGGCTCAGGTAATAAACCCAGGGCCCTGGGATCGAGTCCTGAGAGCCTGCTTCTCCCGGCTCCTGGCTCAGTAGGGAGTCTGCTTCTCCTTCTGCCCCTCCACCTGCTTGCTTTTTTTTTCTCTCTCTCTATCAAGTAAATAAATAAAATCTTAAAAAAAATTCACTTCCTCAAACTCTCTTAATACAGAGGTGGCACTGTTACTCAGTATTGGACAATAGGTTGAAAGCAAAGAGTCATCTGGGAGACACTTGCTGAAATTATTCTTTTCTTGATAAAATAAAAAGGACAGACTCAGCTGACTTGTGCCTTTAGCCCTTCATCTCTCAACCTGCCTGGGAACAGATTTGACGTCCACGAATGGAAAAAAGCCATCTCATAACCATAAAGACGAAAATCAAACATTGAGGATGGTAGAGCAGGTCATCCTTGATGACGTAGGGCAGATTCAGAGGTCTGAGGCTGCTGCCTCCTCTGGAGTTCCAGTTACAAAGCTAAGCTGCTGTAATCATTTCTATGGTCAAAGGTAACCCTGACCAATTCTGGATCCTCCAAAAAAAACTCTGGAGTTGAGGAAACAGAGGGCTGTCAAGATTCTGGATAGATCATGAGAGCTCTGGACAAGTGGGCTGTGATGGGGCAGAGCAGGGAAGTCTGAAAAATGGACTAAGAACCTTTAGAAGCCAGGGAGGCTGCACCTGGGAATCATGGGTCTGTTTGCAGAGCAGGATCCTCCAGGAAACAAAAGGTGGGAGGCTTCTAGCATGGTACAAAATGGGGTGGGAGAAGGTGTCACTCTTCCCAGGATCAGCTGCTTTCTGGGTTTGCAGCATGTGGGCTAGATTCATTTTCCCAGATTCTTGGTGAGGCCATTGTGATGAAATCTGCACACCATTTCCTTTGCTCCTCTGCCAGGACTCTACCAGAGCTTCGGGCCCCATTTGCATCCAGCTGCCCATGGGTGTCAATAGCTGTTGGACTTAGCAGAGTCAGTAAGTAGCCTGGGGTTGGGTACAGAGAGCAAGAGGGAAAGAATTGCCCTTTCCAGTCATCTGCCTCCTAGAAGGGCGTGCCATCTCCTGCTTCCTTCTGTTATTTTTACTAATTAAAAAAGAAAAAAAGAAAGAGAAACAAAACTCCATCGTCAAGGAAAGGTGAGTAAAAAAAGATAAATAAATAAATAAATGCTAGCTGGAAGAGTTTCTTTTTTTTTTTAATTTTTTTTTTAAACTTACTCAGAAGAATGCATTATCTGTTAGTAAGTAGTGTAAGCAATTATCTTTAGCGTGGAACTGGTATATTTTAGGCAATCCTACTGAAATGGTGTAAACAACATTTCCTGTGTCAAAAGCAGGGATCCAAGTCTGTTTTAGAATGGTCCTAATCTCCATCTATTATAATTTCCACCAATAACTTGTCTTTTTATATATGCTGGCATCTGTGTGAAAGACAGCATCCCACATTGACCAAGTCTCCATCTGGTGACAGGCGGGGGAACAGGAACGTAGACTGTCACTTTATGCAGATGGATTTCTATTAATACAAACAAGTGACCCTAAAAGAGAAATTGGCTAGCTCCAGCATAACTTTAAGAAGATTGTTCTGAATTTCCTGAAAGCAGGTTATTTCTAAATACATGGTGTTGCCTTTTAAACACAGATCAGGCATTTTGTCCTTCTAAGAGCTGGTTTTACAAAATGGGCTTGCTGTTCTGAGCCCATTTGCTTGGGGAGGGCGTGGAAGGAAAAAGATTGCAATGAAAGGGAAAGAGAGGGTCTCTTGTGGGAAAAGCCCCAAGTTGTCCTGATCACTGGTTCAGGACCAATTCAGTTATAAATCCTGGAGAGGACAGGGTGTGGGGTGAGGGGTACAAAGGGGAAGGAGAGTGGTTAAATTCATGATGACTGTTGGCCATCCCTCTTTTCTCCTTCCTTACCATGAGAATATGGAGCTTTCAAATATCCTCAGTGCATCCATTGGGTAAATTTACATTCTGAACCTACACCTAAACCTTTACCAAAGGAGTCTGCTTTCGGGAATCACTAGAAACTCCTTCATTATCTTCTTCCTCCTCAGTGACCCACCTCTGGCCAGCCATGGCAAATAGGGCACCAACTGGGCCATGGAGAGACTCACCAGAATAATAACTCCTAGTTGTAAGTAACCCAGTGGCCTATCAGTACAGATTGAGTGATATTAGATCCATGCAGCACAATACTAAGATGCAGTGAAAAATAATATTTTGGAAGAGTTTTTTTCAAACTGGCTATTTCAGTACTACTTTTCCCCAATGTTTGGCTCTACTATTCTATACTTAATACATTTCTTTAAATTGACTCAAGTTTTAAAGCACATATTCCCACCCATCCTTATCCTAAATGATGGTATCTATGACATGCGTTTGATGCGCTGATTATATTTTTCAGTACCCAGTAACCTAAACAGGGAAGTATTAAAATAAAAAAATGTTCAACTGAGTCTTAGCTAAAATCAGCCTGAGTAACCCCAGTGTTACTCTTCCTACCTTTTGGGAAAACCCTGCTTTAGAAAACTATATGGCGTTTCTGGAGCAAAGGCTATGCTGTTACTTGAAAGAAGCAAACTGTGTGATCAAAAGTTTGTGAAAATAATGTGAGTGTGTTCGTGTGTGTGTGCATGTGTGTATGACAAAGGTACATATGTATCCCCCCCATGTTAATAGTGGTTAGCTCTATTGGTCTCAGATTGACTTATTTTTTTGTTGTTGTTTGTTTTCTCACAAGTGCCACCTTGATTTAAAAGCGATGACTAACTCATTTTTTTAAACTTTATTGAGACATAATTTACGTACTATAAAGTTCATCTTTTTAAGGTATAAAATTTGATTTTTTTTGCATATCCACAGAGTTGTATACTATCAACAATACCTAGTATTAAGACATTCCATTATCCCAAAAGGAAACTCTGTACACATTACAGCCACTCTCCCATTGTCCCCTATACCCAGACCCTGGCAATCACTAATCTACTTTCTGTCCTGTGGATTTGCCTTTTCTGGAAATAACATAGAAATAGAATCAGACAATGTATAGACTTTTGTGACTAGCTTCTTTCATTTCACGTTCATCTATGTTGTACCATGTAGTAATACTTCTGTTCTTCTTGTTGTAGAATAGCATTCCACTGCCTAAATATCTCACATTGTTATTTATCCATTCATTAGTTGATAGACATTTTTTAAATTATTTCTACATTTTGTCTATTAAAATAATTCTTCTGTGAACATTTGTGTGCACGTTTACATGGACATGTATTTTCAATTTTCATGGGTCTATACCCAGGAGTAGAATTGCTGAACTACGAAATAACTCTATGTTTAACAGTTTAAGGAACTACCAAACTGCTTTCCAAAGTGGCTGCATCATTTAAAAATCCCACCAGCAGTGTATGAGGGTTCCAATATCTCCACAACCTCCCCAACATCTGTTACTTATCTGTCATTTTTATATTAGCCATCCTAGAGGATGTGAAATGGTACTGCATTATGGTTTTGATATATGTTTCCCAGATGACTAAGGATGTTGAGCATCTTTTCATGTGTTTACTAGCCCTTTGTACAGGCTTTGCTTTATTGCACTTTACAGATACCACATTTTTTATAAGTTGAAGGTTTGTGGCCATCTTGCAGCAAGCAAGCCTGTCAGTGCCATTTTTTTTTTCCTGGATCATTTGCTCATTTCACATTTCTCTGTCACATTTTGGTAATTCTTGCTTTATTTCAGTGGTCCAGAACTGAACCCACCATATATCCTAAGAAGGCATATATGTCCTTTTAGGAGAAATGTCTATTCAGATCTTTTGACTATTTTTCAATTAGGTTATTTGTCTTTTTATTAATGAGTTATAGAAGTTCTTTATATAGTCTATATACAAATCCCTTTCAGATAAATGCTTTCAAATATTTTCTCCCATTTCATTTTCTTGATAGTGTTCTTTGAAGCACAAAAGTTTTAAATTTTGATTAAGTTCCATTATATTTTATTTTATTGCTTGTGGTTTAGATGTTGTATCTAAGAGTTCATTGACTAAGGTCACAAAATGGATGCCTATGTTTTCTTCAAGGAGTTTTATAGTTTAGCAGCTATATTTAGGTCTACAATCCATTTTGTGTTAATATTTGTATACTGTTTGAGGAAAGAGTCAAATTTCCTTCTTTTTCATGGATATCCAGTTGTCCAATCACCATTTGTTGAAAAGACTGTTTTTCCCCCTATTAAGGGGGATTTGGGCACCATTGTCAAAAATCAGTTGATCACAAATTCACAAATATAAGAGTTTAATTCTGTACTCTCAATGCTATTCCATTGATCTGTATGTCTAGACTCACACCAGTACCTTACCATCTTTTTTTTTTTTTAATTTATTTATTTGACAGACAGAGATCACAAGTAGGCAGAGAAGCAGGCAGAGAGAGAGAGGGAAGCAGGCTCCCTGCTGAGGAGGAATCGATCCCAGAAACCTGGGAACATGACCTGAGCTGAAGGCAGAGGCCCAACCCACTAAGCCACCCAGGCGCCCTCACCATCTTGATTACTGTAGCTTTGTATTAAATTTTGAAATTGGAAAGTATGATTCTTTAAACTTTGTTTTTCTTTCTCAAGACTCTTTTGGCTATTTTGGGTTTCTTAAATTTCCATCTGAATTCTGGGTTCAGTTTATTTCTTTCTGCCCAACAAAAGGCAGCTAGGATTCTAATACAGGTCACAATGAATTTGTAGATCAGTTTGGGGAGTAGTACCACCTTAATAATACTAAGTCTTCTGATCCATGAACATGGGATTTTTTTTTTCATTTAGTTAGATTTCCTTTAATTTCTTTCAATAATGCCTTTTAGTCTTCAGTATATAAACTTACACTTCTTTTGTTGAATTTATTCCTAGGTATTTCTTTTTATGTTATTATTATAAGTGGATTCAAATTGAGTTTTACCTTCCTCTTTATCTTTTCCTAAATCTTAAAATTATTTCTACTGATAACCTGATACTCTTATAAGGAGAAAGAATATGAAAAATGTTTCAGCTTCATGAAGATTTGAGAATCCGGGATATGTATTTTTCTGAGGATTTTTTTTTTTTGATGTCTGAATTTGTGTTGTAGTTTGATTCGAATAATTCATGCAGTTTCTAATAGAGTTTGAGAAATTAGCTTCATCTTAACTGCATGTTTAACACATTGTAAAGATGCAAAGTACAAGTGTATTACTTGTAACATACCAGATTTTAGGCTCATTATTTAATGAAAATGAAAGATGTTTTGTTGGAAATAAGATCAATAAACACTTGCTTTATAACCTTTAGTCTATAAAGCAAGTCAAAGCACTTCATGGTCCTACAGAGTAGAGGGGAAAGGGGGATGAGGATCTCAGTGAGAAGAAAAAAAATACCTGTTTTCTTGGTCCAAATTTTCAATGCAGCTGACCCAACAGAGAAATTAGTTGAATCATCTGCCCATGCCCAGATCTCACTCCATGCTGTAAATTACCTTTCCCTTGCAGGTTTATTACACTGTAGCTTTAAATCAGCTCCCATCAGCTAACTGAATCACCAGGCCCCTTGGAGACCTCCATTGGAAATCTCAACCAAAGACTTGAGTTTATGGCTTCAACCTGTCCTTCACAGTATTAAGGGTTGGTTGATTGGTTGATTGGTTGGTTGGTTGGTTGGTTGGTTTTAAATCAAATAGAACTTTCTCAAATTAGTGACAGGGACATTTATTTTGAGCTTTTAGCTGTTTTAGTGAATATAGGGCTTGTTTTGTTATTGTAGTGGCTACAGGGAGTCAGGTCATCTGTAACAGATCTAAAAGATGCCCGGATCACAGAGATGGTCCCCTGAGGAAGGCTGATACCTCCACATCTAAAATCATAGCTCTCGGTGAGAAAAATTACAGGCCAAAATATTCTACAAGGAGAACAAGAGCCCAGCTGCAGCAGTCACTCAGATGAGCTCTTGGGAAAATAGTCTATAACCTAGGACTATCGGCCTTTACCTTACCAGAAGGTGTACACTGAAACTCAGAATTTTCTCTATATATTTTATTTTATTTTAGAAACAAATCTATGGTCCTCAGCCTCAGAGAGACAAGAACAGAATTGATAATGGTATTCGAATCCTCTTAACAACTTCCAGCCTTTCAAACAAAAACCTGGGTAAATTGAATCTCTTCTCGCAAAACCTAGACTTTAAAAGTCCTGTATACCAATTTCTCTACCCTCTTTTCTCAACATAAAAAGGAACAAGAAAGAACTGAAGATGCAGTCAGTCCCTGGGGTATCTCTAAGATAAAACAGACAAGGTGTCCTGACACTCCTCTCTATAAAAGACCTATTCCTTTCTTTCACAACCAGAACCAACCCAGAATTCTGCAGCCCTTTAAGGACTCAGATGCTGTGCACATCCAAATAACACTAATCTCACCTCTTGAGAGAGGAAATTGAGTCAAGGAGTCCAGGTAAGAAAGGTCAGGGTCTTCTACAGGCCCTCCTGGGGATGAGCAAGAGGCTATCACACTGAAAGCAAACCGAATAAAAGTGTCAAGGTTGTAACCAATATTCTCCTCATGAGGTAGAATCCTGTATGATAACATTTTCATCAGTACAAACTCTCAGGCAAATTGTTCTGTTCCTCTCTCCCTGGGAAGCTTAACCCAAACCCTCAGCCAATCTTTTTCTCAGCAGTCACAGAACACTCTCTTGCCCTGCATCTGTATGATTTCTTTGCAAGACCTTCCCTCTGCAGATGGACTGATAGGTCCACGTTCTTCCCTTTACCGCTATGCCTGGCTCTGAGAAGCTAGGCTTAGCCAACTATAGGTCAGCAACTAGAGAGCCATTTAAGGTTAAGTCCTCAAAGAGAAATACTCTTTTTTTTTTTTTTTCCCCTGACAGTGACGGGGTCTAAGAAAGTGCCTTCAGGTGATGAATCATCTTGTTCTTAAATGAGGCAAAATAGAAAAGCAAACATATAATAGACTTTATAATGTTCCTTTTAGACTTTAACGTCACCCATTTACAGAATGCGCCATGTTTCAGAATATCCTTCCTCATGTGAATCTTCATTTCTGCCTTGCATTCTCAAGCTTCAAGGCCAAGGAATCCTAGTGGAAGAAAAGCCTCTGGCTGGATTGATTTTTACTGTCATTACAAGGTTATCTTATAGAATAGCAGGTGAACAGGATTCATTTTATTCAGATAGCGAGAATGGACTCCACATCCTCGTCTGGTTTCCTGATGGGATCAGCCTGGCCTATAATTATATATCAATCCTTGCCCCTAATGGGCACACAGATTCCTTTAATGTGTGGAATCCCTTTGACAGTTTTCAGCATACATTAGCTGACTGAACACTTGTTGGGAAATTGAATGACAGGTTTGGCAATGGTTCTTTAAAATTTCATCTACAGAAAACAAGAAGAGTGAAGATTCATCCCTCTTGATCGTTTCACCAGACATGTCTGCATGAATCCACAAGGGCTAAATGAATTGCATCATGACTCACTGATGGCAAATTGGGTGAACGTGGGATAGACTTCACTTACATTTCTAGTCAAGAGGGATTATCACTGTCTATTAAGTAATCTTTACAGCTTTGCTTTTCTCTATTTTCATTATTCCCCCCTCTATTTTCAAAATAAGTATTTTAAATTGGATTAAAAGACATTAGTTCCCCTTAAACTTACCCTAACCACAATATCAGGTGCTTATTAATAACTAAAAATGTTAATTGAATGAATCCATAGAACAAAAATGGAGAATCAGGTGGTATAATACTAAGTAAAAATGAATAACTTAAAATTGGAGTTATATTGCTAAAATATATAAAAATTGAATACATATATGGACAACTTTAAAAGACAACAGACAAATGAAAACATTGATTTTGTTATGGGATCAAATTGAAGGAATTTCCTATCTTGTCATATCTAACACTAATTACAACAAAAAATTAAGACTAAAGCCAACACTAAAATTAGATGAATCTGATCATACACAAAACTATGTGTATGTGAGGCAATGAAATTAGAAAGCTAATAATATTACAGGAGTTGATCAAAAGATTTGAAGCATGGTCTCAAGTTATCTACCTCAGTTTACCTAGCCAAAAATGACAGATAAACTATAGATAAACCCTTCTTGACTGCCGTCTTTGGATAATCCTATATTTCAGTTCAATAAAGACTTATTTATTTATTTATTTGATTTATGAGTGAGAGAGAGAGAGAGAGAATCTGAGGCAGAATTCCCACTGAGTGCAGAGCCAGAGGTAGGGTTTGATCTCACCACCCTGAAATTATAACCTGAGCCAAAACCAAGAGTCAGACACTCAGCTGACTGGGCCACCCAGACACCCCTAATAAAGACTTGTAAGAAGAAAAAGGAAAAAACTGGCAAGGTTAAAAAGGAAAACATCCTTTTCCAAAACTGGATTATATAAAACTCAAAGTGAGTATTATGCTGAACTGTCAGGGCCAACAATAAGGAAATAGGAATAGTGGCCCCCTCTGATGTGACCCCTGCCAAAAGGGTACCAAGAGCATCAAACTTCCTTGCCCTCATGAATTCTTTCTCTTGACCTTAAATCTCTTGACTTGAAACTCATGATCTCTTAAAATGTTATGGATCCTAGTTTTGACTCTAGAGAAAATATGCACTTTAAGCATCTGCTCCATCATCTAAAGCTGAGAAAACTCCCACAAATATAGTCAGACTTGCTGTGACCCCATGTTAATTTAGTGGCCCCCAATTTTCATTGTCCTTGGCAGTATCCTTGGCAGACCATCTCACAATGGTCTCTTCTCTCTTTTTAGTACTATTATTTTTTGCTTTTATTGGAATTATATTGAAATAATTAGAGGTTTACATGCAATTCTGAAAGATGATAGGGTCTTCATACACTCGGCCCAGTTTTCTCCAATGATAACATTTTATAAAATTTTAGTGTAACAGCACAACTAGGATATTGACTTTGAGACAATCCCCTGATCTAATTCAGATTGTGCTTAACCGTGTGTGTGTGTGTGTGTGTGTGTGTGTGTGTGTGGTGTCAAGTTTTTTTTTTTTTTTAATTCACATATAATGTATTATTTGCCCCAGGGGTACAGGTCTGTGAAACATTAGGCTTACACACTTCACAGCACTCACCATAGCACATACCCTCCCCAATGTCCATAAGCCAACCACCCTCTCCTTACCCTCCTCCCCCTGGCAACCCTCAATTTGTTTTGTGAGATTAAGAGTCTCTTATAGGTTGTCTCCCTCCTGATCCCATCTTGTTTCATTTTTTCCTTCCCTATCCCTCAAACCCCCCACTGTGCCTCTCAAATTCCTCATATCAGGTGGATCATATGATAATTGTCTTTCTCTGATTGACTTATTTGACTCAGCATAATACCCTCTAGTTCCACCTGTATCATTGCAAATGTCAAGATTTCATTTCATTTGATGGCTGAATTGTATTCCATTGTCTATATATACCACATCTTCTTTATCCGTTCATCTGCTGATGGACATCTAGGTTCTTTCCATAGCTTGGCTATTGTGGACATTGCTGCTATAAACATTTGGGTACATGTGCCCCTTTGGATCATTACATTTGTAGCTTTATGGTAAATACCCTGCAGTGCAATTGCTGGGTCATAGGGTAGCTTTATTTTTGACTTTTTGAGGAACCTCCATGCTGTTTTCCAGAGTGGCTGCACCAGCTTGCATTCCCACCAATATCTGTCGTTTCCTGACTTGTTAATTATAGCCATTCTGACTGGTGTGAGGTGGTATCTCATTGTGGTTTTGATTTGTATTTCCCTGATGCCAAGTGATGTGGAACACTTTTTCATGTGTCTGTTTGCCATCTGGATGTCTTCTTTGCAGAAATGTCTGTTCATGGCCTCTGCCCATTTCTTGATTGGACTATTTGTTCTTTGGGTATTGAGTTTGATAAGTTCTTTATAGGTTTTGGATACTAGCCCTTTATCTGATATGCCATTTGCGAATATCTTCTCCCATTCTGTCAGTTGTCTTTTGTTTTTTTTTGACTGTTTCCTTTGCTGTGCAAAAGCTTTTGATCTTAATAAAGCCCCAGTAGTTGATTTTTGCCCTTGCTTCCCTTGTCTTTGGCTATGTTTCTAGGAAGAAGTTGCTACAGCTGAAGTTGAAGAGGTTGCTGCCTGTGTTCTCTTCAAGGATTTTGATGGATTTCTGTCTCACATTGAGGTCTTTTATCCATTTTGAGTCTATTTTTGTGTGTGGTGTAATGAAATGATCCAGTTTCATTTTTCTGCATGTAGCTGTCCAATTTTCCCAACAACATTTTTTGAAGAGACTGTCTTTTTTCCATTGGACATTCTTTCCTAGTTTGTCAAGGATTAGTTGACCATAGAGTTGAGGGTCCATTTCTGGGCTCTCTATTCCTTTTTATTGATCTATGTGTCTGTTTTTGTGCCAGTACCATACTGTCTTGATGATGGCAGCTTTGTAATAGAGCTTGAAGTCTGGAATTGTGATGCAGCCAACTTTGGTTTTCTTTTTCAACATTTCTCTGGCTATTTGGGGTCTTTTCTGGTTCTATATAAATTTTAGGATTATTTGTTCCATTTCCTTGAAAAATGTTGATGGTATTTTGATAGGGATTGCATTAAATGTGTAGATTGCTTTAGGTAGCATAGACATTTTCACAATATTTGTTCTTCCAATCCATGAGCATGGAACATTTTTCCATTTCCTCAATTTCTTTCATGAGTACTTTATAGTTTTATGAGTACAGATTCTTTGCCTCCTTGGTTAGGTTTATTCCTAGGTATCTTATGGTTTTAGGTGCAACTGTAAATGGTATTGACTCCTTAATTTCTCTTTCTTCTGTTTTGTTGTTGGTGTATAGAAATGCAACTAATTTCTGAGCATTGATTTTATATCCCGACCCTTTACTGAATTCCTGTACAAGTTCTAGCAGATTTGTAGTGGAGTCTTTTGGGTTTTCCACAGAAAGTATCATATCATCTGCAACGAGTGAGAGTTCGACTTCTTCTTTGCTGATTTGGATGCCTTTTATTTCTTTTTGTTGTCTGATTGCTGAGGCTAGGACTTCTAGTACTATGTTGAATAGCAGTGGTGATAATGGACATCCTGGCCGTGTTCCTGACCTTAGCAGAAAAGCTCTTAGTTTTTCTCCATTGAGAATGATATTCACTGTGGGTTTTTCATAGATAGCTTTGATGATATTGAGGTATGTACTCTCTATCCCTACACTGTGAAGAGTTTTTATCAAGAAAGGATGTTGTACTTTGTCAAATGCTTTTTCAGCATCTATTGAGAGTATCATATGATTCTTGTTCTTTCTTTTATTAATGTATTGTATCACATTGATTGATTTGCAGATGCTGAACCAACCTTGCAGCCCTGGAATAAATCCCACATAGTCGTGGTGAATAATCCTTTTAATGTACTGTTGGATCCTATTGGCTAGTATTTTGGTGAGAATTTTTACATCTGTGTTCATCAAGGATAGTGGTTGGCAATTCTCTTTTTTGATGGGGTTTTTGTCTGGTTTGGGAATCAAGGTAATGCTGGCCTCATAAAATGAGTTTGGAAGTTTCCATCCATTTCTATTTTTTGGAACAGTTTCAGGAGAATAGGTATTAATTTTTCCTTAAATGTTTGGTAGAATTCCCCTGGGAAGCCATCTGGCCCTGGGCTCTTGTTTGTTGGGAGATTTTGGATGACTGCTTCAATCTCCTTACTTGTTATGGGTCTGTTCAGGTTTTCTGTTTCTTCCTGGTTCAGTTTTGGTAGTTCATATGTCTCTAGGAATGCATCCATTTCTTCCAGATTGTCAAATTTGCTGGCGTATAGTTGTTCATAATATGTTCTTATAATTGTTTGTATTTCTTTGATGCTGATTATGATCTCTGCTCTTTCATTCATGATTTTATTTATTTGGGTCCTTTCTCTTTTCTTTTTGATAAGTCTGGCCAGGGGTTTATCAAACTTATTCTTTCAAAGAACCAGCTCCTAAAAAAAAAAAAAAAAAAAAAAAAAAAAAAAAAGAACCATCTCCTAGTTTCCTTGATTTGCTCTACTGTTTCATTGATTTCTCTTCTGATCTTTATTATTTTTCTTCTCCTGCTGGGTTTAGGCTTTATTTGCTATTCTTTCTCCAGCTCTTTTAGGTGTAGGGTTAGTTTGTGTACTTGAGACCTTTCTTGTTTCTTGAGAAAGGCTTGTATCACTATATACTTTCTTCTTAGGACTGCCTTTGCTGTGTCCCACAGATTTTGAACAGTTGTATTTTCATTATCTTTTGTTTCCATGAATTTTTTCTATTCTTTTTAAATTTCCTGATTGAACCATTCATCCTTTAGTAGGATGCTCTTTAGCCTCCATGTATTTGGGTTCTTTCCAACTTTCCTCTTGTGATTGAGCTCTAGCTTCAGAGCATTGTGGTCTGAAAATATGCAGGGAATGATCCCGATCTTTTGGTACTGGTTGAGACCTGATTTGTGATCCAGGATGTGATCTATTTTGAAGAATGTTCCATGTGCACTACAGAAGAATATGCATTCTGTTTCTTTGGGATGGAACGTTCTGAATAGATCTGTGATGTCCATCTGGTCCAGTGTGTCATTTAAGGCTTTTATTTCCTTATTGATCTTTTGCTTGGATGATCTGTCCATTTCAGTGAGGGGGGCATTAAAGTACCCTACTATTATTGTATTATTGTCAATGTGTTTCTTTGATTTTGTTATTGATTGGTTTATATAGTTGGCTGCTCCCATGTTAGGGGCATAGATATTTAAAATCATTAGATCTTCTTGTTGGAAAGGCCCTTTGAGTATGACATAGTGTCCTTCCTCATATCTTACTATAGTCTTTGGCTTAAAATCTAATTTATCTGATATAAGGATTGCCACCCCAGCTTTCTTTTGATGCCCATTAGCATGGTAAATTGTTTTCCACCGCCTCACTTTAAATTTGGAGGTGTTTGGGGGTTTAAAATGAGTTTCTTGTACATAGCATATTGATGGGTTTTGTTTTTTTATCCATTCTGCTAGCCTGTGTCTTTTGATTGGGGCATTGAGCCTATTTACATTCAAGGTAACTATTGAGAGATACGAATTTAGTTCCATCCTATTGCCTGTAAGGTGACTATTACTGTATATAGTCTCTGTGCCTTTCTGGTCTACTACTTTTAGGCTCTCTCTTTGCTTAGAGGACCCCTTTCAATATTTCCTGTAGGGCTGGTTTTGTGTTTGCAAATTCTTTTAGTTTTTGTTTGTCCTGGAAGCTTTTTATCTCTCCTTCTATTTTAAATGATAGCCTAGCTGGATATAGTATTCTTGGTTGCATGTTTTTCTCAATTAGTGCTCTGAATATATCATGCTGGTTCTTTCTGGCCTGCCAGGTCTCTATGGATAACTCTGCTGCCAAACTAATATTTTTACCATTGTATGTTACAGACTTCTTGTCTGGAGCTGATTTCAGGATTTTCTTTGTTGGTAAGACTTGTAGTTTTACTATTAGATGATGGTGTGTGGACCTATTTTTATTGATTTCAAGGGGGGTTCTCTGTGTCTCCTGGATTTTGATGCTTGTTCCCTTTGCCATATTAGGGAAATTCTCTACTATAATTCTCTCCAATATACCTTCTGCCCCCCTCTCTCTTTCTTCTTCTGAAATCCCAATCATTCTAATATTGTTTCATCTTATGGTATCACTTATCTCTTGAATTCTCCCTTTGTGGTCCAGTGGTTGTTTGTCTCTCTTGTCTCTTTTGCTCAGTTTCTTTATTCTTCATCATTTGGTCTTCTATATCATTAATTTTCTCTTCTGCCTCATTTATCCTAGAATTAAGAGCCTCCATTCTTTACTGCACCTCATTAAAAGCTTTTTTGATTTCAGCTTGGTTAGATTTTAGTTCTTTTATTTCTCCAGAAAAGGGATTTTATTTCTCCAGACAGGGTTTCTCTAAAATCTTCCTTGTCTTTTTTGAGCCCAGCTAGCACCTTGAGAATCATCATTCAGAACTCTAGATCTGACGTATTCTCAATGTCTGTATTGATTAGGTCCCTAGCCTTTGGTACTGCCTCTTGTTCTTTTTTTTGTGGTGAATTTTTCTGCCTTATCCAGATAAGAATATATGAACGAGAGAATAAAATACTAAAAAGGTGTCAAAGACAACAGAAAAATGTATGCTTACCAAATCAGAAGAGATTCCCAAACTGGGGGGAGAAGAAAGGGAGTAAAAAATTTTTTTTTAATTTTTGTATATGTATAATAAATTTTATATAAATATGTATAAATAAAAAATACGTATAAATTTTGTATATGTATACTTAAATATATATGTATATACATATGTATATATATACATTATGTATATTATATATTTGGCAATATATATTATGTGTATATATATATACACATATACATTATGTATATATACATAATATATATATATTAGACTGGTGAATAGAACAGAGCCACCCACTTGATACTTGATTTTGGGTGTATTTTGGTGTCTCAGAAGAAACTACCTCCCAAAATTTTAAAGAAAGAAAAATTATATATATACAAAAATAATGGTAAACATGATGAATGGATAGAATATGACTGTAAAGATGAAAATTTAAAAAGAAGTTCTAAAAAAGGAATTGATAAGATAAGTTGGTTGGAAAAAGAAAGAAAAAGAAAGTGGAGAGAATCTGCTCAGGCTGGAGACTAGAACAAAGCCCTGTGCTAGATTTAGGGTATATTTTGATCTATTAGAAGAATTGTATCCCAAAAATATACATATAGGTTTTATGTATAACCTATATATGTATACACAAAATAAAGTTAAATACAATATGTATCTAAATTTATGTTAGATACACAAATAAAGTTAGATACAATGAAGGATATAATATGACTATAATAATGAAGGCTCAAAAATATTTTTTTAGAAAGGTATCGTTATGACAAACTAGTTAAAAAACATTAAAAGAGGAAAGAGGAGAAGTTAAAAAAATTAGAATAAGAAAAAAGTAAAATTTAAAAAATTTAATTAACTTTGCAAGACTAAAGAATCATGGGGAGAAAACCATGAATTCCATGCTTTGCTTTCCCTTTCTCTGGAATTCCACTGCTCTCCTTGATCAGTAAGCTTGGTCTTGGCTGGATGTTCTTGCTGATCTTCTGGGGGAGGGGCCTGTTGTAGTGATTCTCAAATGTCTCTGCGGGAGGCAGAATTGCACCACCCTTGCCAGGGGCCGGGCTAAGCAATCTGCTCGTGTTCACTGTCCGGAGGTTTTGTTCCCTGAACGCTTTCCATAGAGCTCTGGAGGACAGGAATGAAGATGGCGGCCGCCCAGTCTCCAGCCCAGAGGAGCCGAGAGATCGGGCCCTGCTCCTCAGTGTGCCCTCAGAGAAAAGCTGTCAATCCCTCCTGTCTCCCTGGTCTCCCACCGCACTCCGAGCTCACCTGGCCTGTGACCGAGCATTTCTATCACTGGCCCACAGCCTGCTTGAAGTCTCCAAACCCAGCAGATTCCTGCTGCGTGTTCCTGAACTGCATCTCCTGGAGGAGGAATGTAAGTTTCCTGAGATCTTCCACTTGTGGGGTTCCTGCTCAAAGAGCAATGGCCCAATTGTGTCACAGATCATAGTTTAAGGGAACCCCAAGCTGAGAGCTCACGCCTCAGCTCCATCTCTGCTGCCAGCTTCCCTGTTCTGATACCTGGCAACTCTGCCACACTCAGACACCTCTGATCCTTCTGTGACCCCATGGTACCTGAGACCACACTGTCCCCGCGAGGGCTCCACCCCTGCTTAGCCTCTGGATCGCCATCCCTCAGTGGAGCAGACTTCTAAAAGTTCGGATTTTGTGCTCCATTGCTCCACCACTTTCCAGGAGCCAGTCCCTCCCCCCGCGGTCTGTCTCCCTGTAGCTTTGGATTCACATCTCTGCATGTCCTACCTTTCAGAAAGTGGTCGATTTTCTGTTTCTAGAATTGCTGCTCTTCTTCTCTTCCATCTCCTATTGGGTTTGTATGTGTTTGGAATGGTTTGATAACTATCTAGCTGAACTTCTGCGACCTGATGTCTTCTCAGTCTGCTACTCCTTTGCCATCTTGACTCTCCATTTGTTAAGTTTTATACCATTTTTTTGATGGCCTCCAGTTTTTGCCAAATTACTTCCCCTAATGTTCTCTTCAGTCATAGTGCATTCAGAATATTTTCAAAGTGCAATCCACACAACAATTAATCTGGAGTGTTCTGCATCTGCCCCAAATTGGAGACTCACTTGTTTACGATTCATCTGTTCAATGGTCCATATCTACTTTCTTTTTAGCATTACAGGGAATGAATTTTCTTGGACTTAGATGAATGTGAGTCATCTTTGGGTTAAACTGTTCCATCTGGGTATAGATTCCAACTTCTTCATGGTTTATTCATTCATTCAAAAAATATTTACTGGTTGATTACAGAGTCCTCAAAGTAGTGTCTGAGGAGCTCGGTGTACAGTGGGAAAAAACAACCAGGCTCTCTGCTCTCAGAAGACTTATGATCTAAGCGTCCCAGATCATGCCAACTACGAACTTCTAGAATCAAGGAGGTAGGGATTAGCTGAAAGGGTGGATGTGCTTTTTAAAAGTTCAATGCAATTTCCTCATTTGTCTTAACAAATAAATGACCTTCATCTGGCTTCCCTGGGAATCCATCTCCTTAAAGAAAGAAGAGAATATATTACAAGTGGGATTCAAAGAGAAATACTGTGGGAGCATTCAGTTTCTGACATCTCAAGGGGTTACACAGCATAAGCCAAGCAACCTAAACCATTATCTTGAAAGAAAATTTCTCAAATTCTTGTCCTTTAGTGTGGCACCAGCCAAGCTCGAAGAACCTAGTCCATACAGTTCATCTAAGTGGAGAGAGGATCCTTTCCAACCAGAAGCTTGATGTAGAATGACACAACCGGGAAAGACTTGGGGGGAAAACAAAACAAAACAAAACAAAACAAAGAGAAACAAATAAAAAGAGTTGCACTTATACCACACATTCAGGTTACAGTGTGAGTGAAATTTGCTATCAGGCTACCTGAACGTTAAAGAAACAAAAACTATAATCACCGAAGATATTAGAACTGTATCCAAAGTTCAAACAGAACAAAGTCCTTAGCCTCAGCCTGACTTATTCAGAATCTTGGAATATATCTTGGGGGTAACTCTTCAGGGTCCACCCTTCTAAAACTCATTCTCCTACCCAGACTCTGCATAGGGTATTTTACGGTGGAAACTACCAGATGGTTCCACCTGCCTTTTACCAGTCCAAACCTTACTCATCCGTTCCTTGGGCAAGGATTTGCAACCAAATTCTTATTCAAGTGCTTGCCTTGACTCAAGGCTCTTTTTTTAGAGTAAATGCTGCCTTTGCACAGACACCCTGTTATCAGCTGTTGTGCACAAATCTGGTAGCCCCTTTTCTGGGCTAGCATACTAGTTAGGATACTAAATTTGCATAACAGAATGTCGTCTTTGCCACCTGCACACCTGTTACCTAAAGCATATGGCTCTCTCTTTAATCAACAGCACAAAACAGAGGCTCTATAAGCACTCCTAGGAGATTCCAGTCCTGCTTCTGATCCAGCCCTTGGCAATAGCTTGCTGGAAACATCTGATATTTGAAGGAGAGACTAGAAGACATGCTAACTACACATTCCTCTAGGTAGCTAAGTTAAAACATTTCCCTGTTAAGTGTAAATATTTCAAAAACAATGTACCTGAATGCTTTTCTGTGATCTACCCCCCCCCCATAGAAGCTCTTGCACTAAAATGGATTATGACGGAGGTAAACACAGATTTACGTGTGGTCTATTTCAGCATCATTTGCAACTCTGTATCTGATGAGCACCTTTGAAAACCCAAGATTTGCAGAAAGCTGGAGGAGCCCCTGTCCCTCTCGAATGTGTGGAGTCCTGGTGTGGTTCTCAGGTGCCTAGCTCTGAACCTCTTTTTTTTTGTGAAAAATAAACATCTGAATTTTTCAAACCACTATTATTTCGAGATTTTTCTGTTACATGCAGTGAGAGTCATGAACAATCACAATCCTAAAAATCCTTGTGGTGTTCATTACTTCATTAAGCAAATTTTTTATCACCCCAAATATGCTAGGCACACTTCTAAGTATCTACAAATGGATAAAATATGGTCCCTATGCTGAAGGAACAAAGAAAAAATTATATAACACAAGCCATGTATGTAATTGTATTTATTTATTAATTGAAAATATACACCTTTATTTATTTACTTTACAGGCAGTTTAAGTGCTTGAGGGGTATGGCATCTCATAGATTCTGCAGCCAATAGCTTTGGCAGAAAGATTCCTTTGGAATTCGGCACGAGCCTTGCCGCTGTTTCCATGAGCGTAAGTTACTTTTTCCCACATCACTGTTTTGTTCCATTTGCCAACAGGAGTCACTGTGTTGTCCTCTGCGTTGTACATGTAAGTGCATCTCTTGCCTAGAAAGAATTCAGTGTCATCTCGAGCATAAACATCTTCAATTTTAAGAAGAGCTGTGTGCTCCCTCTGGTTCTGGAGACCCTTGCTTATAGCCAGCAAACATGGCCTTGGACCACAGCCTTCCACACACATTTGTTGTTTTAGTTCTGTCCCCAGGGGGACCCCACAGGCTCCAAGATGGTGGAAAGGGTACCACATGTATGATTTAAAATTTTCTGGTAGCCACATTTAACAACAAGCAAAAGTAGCAGGTAAAACAGATTGAATTATTTATTTTCTGTAACCCAGTATATCACAAATATTACCACTAAATCAATATAAAAATAGAGTAGTGATATTGACCCATTAGCAGATAGAGGTTTTGAGAAATGGGAAAATCGTTGGAAATGCTGTCTTCATTTTGTTGGTTTCCTTTCTTATGCAAATGCTTTTTGGTATGCTGTGGTCCCTTTTGTCTATTTTTGCTTTTGTTGCTTATGGTTTTGATGGCGTATCTAAAAAATCATTGCCAAGACTAATGTCAAAGATTTCCATCTATGTTTTCTTCTAAGAGTTTTACAGTTTCCAGTCTTATGTTTAAACCTTTAGTTCATCATTTGTTAGAGACTATCCTTTCCCCATTGGGTGTTCTTGATTCCCTGGTTGAGGCTTAGTTCTGTTTGAGTTTACTTTTAGACTTCTCTTTCATTGGTCCATATGTCCGTCTTAATGCCAGTGCTGTGCTGGTTTAATTACTGTAGCTTTGTAATATATTTTGAAATAAAGGAGTGTGATACCTCTAGCTTTGTTCTTCTTTCTTAAGATGGCTTTGAATGGGGCGCCTGGGTGGCTCAGTGGGTTAAGCCGCTGCCTTCAGCTCAGGTCATGATCTCAGGGTCCTGGGATCGAGCCCTGCATTGGGCTCTCTGCTCAGCAGGGAGTCTGCTTCCCTTCCTCTCTCTCTGCCTGCCTCTCTGCCTGCTTGTGATTTCTGTCTGTCAAATAAATAAATAAAATATTAAAAAAAAAAAGATGGCTTTGAATATTTGGGACCTTCTGTGTTTCCATATGAATTTCAGGATTGTTCTTTATAGTTTTTCTAATAAAATACCATAAGGATTTTGATGGGGATAACATTGCATCTGTAGATTGCTGTGGGTAGTATGGATATTTTAAAGATAATAAGTCTTCCAATTAGCAAACATAGAATATCTTTCCATTTATTTGTGTTTTTTTCTTCTTTTTTTTATTAAGATTTTATTTATTTGACAGAGATCACAAGTAGGCAGAGAGGCAGGCAGAGAGAGAGAGAGGAGGAAGCAGGCTCTCCACCGACCAGAGAGCCCAATGTGGGGCTCGATCCCAGCACCCTGGGATCAGGACCCGAGCTGAAGGCAGAGGCTTTAACCCACTGAGTCACCCAGGCGCCCCTGTGTGTGTGTGTGTGTGTATTTTAAGATTTTATTTATTTATTTGTCAGAGAGAGAGAGAGAGAGCAAGCACAAGCAGAGGGAGTGGTAGGCAGAGGGAGAAGTGGGATCCCCGATGAGCAAGGAGCTGGATGTGGGACTCAATTCCAAGACCCTGGGATCATGACCTGAGCTGAAGACAGATGCTTAACAACTGAGTCACCCAGTCATCCTTCATTTATTTGTGTTTGTAAAATAAAATTTTCACCCTTGTACACTGTTAGTGGGAATGTAAAATGGTACAGCCACTATGGGAAATAGTATAATGTTTTTTCAAAAAATAAAAAAATAGAACTAACGATATTCATTGCAGCATTCTTCACAATAGCCAAAATAGGGAAACAATCCAAATGTATATCAATAGATAAATGAAGAAAGAAAATGTGCATATACATACAGGGAAATATTTTTTAGCCTTTAAAAAGAAGGAAACCCTACCATGTGTGACAAAATGAATGAAACTGAAGAACATTATGCTAAATGAAATGGGCCAGTGACAGGACAAATACTGCATGATTCCGCTTATATGAGGTACCTAAAATACTCACACTTACAGAAGCAGAGAGTAGGATGTTGGTTGCAAGGGGTTAGGGGAGGGGGAAATGGGATTTTGTTCAACAGAAATAAAGTTTCAATTCTGCAAGATGAGAAACTTTTGGAAATCTGCTGCACAATACCATGCCTTAGGCAACAATATAGGGTTGTACACTTAAAAATATTTCAAATAGATCTCATGTTAAATATTCTTTTTTTTTTTAAAGATTTTTTTTTTTATTTATTTGACAGATCACAAGTAGGCAGAGAGGCAGGCAGAGAGGGACAGGAGGAGGCAGGCTCCCCGCCAAGCAGAGAGCCCGATGCAGGACTCGATCCCAGGACCCTGAGATCATGACCTGAGCCGAAGGCAGGGGCTTTAACCACTGAGCCACCCAGGCGCCCTCATGTTAAATATTCTTATCAAAAATTTTAAAAGCAGAAAATACTAGTATTGAGATATTTTACATCTTTTTTTCTTAAACCAGGCCTTCAAAATCCAGTGTATATTTTATATTTATAGCACATCTCAATTTGGACCAGTTCATTTATAGTGCTCAAGAGCACATGTGACTAACATTAAACAGTACATATCTAGGTGAGTATATATATATGTGTGCACACACAATCCAATGTGTAGATATTACTTTCAATTATTTCTGTTATTAAGTATTATAATTTAACAGTTCTTTCAAACTAAATATATAGTTAGTTATATATATTTCATAGTTATATATAACTATATATAGTGTATATAAATACATATATGTATATACATGTATATATATGTATATGTATATGTATGTATGCATTTGCATGAATTTGGGGAAAATCATGATGTAATTTTTAACTTAATTTTCATTTTTTCCTCAGCTCCACTATTTCCCACCTGTGACTTCTGCTCCCTTGTGGAGATAATTACTTTCAACTCTTCTGTTTCTTTTTATATGTATCATAATATTTTTAAACAATAGGCTTACACTACTATTTTATGATTTTTACATTTAACTAATCCTTGTCTTTCTTTTATGGAGATGAAAATTTAACTCTCTTATACTTTCTCTCACACATGTACACATACATACTTTTTTTCTTCATGTTCCCAGTAATCAGTTTTATGTTTAAATTATTAAAATTGGAATAGAGAATGTGATATATTTACTGTCTCATACAAATTTTTGTTTTTCTAGAGTTTATAATTGCCTTAGTGTTTTCATGTGGTTTTCTATAATATCATGACTTTTCCCTCTTAGCATTCCTACATAGATATAAAATAAACTATCTTAGCATGGGTGAGCCATAAGGAATTGTAATTATTTTGTTTTTTCCTCATCAATATCTCTTGTGGAATTCTCTAACCACCTGATATAATGTGAACTTGACCCCTGAGCCTCAGACATAGCTTTCATCCTGGATCTTTTTTTCATCACAGCACTAGGATGTCCTTTTGATCCTGTTTTCATCTCCTGTTGCTTGGATCTATTACTGTCTTCCTCTTTATTGGTTTACTCTCTTGCTTGGGTAGAACATATCCTCCTGTCACTTCATGAGACAGGATATATGTAAAGTGGACTTTTGAGATCTTGTGTGCTACAACACATTCTATTTCCTTCTGATCCTTGATTAATAATAGCTTTTTGAGTATAATTCTAGGTTGAACTGATTTTTCCCTCAGAATTTTCAAAGTACCATTTTGTTATATGATAGCTACTGATTTTGCAGTTCAAAAATCTAGCTCCAAATGATTAGTAATCACTGGTCTTGATCTTCTCTTTCCTCTAGCAGTCTTTGAGCTTACTTCTTTTTCCAGGTTCTAAAATTTCACTATTATATGAGTTGATGAGTTTTTTCTTCATTTGTTTCAGGCTTCAATGGACCCTTTAAATCCGTAAATACATTTTTCAGTTCTTGAAATTTTTCTTGTGTAATTTATTTGATATCTTCCTTTCATTTCTCTATTTTTTTTGATTACTAGAACTTTTATTAATCTATTGAAATCCCCTAATTTACTTTTCTATTTTCCATATCAGCATCCCCTTATTATACTTTCTGAGAGATTTCTTCAAATTTACCTTCTAAGCCTTATATTTAATTTCTGTTATTCCATGTTAACAATTTTCAAAAACTCATGTTGATTCAATTCCACCAACATTTATGGAGTATCTCTTATTATAAGTTACTATATTTGGGGCTGGTTGTGGGTAAAAAAACAAAAATAAAAATATCTCTCAATTCGAAGATCTTATCATCTATAAAGATATGCACAAGTTTTTATAAAATAAAAGCTACTTTAATTTGATTCAACAAATCTGAAGTAGGGAAGGAAGAAATGTCATCACTATTATTCTCATTTCTAAATCAGAGCTGCAACTAATGAGCACATCAGCAAGTTAATTAAAATATATTACTAGTGATCACATTGAGAAACCTGGCAAATTTTCCTTTCAGATGGACAATACTCAAGGTAAAACTCTGATTGACATTAGTTCAGTAATTCTAATATATGTCTCATAGCCCATGATAGATATAATGAGTACAAAGTTAAATTCTGAAGAAAATCTATCCCATCCTGTTACAGAATATTTTGAGATCAAATAATAAAACTCTTTAAAAGTATGTAGGATATTCAACTACTGGCACACCCTACATGAAGAGATCACTCAATTGGTTTTTGTCCTGGTTAAAAAAAGAATCCTCTAACCAAGGTCACATATGGGATTATTCACAAGTCTTAAATCTAGTAATAGAATGGATAATGGGAAGGCAAGAAGGGATATTTCACAGTTTTGACTCTAAATGTCTGAGCAGCATTTATAATAGAGCAACATAAAAGAATTGCTGTTTGACACAAACAGCAGGGGAATCCAATCCACTTGCCCAGAATTATGAAAGAAGACAGGGTTCTAGAAAAGGAAGTTAGAAGTCAAGGCTGTATTGCTTTGAGCTAACCCACTCAAATAAACAGTAGCTTTTCTTCACCCTACTCCCAGCTTTATTGAGATATAATTGACATATAACATTATATAAGTTTAAGGTGTACAGTGTGTTGATTCAATACACTTATAATATTACAAAATGGTAACCACCATAGAGTGGCTAACACCCCCATCCTGTCACATAATTACCACTTCTCTTTTGTGGTGAGAACATTTAAGATTTACTCTCTTAACAATTTTCAAGTACATAATACAGTATTATTAACTATAATCACCATGCTTTATGTTAGACCCCCAGAACTTACTCATCTTAAAACTGGAAGTTAATATTCACTGGCCAGCATCTCCCCATTTCCCCCACCCTTCCCCAGCCCCTGATCACCATCATTCTGCTCTCCAGTCCTATGAGTTCCGCTTCTTAGATGCCATAATATGTTATACACTATTTGCCTTTCTCAGACTTATTTCATTTAGCATAATGACAGCACATTCCATCCATGTTGTCACAAATGGCAAGATTTCCTTCTTTCTTGTGGCTAAATAATATTAAAATATATATATATATGTATGTAACATATATGTATAGTATATGACTATGTAATATATACTATATATAATATATAACATATATTATATATATTACAATAATGTAATAACTTCTTGATGCAAACATCCCACTGATGGATACTTAGGTTGTTTCCCTATCTTAGCTATTGTGAGTAGTGCTGCATTGAGCATGGAAATGCAGATATCTCTTCAATATCATGTTTTCATTTCCTTTGGATATACACACAGAAGTAAGATTGCTGGATCATATGGTAGTTTTATTTTTAACTATGTGAGCAAACTCTATAGTGCTTTCTACTGTGGCTGGACCAGTTTACATTCCTATCTTCTTATTGGTAGTGCATAAGGATTCCCTTTTATCCACATCCTTGCCAGCACTTGTCTTCTCTTGTCGTCTTGATGATAGCCCTTCTAACAGGTGTGAGGTGATAGTTCACTGTGGTTTGGATTTGCATTTCTCTGATGATGAGTGATGTTGAGTACCTTTTCACATGTATGTTGAACATTTGAATGTCTTCTTTGGAAAAAATGTCTATTCAGGTCTTTGGCCCATTTTTAAAATCAGATTATCTGAGGTTTTTTGCTATTAAGTTGTATGAGTTCTTTTTATATTTTGGGTATTAACCCCCTATCGGAGATGTGATTTGCAGCCATTTCTCTCATTCCAAAGGCTACCTTTTCATTTTATTGTTTCTTTTGCTGTGCACACGCTTTTTAGTTTGATGTAATTTTTCCTCTGTGTGTGTGTGTGTGTGTGTGTGCACGCGCGCCTGCCTGTGCGTGTTCCACACCACCAAGCCAATCTCTGATGTTAGCTGGGTGTCCTACAATTTAATTCAGACACTATTTACCCAGAGTACCTGGAGATATCTCACAGGCTACAGGCTCAGCCCTCCAACACTGTCCCTCCCCCCGCCACACACTTCAGGCACCAATCCCAAATCCAGGTAGTTCCCTGAGCTTCTGACCCGCGGCTATAGATCAGGCTCCAGCAAACCACTCCTTGGGTTAAATTAATTTGCTAGAGCAGCTCCCAGAACTCCAAGAAATATATTACTTATTTGAGTACTGGTTTATTATAAAAAGATATAACTCAGGAACAGCCATATGGAAGAAATGCTTAGGGCAAGATATGGCTCAGAGCTTCCATGCTGTCTCCAGGCATGCCACTTTCTGAGCCCCTGCACAGGTTCACCGACCTGGAAGTTCTCTGAATCTTCTCTCTTTAGGTTTTCATGGAGGATTTGTTATAGAGCATGGTTGATTAAATCATCAGCCATTCAAGACTGAACTCAGTCTATGGCCCCAGTACCCCATCCCAGATCTCAGTGTGGGACTGAAAATTCCAACCCTCTAACCACATGGTTGGGCCCTTTGGCAATCAGTCCACATCCTTAGGTGAGTTAAGGGGTTTTCCAAAAGTCACCATTTACATAACAGTAGACACCTTTTTATGTCTCTCATAACTTAGGAATTTCCAAGGGTTTTGGAGTTCTATGCTAAAAAACAGGGTAAAGACCAAATTCTTCATTATAAGCCACAATATCAGAGTCTTCAATACATTTCAAGTTAATTTTCATGAATGGTGTAAGATAAGAGTCTAATTTCATTTTTCTGCATCTATTATCCTGTTTTCCCAACACCATTTTTGAAGAGACTATCCTTTCCCCATTGAATATTCTCGGCTCCTTAAAAAACAACTTTTCATGCCCTAGGGTCCAGAAGCAAAAGCCAGCTGAAACTGATGGATGGGAACATTGTTTTGTCTGCAGATATAAAAGATGCTTCCCCAAGGGCTGTGCTGGCATTTGACAATGCTAAAGAAAGCCTAACTGTTCTGCAACTATTATTCCTCCTTGGACTCTTCAATTTCAAGGGCACATCATCCCCAGGTCCAAGTTTTGGGAGTAGCTGTAAGTGATACAGCACATAACTTTATTAAATGGTTTGGTCATGATCTTTAGCACCATGTCTGTTATAGCAAACAAAGTTCTGTTGAGGAATAAATCCACAGTAGGGCAGTGAACAGCAAAATGAACGGTGTGCTTGCATGCCTGAAATAAATAGGTCATAACAACCCAGATCATTGGCTTAACCAATTCAGACCTCTATAAGGCTGATCCAATCCTCTGTGTAGTGTTTTTTAAAAAAATTCAATTTGAAGATCTAATTGGCTCTATGAAATGATTCATGAATCAGGCAGAATCACATCTTACAAGTAGGGAGGCAATCCAAAGTGCTCCCAAAAGGGAAAGGTTTTTAAAGGCAGGAAGTTATAAACAGAAGGAAGGGATTATTTCAGGTGAGGTCACCTTCATTTGGGGACCAAAGGGTCGTAGGTGGATTACCTCCTCTTCCTTTGGGGAATAAAGAAGACCCATGTGACTGATCACATTATTGGTACTGACCAGAAAATTCTTGACTGACTAGTTAAGAATACATATCTGGGGGAGGTTGGAAGTTCAGTTAGGTTAGGTTTGAAGCCTCAGTTTGGTGACTTGGCCCAAGTGACACCATTTTGCATCTGTGGTTTTCTTTTGAATAGTGTCCATTGGCTAGTTACATGCCGTAAGAAACCAAATGGTTCATGTGCTTAGTAGATTTCTTCATTGAAAATGTCATCTTTGTATCTCAAGAGCCTAACACAGTGTCTGGCACAGCATGAGTGCTCCATAAATATTTGTTGGATAAATGAGCTCTAAGAAGTCTTAGACTAAGCAATTTAGTTCTCTTCTCACTACCTACTGTGCTAAAAATCTCCTTGGCTGATTCTATATGACACTTAGGAGACCTTTCTTATTTTTTTATATTTCATATAAAAAAGGTTCAAAGAAAAAAGTTGAATAGTACTTCGGCATATATTTTTGGAACACCTGCCATGTTCAAGGCACTGTTGGGGAAATAAAACTCTAAGGCAATGTTTTCCCTACAATAGCTTAAAGCCTCAAAGAAAAAATAAGATATGTATATGGAAATGCATTCTCAGAATTACAGAATTTCTAACTAATAAATGCAGCCATATGAAATTGGTATGCCTCAAATATTGCATATGAATTACAAAATAAGTCTCCTGCTTGTTGAATGCTTCAAATTGTTGAATGTTGAGACCGAATAACCCTGAGCCATCCCTGGCCATAAGTAATGGTCTTATTTTCAGGGTTTTCCTTACTAGGTACAAGTACTCTCCAGTTTTTGAAAGCTTGCATTATACCACTTTGCTTTTAGGAAGGGCCTACACTGGTATCTGCTTTCACTAACCAAAAGATACCTTGAGACCATTTCGTTTATAGGAAAAAAGGCAAAAAGTGAAAATAGCATTCAGCAGGTTTTGCAGGGAGCTGTGACAGAGGCAGCAGGCACCCTGAGCTGCAAGAATTGATCTCCCCACACCTCACCCAGGGTCCTTCTCCCACCACCCTCAGCCTCTCAGCATTGAGCCTCCATAGCTGTGAACCGTGTCTGGGAACATCTATGCTTCACATCTATTTATTTTGTGCATCTATTAGCAAGATGTGTCCTAACGTATCAGGAAAGGATAAGAGACATTATTTGGGGGGGTCTGGAAAAGCTCAAAAGTGTTTACATACAAATGAATGGTAATTGCTTTTTCAAGTTGTGCCATTTTGGCTTACAAAAGGTTTCAAAGGAGCGTTCTACTTTCAAATGGGGGTGAGGGAGAAACCTATACTTTTTTTTTAAGTCAATTAATTTTTTTTAAGATTTTATTTATTTATTTGACAGAGAGACACAGCGAAAGAGGAAACACAGGCAGGGGAAGTGAGAGAGGGAGAAGCAGGCTTCCTGCCGAGCAGGGAGCCCAATGTGGGGTTCCATCCCAGGACCCTGGAATCATGACCCAACCCAAAGGCAGGTGCTTAACGAGTGAGCCACCCAGGCGCCCAGAGAAACCTGCCTTTTAAAAACAGCTGTAAAGTTGCTGAGTGTGGTAGGCTCCACTTGCCCTTTCTCCAAGCCATTCTCTTTTGTCTGCCAGCTGACCTCTCTCCACACCACTGACTACATCACTCAGACTCCATGGTCCACTGGCTTTTGGTTCCATTGGGCCATTGGGAGGCAGTGGCAGGAGATGAGGGGCACAGAGAGAAAGATCAGAGTGTTTATTCACCTCTCTGCCTGGGAACTGTTCTGATAACAGCTGCACCTCTCTTGATTACAGATCCCTCCAAGACCCACTACTCCACCTCACACCAGGAACGCTCTTCACTTTTGCCCCCGTGATGGTTAATTTCATATGCCAAGTTGACCGGGCCATGGGGTGCCCAAACATTTGGTTAATGTTATTTCTGAGTGTGTCTGTGAGGCTGTTTACGGAGGAGTGTTGGGCTGGCAGAAAGAAAGGGCTACTTAAGATGGCGAAAGTTCCCGCCACAAAACCTGAGCTCGGACAGGAGAACAAAGACCCAAGCAGGAATCTGAGACCCCCTCCCCGGGCTCCAGTGGACCAATAGGACCCCGACGAGCAGGCGAAATATCCAAATAAGGGAAACTTACCAACAGACCCCTGAACTCCCCTTGAGGCCCCTTAAAAGCCCCCTTCTCCCTGCCTTGGGCGCGACTTTCGCCACTCTGCTTTCCAGAGTCGCGGAACCTCGCCCGAGGGTGCCCACCTCCTCCTGGCGCAACTTCTCCTGAGCCCTGAAACTTTGCCGGAGATGCCTTTAATAAATCTTGCCTTGCACCCACCTTGCCTGGTGTTGTGTTTATCTCGCCGGAAAAACTTTACAATGAGATTAGCATTTGACTCAGTGGACTGTGTAAGGGAGATTGTTCACCCCAGTGAGGGTAGGTCTCTTCTAATCTGTTGAAGGCCTGAGTAAACTAAAAGGCTGAATAAAAAAGAATTCTTTCTCTCTACCTGACTGTCTTTGAGCTGGGACATCAGCCTTCTCCTGCTGTTGGACTCAGACAAGAACTGGAACCATACCGTCAGCAATCCTGCTTCTGGAGCCTTCAGTTTCAGGCTGTAGCTCAAACCCATGGGCTCTTCTGGGTCTCTGGCCCACCTGCACCTCTGGGGACTTCTTGGCCTCTGTAACTGCATGAACTAATTCCCAATTAGTTAATGAACTAATGAACATATTATATATATGTATATCTATATCTAAATATATACGTGCATCCATCCATCCATATGTACGTATCTTACTGGTTCTTTCCCTTTGAAGAACACTAACTAATACTCCCTTTCAGACCCAGAGATGTAACAGCTTCCCACTACTGTCAGCCTCTGAGTGCCTCAACATTGCTTGTTGGTTCCTTCAGCCCTGCTCACACCTCTGTAAATAGTCCCTGCTATAAAGTTTCTCAAAATCCCAGTTGAGGCTGCCATCTGTCTCCTACCAGAAGGCTGCCTGAAGCAGTTTCCCAGAACCATCTTCTTGTTTACTATACCAGCTGGGATGACACTGGAGTTCACATGCCTGAGCTCAGAGGTACCTTAACACCCACTTCCAAAACTGCCGGCCTCCAAACACTCCCACTCACGGAACTAGGTTTGCTCAGCAATGGCCAATCTCCCTCAGTCAAGTGAAGGCTGGGCATCACCTAGAAAATGAAGAATTTGTAGAGCTCATTTATTACAAGGGAGTTCTCCAATATGGGAGTGTTGGAGAAGCAACTGATGTATAAAGATTTTGTTTTATTTAAATATAGAATGATAACAGGTTACTCATGCTTCGGATTGCCTACTTTGTCTGAATCTTTTGTGAAAATACCACCGTAAGCTGAAAGACAGTAAGATATAGCTAAAATAATCCCTTTTCACTGTGTTTTGGGTACATGATGGATCAAACAGGTTTGGGTCCATTGGTTTTTATCCTTCAGGCATTTTTAATAATTTTATTTATTAAAGAAAACATGTTCTTTGTTCCAAACAACTGACTTTCATACTTTTGTTATGAGATTTCTCTTGTCTCACAATTGTTTGTTTATATATACAGAGTAGTATACCTGTTCTCACAGCAACACCTTTACCTTATCATTTTATCTATAACTGTACTAGTAAACAAGTCACTCTAAGCATTCATTAAAGGGAAATAATGAATAAATAGCAATGCACCTTGAAATCTAACTCATTTATAAATTGCGAACACTGAAACTAACCAGTATCTCTTCTGTGGCAGAGAGGGCTCCTCTCCTTCCTGTAAATGGTCCTGCCCCTCACTTCTTTCCAGACTACTTCTTATCTATTGTATGTTGCAATACTTCGAAATTGATTAGCAACCTGTGAAATTGCACAAAAATTCCAAGGCAAGCTGTTCTTTCCCTTCCTGTGGCTTGCAGACTGCCTTTTACCAATGTAAATAAAAGTCTGCCATTTACAAATCCTCACCTACAAGCACACAAATCACAATACATCCCTTCTACTCTTCAAACGTGCATGTCGACACAGGAGAATTAACAGTTTCTATAATCATAAAGAAGTCTGAGTTTTGCTTTGTTTTGTTTTTTTTCCTCTCTCACTCTGCTGATATTTTATAGAGTGATTTGGTGACTCAGTGGTAAACCTCAGAATTTTATTTATTTATTTATTTTTTGAAAGGCAGACTGCCACGTGCAGTGCCTCATTTGGATGTGTCTGGAGTCTCGACTCTCCCACGTTCCCCTACAGATGGACCTTGAGAGCTTGTTTGGAGGTCCTAGCTGGGGAGCACAGCTACTCCTATACCCTTGACTGAAGAAGGGTCCTCTCCTCTATCAGGGAAGGTCGTCCTCTTTGACCCAGCACGCAGCTTCGGGAGGGACTCACATGGAGCAGTGAGGGAGGAAGGGGACACCCGCCTAGCCAGTCAGATCAGCCGAATCAACACTGGCGATCTATAGGGTGACAGATGTCGCAACCAGATCACCCTCACATCCAAACCTAAGAATTTTAAATTCCGGAACAAATTTTCACAGTGGTCTTCATTACTCCTTGCAATGCAGGTTTCCTCCTGCTGTGTGTGTGTGTGTGTGTGTGTGTTATATATATATATATATATATATATATATATTCCCCCATTTTTTGAAGAGAGAGATGGAGGCAACTTCTTTCCTGAGTTTTGTATGCTTTTCCTGGGTACAAGTGTCAGTAATTAACCCTCAGTAAACGGAACAATCTATACTCCATCACTTGCCACTCCTTTGGCCTATAGAGTTCAGCAGAAATGGATGTTTGCTCGGTCTTAGGTGGAGACACAAGGAACTCTAGCAATTCTCTGAAGCTATTCCTTGTTGAATTAGAAGAAATTTGATGTATTAGTAGCCAGAAGTTAGTTATAAAGCATCAGTGGCTTACCGCAATAGGAGTGACTTGATACTCATTGAACAATCCAGGTAGGTGGGCAGATTTCCTCCAGCAGTGATGCAGGGACCCAAGCTCCTTCCATATCAAGCTCTTCCATGTAGTAGGGACTGAGTCCTTGGAGACCAAAAGCCAATGGGAGAAGAGCATGGAGCGTGTCCAATGAGAGCTTGTTCACATTCCATTATGGAGAGCTCGGCCATGTGGCTCCAGCTCAACCCAAAGAAGCTGAAAAACTTGGGCCCCAGCTGAGCAGCTACTTCCCAATCGCAACACCCACTGAGAGAAAAGAACACAGGTATGTCTGTGGTCCACAAGTTGACTCTGCCACAGGAAGCAGTGGGCCCAGGGGATCTGACCCCCAACAGAATTCACATAGACTGAGGGAAGAGGCAGGAGCTAAATCTGAAACTGGGAATGTGAGAGATATCCTCAGCACGTTGTTCTTTTGGTCTACACCACAGGGCCTGGTATTGTTGTTATCTCTCCTTTGAGTGGGAAGTCCAGATGTCTCACCTCCCAAGATATGGAAGACATATACTGGAGATCGCAGTCATTTCCTCCCTGCACCCATGCTTCCTTCCTGGAGAACAATCCACCCCTTCATTCTAATGGTCTCACCATACAAACCCCACTGAGAGCAATGGATCCCATGTCTTATTCCTTTCATGCTTGGTCACGGTTGACTAGAACAGGGTTAGACACCAAGTCAAGCCAAGCTAATCAGGTACCATCTCCCAGAAACTAAGGTTTGGGATTCAAAGATACTTAGTTGGTCTGTGTTAAACTCCCCGGTGAGAAAAAGCTGGTATTGGCCATCTCTGGTTCAGCCTGTGTTATAGCTGGTCAGAAAGTCAATCTGGGGGGTGCCTGGGTGGCTCAGTCAATTGAGCACTGAACTTTGGCTCAGACCATGATCCCAGGGTCCTGGGATCCAGCCCTGGGATTGGGCTCCCTGCACAGCAGGGAGTCTGCTTGCTCCTCTTCCTCTCCCTCTGCCCCTCCCCCTGCTTATGTGCTCGCTCGCTCTCTTTCTCTCTCAAAAATAAATAAAATCTATTAAAAAAATAAGAAAGTTGATCTGGGGTGGCATAGAGAAACAGAAAGACTGAGAGAAACACTGAGTCCTAACATCAGTTCCTGGTTCTCTCAGGTTAGCAGCTCCCAAAAGTGTCTTTCCAAAAGATATCTTTTTGAGTTGGAGCTATCATGAATGAGTTTAATTCCTTGTAGTCAATTAGTCCCTAAAATTTTTTTCTACTTGGTTGCAGAGCATTATCTCCCTAATGACAATAATGGAGTATAATTGTAAAGTAAACCACATCCACGGGATTTATTACCACACTCCAGAAATAGGACCCATTCTATGCCCAAACATTAAGAACATTCCAGGGGTAGCACAGAAAAAGACAAAGTCAAACACAGTGCCAGTTGCAAGCCAAATACCAAATCCTGTGAGCTTTCTTTGGATGGTATGGAAAACCAGATAAAGTGAAATCATGGATTCCCTGGAAATTGTTCTTGAAGACCAGAGACTAAAAAGCCTAGAATGTTTTTCATGACTCTGTATGCATTATTAGTGTGGCAAACAAAGAAATGGTTCCCAAGGTTGTATGCGTCTTAATCCTCAAACCTGTAAATGTTACTTTGTATGGCAAAAGGGACTTTGCAGATGTGATTAAATTAAGGATCTTTAGACTAGGAGATTATTCTGGATTACCTGGGTGAGCCTGATATAATTACCAAAGGCCTTATAAGAGGAAGGCAAAAAAATCAAAGTATAAGAAAGAGATAGGACTTAAGACCCATTTCAGACTTCTGATCTTGAGGAATAGAAGAGATTAAATTTGTGTTGTTTTATGCAACTAAATCTGTGGTAATTTTTTGGTAGCAGCAATAGGAAACTAACACAGGTAGTAAATAGTTCCTTGAATATATTTCACAATGAGCTCAACAAAGGTATGAAAGAATGCACCCTACTTTTCCTGGCATTTTAGGGAGGAAGGAGGGGAAGTCCCCTCACCAAATGGCTCTTTCAAAAACAGGTTGGAGGGTGGCTTATGCAGGAAGATAAGAGTAGGTCTTTATCTTCAATTCCAAAAACGCTGAGTCAGGAAGAGAAGTAGTTCTCATAGAGATCATTCCTTTTTTTACAGACAAGTGGGTTTAGAGACATGACCTCTTCACCAGGTATATCAACCTTCTAGAATAAATAAAGTTCTCCCCTTGAGCACTTTTGTAGAGCACATAGAGGTTACTAGGCCTCTTTATATCTTTATCTCTTTAATGAAAAGGTCCTCTTCTTGATGCAGATTTGTTGGCAGTTGCTCATGCTTGGAGAAGAGGATTACTATCTTTCATAACTTTCGGTTCACCAATAGGAATTTTTTGGCCTCAGAGCATCCAAGCTTTGCAAATTGAGACAGAAAGGAAGGAAGGAAGGAAGGAAGGAAGGAAGGAAGGAAGGAAGGAAGGAGGAAGGAAGGAAGGAAGGAAACATTCAGATCAATTATAGTTTCTTTTTCAGACATTTCTCTTGCAGTAGACAATGGTAGTTATTGGTTTCTAACTTCCTAAGATTTCCTCCCTCATTCTCTTCTTCTCAGAGCCTGCCTGTCCACTACAAGGGTAGGCATGTGAACAAAGCTTAGCTAATCCAAGTCCTCACCGGGACTGATACACAGATATTGGAATTGCTAAAAGAGACAATACCAATCTGGGGTATCTTCCCACCACAATGGTTGAGAATGTCCTTAGAATGGCTTGAAGCAGAGCCTAGTATATATAAGCAGAGGAAAGGGACAAAGACCTATGGCATGGAGTCTTAAATGTTAATCCCTATGTTCCTGTCCTAGAGATTTCTCTTCAGCTTTGTGAGCCACTCCAAACCTCTTTTCAGCAGCATAAGCCAATTCGTTCCTTTTTTGCTTCAGTTAGTTTGAATTGTGTTTCTGATTCTTTTGACAACTAAATGAGCACTTCTGGTTATATTAGAAAATATGTCAGTATATAAAAGTTAAATTTTATTTCAGTGAGTTCCAAAAACCTATTTTGTAGTCAAAGAACATATTTTGTATGATTCCAATCCTTTTAAGGTTTAATAAGAGTTGTGTGATAGTGCAAGCTATGGTGTATCTTCATGAATGTTCCCTGTGCACTTGAAAGGAAGGTTGATTCTGCTGGTGTAGGATGGCATGTTCTATAAATGTCAGTTAGATCAAGCTGGTTAATAAGATTGTTCAAGTTTTTTAAACTCTAACAGATTTTCTGCTTACTTGTTCTATCAGTTATTGATAGAGAGGTATTGGAAGCCCCAACCATAACTGTGAATTTGCTTATTTCCTCTTTCAGTTCCATCAGTTTTCACTTTGTGTGTTTTTCTGTATTATGAAGTGCATATATATTTAGGATTCTTACATCTTCCTCCATGAAATGATCCATTTGCCATTATGAAATATTTCTCTTTACTCTTCATAATATTTCTTATTCCAAAGTCTACTCTGGATATTAATATAACTCTTCAGTGTAGCTTTCTTTAATTGGTATTTGCATGATCTATCTGTCCCATGCTTTCACTCTTAACCTATATGCATTTTTATATCAAAAATTATATTTTATACATAACATATAGGCAGATCTTCCTTTGTGATCCAGTCTGACAATCTCTGCTTGTTAGAGTGTGTAGACAATTTACATTTGATATATTTTATTTTATTGGGATTAAATCTATCACCTTTTTAGTTATTTTGTCTTTGTTTTATATATTCTCAGTTACCTTTTTCCTTTCCTGCCTTATTTTGGATTACTTGCATATTTTTGAGGATTCCATTTCATCACTATTGCTAACCTCCTTTGCTTTATTTTTCAGTGTTTGCCCCAAGGTTTATAATATACATCTTTAACTTCTTACCATAGTCCATCTTCAAGTGGCATTCTATCACTTCATGTATAATGTAAGAGCCTCAAAATAGTATACTTCTACTTCTACTCTCTTGTCTTTTATATCACTGTTGTCAAACATTTGACTTTGATATATGTTATAGACCCCAAAATGTATTTCTATTAATTTTGCTTTAAAAGTAAATCATCTTTTAGAGTGTCTGGGTGGCTCAGCTTGTTAAGTCTCTACCTTTGGCCCAGGTTATGATCCTAGGGTCCTGTAATCAAGCCCTGAGTCAGGCTCCTTGCTCAATAGGGAGTCCGTTTCTCCTAATCCCTCTGCTCCTTTCCTGTTTACACTCTCATGTGTGTACATTCTCTTTCTCTCTCAAATAAATGAATAAATAAAATCTTTTTTTAAAAAAAGCAATCATCTCTTTTTTTTACTTCAACTATTTTTATTTATTTAAGATTTTATTTATTTATTTGACACAGAGAGAGAGATCACAAGTAGGCAGAGCAGCAAGCAGAGAGATGGGAGGAAGCAGAAGGGAGAGCCTGATGCGGGGCTCGATCCCCAGACCCTGAGATCATGACCTGAGCCAAAGGCAAGGCTTAACCCACTGAGCCACCCAGGCGCACCCCCCCAAAAAGCAATCATCTCTTAAAGACATTTTAAAAGAATAAGACATTTCTTTTATAATTACCTATACATTTTTCATTTCTTTCACTCTGAATTCCTTCAGTTTTGTATATAGATCTAAATTTCCATCTAATTAATGTCCTCTAGCGAAAGAGTGTTCTTTAAAATTCTTGTGGTGCAGTTCTATTGGGAAAACAGTCTCTCAGCTTTTATTTGTCTGAAAAGTCTTTATTTTGCCTTTATTTTTTAAAGGTATTTTTCTGAGTATAGAATTCTGGATTGACAGGTTTTCTCAGTACTTTAAAGATGTTGCTCCACTGTTGCCTAGCTTGCATCATTTCTGACAGAAAGTCTGGTATGTCATTCTGATTTTGTTTTTCTATACATAATAGGTCTTCTATCCCTCCCACCCGTGCTGCTTTCAGGGTTTTCTTTTTGTTACAGGTTTTAAGCAATTTCTTTACAATGTTCTTGTATAGTTTTCTTTGTGTTTGGGTTCAGTAGGCTGCTTGGATCTGTAAGTTTATACTTTTCATCAAGTTTAAAAAAATATTTAGGAAATATTTCTTCAAGTATTTTCCTATTCCTTCTTTCCTTTCTTTTGGGATTCTACTTATGTGTTTATCAAATGTCTCGCTATTTCTCACAGGGCACTGATTTTCTTTTCATTTTTTCTAGGCTTCAAAAAAATTTTCTGTTTTATTTTAAGAGTTTCTATTGCTGTGTTTCCAAGTTCACTGCAATATCCAATCTGCTGTTAATCCTATTCACCATAGTTTTCAAGTATAGTGTTTTTCATTTCTAAAATATTTATTTTGTTCTTTTCTTTTCTTTTTTTTTTTTTTTTTGGTCTTTCCTTTCTCACCTCATCATATGCATGTTTTCCTTAATATCCTTAACCATATTTATAAGATTTATAATAGCTGCTTTGGTGATCTTGTCTGCTAATTCCATCATCTTTATTATTTCTGGGTTGATTCTATTGATTAATTTTTTGTTATAAGTCATATTTCCCCACTACTTTGAATGCCTGTTCACCTTTTCACTGGATACTGGATATTGTGAGCTTTACATTATTGGATGCTGGATTATGTTGTATTCACTTAGTGTGGAACTTTGTTCTGGCATACAGTTACATAGTTTCAGATCAGTCTGATCCATTTAAGGCTTGCTGTTAACCTTTGCAAGAGCAAGGACAGAGAGGTTGTTAGTCTAGGGCTAATTTAGTTCCACACCTAGGAACAGCACTCTCTGAACTCTGTACCCAATGCCCATTTATTACAAGGTTTCTCCCTTCTAACTGGTGGAAAGTGACCTACTCCCAGTTTTATGTGATATTGGGAATTTTTCAGCATTCTCTCCAATGGCTCTTTCTCAAACGTTTTCTGCCAAAAAATTGAGAGGATCTCTATGCACATATCTGGATCCTCCTCTTTCTCTCTCTCTCTCTTTCTTTCCTTCTCTTGCTCCCTTTCTCTCTCTCTCTCTCTCTCTCTCACACACACACACACACACACACACTACTTTAAGACCACAGAAATCCTGCTTTTCAAATTTTCCTGTGAAATTTATCATTAGTAATGCTTCTTGCCTGATTCCATTTTTACATGGATGCTTGCAAAATGACTTTTGAAATTTTACTAGTTGATCTCTGGCATTCAACTTTAAGCAAGGACCCTCTCTTATCTCCAAATTATTTATCTACTATTATCAGTATGAATGTATGATTTCTTATTTTTCTATGGTTTACATTTCAGAACTATACTATTATTTTTATATTTAGATTTTCTCAGACTGGGCTATTGAGAGTTCCTTCAATTTGAGACACATCCCTGGACTTTCAACTGCTTATTTCCAACAAGATTAAGATGCAGGGAATAAGATTCCTAAGGTCAAATCACCAGACAGTCCTAAAAGCTACTATTATTTTCTCATTGTACAGTTCCCTATAGCCAGGATAGACATTAGCCATCAAGCTAATGAGTTCAATTTATATTTTTTCAAATCTTCAAATCTGACACATTTTTTTGGTGTACTGATATTACAAGTTCATATCTGTATATATGAAATCTGAAGAAGGTGCTCCTACACCTCAGTGGCTCAGTTGGTTAAATGTCCCACTCTTGTTTCTGCTCGGGTCATGATCTCAGAGTCATGAGACTGAGCCCCCTGTCAAGATCTGCACTCAGTGGGGAGTCTGCTCAATATTCTCTCTCTCTCTTTCCCTTTGCCCCTATTCTGCTCGTGCCCTCTCTCTCTCTAAAATAAATAAACAAATCTTAAAAAAAATCTGTAGATACAACTCCGTCTGTTTGTTAGGTCACCATAAAGCAAGATCTGACATATTGTACATTAGTTCACATATGTTTATGCAAGAAGCCATCTCAAAGTATGAACCTCATGGCTACATAGTCTGATGATGATGATGATGATAATGATGATGGTGTAGGTGTGTGTCCACTTTTGTTAAAAAACCATCAAACCATCCTAAGAACAGGCTGTCAGTTGTTAAAACCACAGTGAAGGTAGCATTGTGTACCATTGGTTATCAAAACCAGACTAGGCTCGATGCTTGCAAATAGTTGCTACTGGGATCGGTGAAGTCCAGCAAAACATAGATGAGGAGGGAAGCTGGAATTAAAGCTAAAGCCATGTCCAAAGTAGAGGCTTGATACCAGGTACAAAGCATAAGACTCTGGCCTCCAGGTCAGGGAGAAGCAGAGGGGAAAGCCCAGTACCCTGGATAGCTCCTAGAGCAGAACAACTTCATGGACTAACTGAGGCTTATCTTTAGAACACCATTTTGATTCTTTGCTCTATCTGAAATTCTCAAGTTCGTGAAAAACTTTTATACATTCAGGTACCCACTCCCTATATGCTCAGACTTTTAATGGTTTTCATTCTTGTGATGGTTGATTTTATGTGTCAACTTGACTAGGCCACAGAGTACCCAGCTGCTTAGACAAGCATTATTCCAAGTGTGTCTGTGAGGATGTTTCTGGATGAAATTAACATTTGAATCAATATATGGAGTAAACCAGATTGCCCTCTCCAATGTGGTGAACCTCATTCAGTCAGTTGGGGACCTGAATAAGAACAAAAAGACTGAGTAAGAGGGACTGATGAAATGCCTTCTGCTGGGACAGACTCAGATGGAAACATTGGCACCTCTTGGGTCATGAGCCTGCCAGCTTTTGGACTAGAACTTATGTCATTGTCTCTCCTGGGTCTCCAGCTTGCTGACTGTAGAATTTGGGACTCTGTCTCTATGACTGGAATATGAAGCAATTCCTTATAATGAATCCATAGATAGATAAGTAAATAGGTAAACGATAGATGATAGACAGACAGACAGACTATTGGTTCTATTTCTCTGGAGAACATAAACTAATGCAATCCTCTTAAGAGCTTTTGCAATTTTTACATTGAGTGGAGGGATTCTAATAGAATATTCGTATCTTTAGATTTACAAAAGCCAGAATAAAGACCGGGGAATGTAGCATCAAACAAACAAGAAAAAACATAATTAATAACGTTTCCCCTTTACCTCTATGTGAATGTGGCAGCTGAGTGTAGTCTCTCGGGATATCTTCCTGCATGTATGTGCAGCATGTGAAAGCCTCAGAGGGCTATGAGCCAAGCTCCCACAAACTCGTATTTTAACCCTTTCCTGTCATTCAGCTTTTGACACACAACAGTGGGTTTGAGACAGCACCATGCTCCACGGCTCTGCCTTCCCAGTGAAGCTGCCACATGTCACCAAGCCCTGCGTTTCTCTCTCGCACATTTTGCATAATCAGTTTCTATTCTGTCGTCTTCCCTCACACATGGTGCTCAGAGACTTTTCTGGAAAAATAGAGAATATTTTTCAGCTCAGATGAGTAGCATGATTTTACGTTGCTCAGACTGTTTGGTAAATGAAGTCAATTACTCCTATATCTGTCAGTTGAAGAGAAAGACACATGGGTGAGTAGAACCTGCTTTTAGATCTGGAGACCACCCCTTTGCCTACATGGTTATTGCTTGAGTCTCTGCAAAGCCTTCTAAATGTTTCCCTCCTTTTAGCATATTCTGTATTCTATAAGCTCCTCTTTGAACAAACTGCTAAAAGTCTCCTTTACTATTTGGTTTAGAGAACCAATTTCATCAATGACGGGCTACCCAATCTAGTAGCATCACCTCTTCTCTGAGCCTCACCTTTCTGAGATGTAACAGTGGGATAATAACGTTGTGCCTTCACTGAAGGGTTGTTAGGAGCATTTACTGAGACTGTACGTGAAGCGCTTTGTGAATCATCAGGTCTTAGCGGGTATTCATTATTTCTCAAAATTTTTATATGGCTTCTCATTACCTAAAGTTCAAACTCTACCCTGGCATTTAAACAACTCTAAGACCCAAATCCCCCCAAACACCTTCTTATTGTTTTTACTTTCTATTACTCTGAGATATGAATCTTCTTTCCAAGCTAGCCATGTGTACCTAAGTTCTCACTCGGTGTGCCTGATGTGGAATAATCAAGTCTGAAGAAATTCAGAACATTGAGGAAATGTGACAGAAACACCAGATGAGCTGGCAAAACTTAGATTTAAATAAACATTTTAGACATAGATCTTTTTTTCACCCAAATCGGAATGGGAGAGTGCAGCAACTCAGTGTACTTAACTTGGCAAAAATGACCAGCGTTTGATTTCTAGGCGCTGATATTTTCCAAGTGCATGGCCTTAGGAAGCTTATTTTAACTCCCTCAGATTTCCTTTCTTTCCCTGTTAAAAAGTTTGAAACTTACCAGATTGCTGGGAGGAGTGGATGAGGTAATATATGTTAGGAAGGAGAAAAGAAAGAATGAGAGAAAGAAAGAAAGGAAGGAAGGAAGAGAGGAAAGAAGGGGGAGTAGAAAAGAAGAAAGAAAGAGAGAGAGGGAGAGAGGGAGAGAGGGAGAGAGAGAGAGAGAGAGAGAGGGAAAGAAAGAAAGAAAGAAAGAAAGAAAGAAGAAAAGCTTCTAAATGGTAAAGAATTATGCAAATGTTGATTTGCCATTAATGGGTCATTTTGAGGAATGGAGAATTCTAAATGCTTGACAGACACCTGCAGAGAAGTTCTTTTGATCAACAAATCTTCCTGTAATCCCTGGGGGTAGATAATCCCATTATTCCCTCAAGAGGTCCAACCTCAAATTCTGTAAGCAGTGCCATTCTAAGGGCAGAGGAAAAGCAGCCCAACAACCTAAAAATACTAATATTTCCTAAACTTGAAGAAACAGATATTATCTGCTCAAGGCACTGCCTTGCCTCCCAGCACCCAGGGATGATTCAAACCTCCTTCCATTTACAGCCAGGTTTTGATCACTGAGGGAGGGTCCACTCAGTTTGGGGCTTTGTTTTTCTCCCTCTTCCTGCCCACTGCATCCTTCTTAATCATCCCTTACCCATTAGCACACCTCTCCGTGGGTGAACCAGGAAAGAAACTATTGATTAACTCCAGTAAATCCATATGCATACCTTTCAACAGGTTAAGCTGGTGAAGGAGCAGGTCAGGTAAGATGTGGTTTGTGAGCACTCTATGAGCTTCATTCATCTTCGACCATTCTTTCCACGGATCGCCAGAGGTGGGCTCTCCTGGAGCCCCTCTGATAGAAATTCAGCTTCTTTGGCAAAGAGCCACAAAGCATAGGGATGGTTGGGGGGTTTTGCCTATATGGTTTTTTTGTTTCTTTTTATCCTTTTACATATAATGAAATGCTACTTGATAGGCTGGCTGGGGAACCGGGGCTCCAAAATGGCGAACTATCCCGCCACCCTCACTGCGGCCTCCTCGTCACCGTCAGGAGACTGAAACTCTCCACCCAGGAGCTTCCAAATTGCAAACTGGCCATCACCGCCCCATACCTTCCGATCACCACATATCCAATGGGCGGAAGGCTATGCCCTACCTCAACCCGATAAAAGGACCTCGCCAACTCCCTCCCAGTGCGACTTCCCCGACTCACTATCCCCTTCTCTCTCTCTCTCTTTCTGTGAGTCACGGAACCTCGCCCGAGGGTGCTTGCAATAAAGTTCATCTCTCGGATCCCTTTGCCTCGTAGCCTCTTTTCTTACCATCACCGGTGGGAGCAACTTTCCACTACTCAGTTCCTTAGGGCTCTTTGGACATTGAAGGACATCAGGCCAGGAAACAGGATTCATCCAGAGTGTGGCCCCCCTGGAGTAGTGGCCTTCAGAACAGGAGTGAGCAGGACTGAAGGGGAAGTGAGCATCCTTCAGCCAAAACCTGATGGAGCTAGTATCTTCCTCACCTGAGTTGCATTCAGGAAGCATACTTCCAAGACATATTTGCTCCCCTGAAAACAAGCTGCCTAAACATCTGTGGGGAGACAAAGGAAAACATGGGGAAGGGACCCAGAGATGAATATTTCAGCAGAAACGTGGGAAGAAGTACACTGCAACTTGCAAACAGCCTTCTGTACTGCATGCCATAAATTAACACAATATAAATTTATACATATTTACACCACATAGTCTCTAACTATATAAATCCTCAATACTCAGACTTGTGGGGTAGGTGTAAGAGAACAGTCCATATGTTTATTCATGTTCTGTGCAGCTCTAGGGAACTCAGTGATTTTTACACACACACACACACACACACACACACACACACTGTATAACTAAAGGTGATTCTAAATGTTGAAATCAAATTAATGCCTACCAGCAAAACTCTACTTTTCAAAATGTTGCCATTTTTCAAGATATGCACAGCCAAAGAGAATTTTAATTCTATTTAACTGAGTATTTATCTAGTTGCCTTATGTGTCCCAAAACTTCAACAGTTACTGATGTACACATAAAGAGTGTGTGGAATCAACTTCTTACTGATGAAAGAGAGGATATAAGTGACTCTTCCCTGGGCTCTTCCATTGCAGGAAAGGAGCAGGATTAAAATACAAGATCTTGTTATTTCTACTCTGAAGCTCCTTCAGGGACCAGACTTTGTGATACCTGGGATGAGGGTGGGGAATTAGTGAGATCAGAGTCAGAAGAGCTGAGCAGGTTTGGGTCCTGGCTCGGCCATTTGCTGACATATTGTCCTTGGACGAGTCCCTGAACCTCTGGGAGATCCAGATCCTTGGGAAGATAATAACATCCACCACGGGTACCTCTAAAAAAATGGCAAGAGTCAAGACACAAGACTCAGTGTAAAAGTCCTTGGCAACTGTAATGTTTTCACATGTACTGTCAAGTCATTGTTATGGGTTCTTTCATAATCTGATGCTAAGCAAACAAAATGCATTCAGTCCCTTTTACAGTTTTCTTGGAAGAAATCTACAGCTGAGTTGCTGTTGACACTCTTTGTTTCAGAAGAATGCCATCCACAATGGTCAGAGAAGCCTATCACAGCGCCAATTGCCAACTGGCTTTGGCACATGCACGTGTGTGGGCAGGGACCGTCAGTATGTTGGACACAGCCCAGTACCCAGTGGGCACTTATTAAATTTGGAATAACAGTACGTATTTTCAGGGCAAATGGCTGTCTAACACAAACAAGGCAGCAATTTCCCCACGTGTCACTACTTAAAGGTGTAGCGGATATACAGTGAGCAGAGCCAGTGAATAACGATAAAATAGTTACACTCATTATAGCCAAAGTAACAAAGTAACTGCTACCCAAGGAAGAGTGGAAACTTCATCTCTGCTCTGCTTTACAAGGACAGTATATAGAATCCTTTTCAGATAACGCTTTGTCTCTATTTCACCATGATTTGTTTCTCCTACTTGGTGCCTGAGATTATATTAGTAATACATTATTTGAAGGCTGGAGAGGAAAAACGTTTTCTTCTGCTCCCTGCCCACATCCTTACAGGCATGGAAAAGGGCTACACATCACAGAGATGCCCTTAGATTCCATGTGACATCCAAGACATAATCAAAAGGGCACACAGAATCATTGAGTGAGGCTATGTTCCTATTGATACCCCTGTCCACACCACCATCGCAACCATTGCCACCTTGCTGAGCAGGGCACTGAGCAGCACTGCAGAATCACCCAGCCCCGTGCTCAGTGACATCATCTGGGGTTTCCTTCTGAGGGTTAGAGTTTGGCATGTGTATGAAAGAAGAGCAACACATGAAGGACACACAAGAGTGCCATCCCCATCTCAACCTCATCCCCTGAAGTGGAGGAAGGACCAATGACGAACGAAAGATATTTAAAAAGTTCCCAAGTTCTCATTCTCAGGTTTTCTTTTACTCCACCCACAGACTGCTGGGGGTTACGAGGTGAAGTTCAGAATGCCCAATCAAGAGTAACATTTGAAATTTTGAGCTCACACATCGCTTTGCTAAATCTGAGGAAATCCATAGATGCCTTTCCCAGAAACATACATGTGACACAATTTGTGAAAACAATTTTAGGAGGCTGATTGCCACTTCTAACCCAGTTTAAGAGTTGCGTTCTGAAGAATCAAGAGGAAAATAGCAAGGAGTGATGATTTATTAGGCCGATTCTTTCTCTCGGGCCAACATGGGGAAGAAGGGGGTACTACTTCCTTATTGCCACTGGAACAAATCATTACAAAATATCTGGAGGTCAGAAGCCCAAAATGGCTCAGTAGGGCGTGTTCTTTCTGGAGGCTCTAGGGAAGGATCTATTTCCTTGACTATTCCAGCTTTTAGAGCCTGCTAGAATCCTTTGATTCACAGCCACACTTCACGCCTACCTCATCTTTTATCATTTTATCTCCTTCTCTGACTCTAACCCCCCATACCACCTCTTATAAAGAACCTGGGATTGCAGTAGACCCACTGGGATAATCCAAGATAATCTCATTTCAAAATCTTTAACTGAATCATATCTGCAAAGTCCTTCTTGCCATGGAAGGTCACATATTACCAGGTTCCCCAGTTTAGAGAATGGACAGCTTTGGGGACTGCTATTTGGCCCACCACAGGGTGCTTCAAATGTTTCATTTTGCACATGACCATTTGATATTTGGGCTTCAGGGCAGAAAAGCTGGCCAGAAATTGAAAATGGGCATGCAATTATTAGTTTTCTTCAAGGTTCTATCTCAGGAAAGTTGCCAAATCTGGGCAATGGGAAGAAATTATTATACCACCATGTTTGAGAAGCCAAGATTCTCTTTCAAACCGTAGCTCCAGAGAAAATCACTTGGGCTCACTCTATCTTGAATGAAACTATGCAAACTAGTTGAATGATAATTTTAATGGTAACAACACAAAAAGAAAACAGAGAACAAGGAGATGGTCAAGCTAAATTGAGATTGTGGACTTGGAATAATTTATATCACTCCCCCCCCCTCCATTTTCTGTATCTTTGAAAGTCATTTTTTTTCCTTAAGTAGCTACATTACCTAGCTAATCTCCTCAACTATCCCCTTCATTTTATTTAGATAGCTAGGATAATGTACAAGCTGGGATCTGAATGCATAGAAAAAGAAATGTACACAGGCCAGAATGTGTTAGGACTTCACAATTACCTGGAGAAATTTCTGCAGATTTCATATAACATGAAGAGGGCTATTCTTAGTAAAATTCACACTTGGTATGCTCAGTTTCAATACGAGCTCAATATTTGAGAAAGAGGAAATTAAATCAGCATTTGGATGGTTGTTTTCTTTTCCGATCTACACCAGACTGGTGTGTCTGGATCCTGTGATCAAGATAGATTTTCATTATCCTGGTTTTTGTCTGTGACCTGTCAGAGCGGACGACTGGGCCTGAACCGAAAGGCACCACATATGCTTCTGAAATGCTTAATTGTAGCAACACAGAAACATTGAATAAGCTTCACATTGAAAATGTTGTCAGTTCTCTTCCTAAGCCCCTCAGTGCTAAAACTGGGCAAAAAATAGACGGTTGAGCAAAGGCTGTTGTTTCCCTGATGTTCTCAGAAGCCAGTTCTCAGTTCTTGGCTTAGCCTTAGTGCCGAGTTTGAACTGAGGCTGGTGAGCAGGAAAATGCCATACAATTTCCCACAATGGAAATCAATTGTAGGCTTTGCATTTTTCTGGGGCATTGCACTAGAGTTCTGTTGATCTGGTTCTTTTGCTTTAAATGGAAAACCCTCCAGGGAAGTTTTGTGTACTCTAAACAAGATCTCTGTAGGATCAGATAATAGGATCTGTGTGAATGTAATACAAAAGAGAGAGAGAGGCGCATGCTAATGCAGATTAGAAATTATTCAGCTGAGACTTTCATTTACTGAGGCACATAATATAAAAATGCCACTCTCTCAACTGCCATTTTATTGTGATTTCTCAAAAGCTTTGGGGAAACTTATTTTTAAAACAAAACCAGTTTAACTCTCAAGAAGTCAGGTTGAAAAAGAGAATTTAGTATGTGTTTCCCACAGATACTTGTCTACACTATTTATATTTTAAATTGTACATGCCTTTAAGGTAACCTTTGAAATAAACAATAGTGGATATGCATATGATTATCACTGATTTCATTTGGGTAGTCAAGGAACAATTGATTTGAAAGGGGATCTTTTTTTTAAAGAGAAATCTAATTAAATATCCTAACTTAATGATCCAAAGGAAATAATGTATACAGTGAAGATACTACTTTTAGTACTATGATAACCAGTAAAGACTGTGTCATGAAATCCCATAAATGCCAAGAATGTTAATCTTGGCATATCCAAATGTGTCAAAAATGTTAGTTCTTGGCAAATTCCTTCCTGAATTAGTCAGGGTTCTCCAGAGATACAGATCAATAGGAGATAGATAGAAAGATAGACAGATAGATAATAGATAAGCTTATTAGAAAGAATTGGCTCATGCAGTTATGAAGGACCACTAGTCCTAAGATTTGAAATCAGCAAGCTGGAGATCCAGAAAAGCCAACCACCATCAACAGTTTGAGTCTAAAGGCCTGAAGATCAGGATGGCTAAAGGTGTAGTTCTAGTCTAAAGACCAGTAGGCTCAAGACCCAGGAAGATCCAAAGTTTTAGTTCAAGTTTGAAGGAAGGCTGGAACAATGTCCCAGTTCAAAGACAAATAGACAAGAAGAATTCCCTCTTACTGGAGAGAGGGTCCACTTTTTTTGTTCAATTCAGGAGTTCAACTGATTGGATGAGGCCCACCCCCAATGGCTGGAGCAATCTGCTTTACTCAGTTGACTGACTCAAATGTTAATCTCATCCAGAGACACACTCACAGACACACAAAGAATACTGTTTGACCAAATATCTGGGTGCCCCATGGCTCAGTCAGGTTGACATATAAAATTAACCATCATATTTCCTGTTTACCATCACTCATCCACCCATCCATCTGTCCACCCATCCGTTTGTTCAATATACAGTGTAAGCACATACTATATGCCAAATTCAGGGCTAGGGACTAGGGACACACAAAAAAATAATGTGGCATCCATTTTTGGCACTAGAGCACACAGAGCCCCACGAACCTGCTCCCCAATGAAACTGGTCGAAGTTATTTTAAACCACAAAACAAAAACAAAAGAACCATTTAAAGTCTCTGGAAAGGGTTCTCAGGATGTACAACAAACCAAGAAACATTTATACAGGAAAATCTACTAAACTCAGTAAGAAAATAGACAGTTTGATATCTGAACCTCTTTCCTTCTGCCCAGCTCAGTGAGATGAAAACCATGCTGTAGACAGGTGCAGTCAAGAACACAAGGATCCTTTTCTCCCCAGCTTCCAGTCAGAGGGTGATGCCAGCATCTCTTATCCTGTCCCCAGCTACCTGTGGCTGAGACTAAGAGGTGAAAGTAGCCAAGAGGTGGTGGAGCAGGGGGGCTCTCTTCCAGCCAGCCTACACTTTGGGGTCAGAGGCTCCACCTTGGGTACAGTGTTAGTGAGTATACTGTATCCCTGATTACTCTTGTAACAACTCATAAGGTGATAGATCTATGCCAAGAAAAACAAGCTGAAAAGACCTAAGCCTTCTATCCCCAACCCCCTGTGCCAAGAACTCAACTCCCAAAATGAGTGAGGTGTTACTCAAAGAGAAGCACACCATTCTTCCCATTGCCAGTCTCAGAGGCTTTAAGCAGATGGAGAAGCAGACCACAAAGCAAAGAACTCCAAATCACTTCCTAAAGGAACTGACCTCATTTGCACCAGAGTATAGAAATTTAAGCCTACGGACACTCTCAAATACAATGGATTGGTGATAAAAGTAGTTGAGAGGAGATTGGTAGTTTCCTTAGAGATAGTTAACTCCAGACCAGTTAGTTGGCTGAAGAAAACCTGGGAAAGAATCTTGTAAATTGGTGGAGTTTAAAACCTGGGCATAGTTAGGCAAAGAGATAGTTACAGAAAGCCCCACCACTCTGCCAAAACCGCTGTCATTTCAAAGTGACTGTAGGCTTACCCAAAACTACATCCTGTGAAGAACAACATCAGAGGCTTAACTTTGTGGAGAGAGAGGAAAACAGACTTCACCAAAATAATCCAACAGTTACTAAACAAATAGACAAGAAATAAAAAGCCTGGGGGATGAAAAGTGCAATATCCAGAATTGTTGATAATATATTATCTAAAATGTCCAGTTTCTAATGAAAGATTATGAGACCTGCAAATAAATAGGAAAATATAAACTGTGCATTGGGAAAACAACCAGGAAACAGAAACTGCCAGATAGAGCAATCAGATGTTGGATTTAACAAAGGCCTCAAAGTAGCCATTATAAATGTGTTCAAAGAACTAAAGGAAACCTAAGTTAAAGAAGGAAAAGAAGGTCTGAGGACAATGTCACATCAAATGGATAATATAAGTAAAAAGACAGAAATTACAAAAAGGAACCAAGCAAAAATGATACAATGTACAATTGTACAAATGTACAATTGACTGATGTGAAAATTTCACTAGAAGGACTCAATAGTAGATTTGAACTGGCAGAAGAAAGAATTAGCTAACTTGAAAATAGATCAATAGAGTATGCAATTCAAAGAACAGAGAGGAAAAAAAGAAAAAGGAACAGAGCCTCTCAGAAACATGGGACATCACGAAGTGCATCAACATATATGTAATAGGAGTACTAGAGAAAGATAGAAGGAAAAGAAAGAATGTCTGGAAAAATAAGGATCCCAAGCTTCCCAAATTTTTTGAAAAACATTAATATATAGGAAATTCAATGAACTCTAAGTAGGTCAAACAGAAAGAGATTCACAGACACATTATATTACAGTTATAACACTGAAAACCAAAGACCAAGGACAAAATTTTGAAAGCAGCAAGAGAAAATGTCTTGTCACTTGCAAGGGAAACTCAACAAGATTTATAATTAACCCCTCATCAGAAACAATAGAGGTTAAAAGTTAATGAAATAACATATGCAGAGAGCTCAAAGAAAAAAAATTGTCAACCAAGAATCCAATATCTAGCAAAGCTATCTTTCAAAAACGACTGTGAAATAAAAGAAATTCCCAGATAAACAAAAACAGTAATTTTTGCCAGAAGACAAAACTATGAAGGGAAATTAAGTATTTTGTTAATACTAAAAAAAAAAAATTTAAAACAAATTCTTCAGGCTGAAAGAAAGTAACCCCAGATGGTAATTTGAATCCACACAAATAAAGAACACCAGTAAATATCATTATGTAAATATAAAAGACAGTCTTCTTTCCAATGTCTGCAAATGTCTTCTTTCTTCTCTGTACTGATTTTAAAAGCAATTTTTTGATTTATACATAATACGTATATAATGTAGTGTTGGTCTTATAACACATAGAAACGTAATATCTTTGCCAATAAAAGCACAAAGGAAGTGGGTGGAAACAAAGCTGTGTTGAACTAAGGAAGTGAGTCCAGATGGTAATTTGAATTCACAAGAACAAATGAAGAGAATCAGAAGTAATAAATAAGAAGGCTAATATTTTTAAAAGCTGTAACTATGTAATTTGGCTTCCTTTAGTTTCTTTTTCAAAAGATATAAAATTAGGGGCACCTGGGTGGCTCCACTGGTTAAGCATCTGCCTTCAGCTCAGGTCATGATCCCAGGGTCCTGGGATTGAGTCCCTTGTGAGGTTCCCTGTTCAGCAGGGAGCCTGCTTCTCCCTCTGTGTGCTGCTCCCCCTGTTTGTGTACTCTCTCTCTCTGTCAAATAAAATAAAAATCTTTAATCAAAAAAGATATAAAATTATAAAAAGTAGTCATTTTAATAATATATTTTGGGGTTCATAACACTGATATATATAATATATATAAAAATAATACCACAAAAGTGGGGAAGGGAAAAGAGCTATATAGGAGTAAGATTTGTATATCTTACTGGAATTTAGTATAAATCTGAAACTGATTCTGATAAGTTAAGATGCATATAGTTAAGTTATCCTAGGGCAATCACAAGGAAACAACTCAAAAACTTTAGTGAAAAAAATCATTACAGGAATTAAATTGTACATTAGAAGACAATCACCTAATACAAGAGAAAGCAGGAAAGGAGAAACAGAGGAACAAAAAGTGACAGAGATATAAGAAACATAGTAAATAAAGAGTAAAAGGGAAGATGATAGTAATATTCAATGTGAATGAATTAAAGGTAATCCCAAGGCAAAGTTTGTCTGGATGAAAATACAAGATATAACTATATACAATCTACAGGAAACACAATTTAAATTCAAAGATACAAATAGGTGTGTCCGGTGGCTCAGTCCATTAGGTTCTGACTCCTGGTTTTGGCTCAGGTCATGATTGCAGGGTCATGAGATTGAGCCCTGAGTTGGGCTCTGTGCTCAGCAGGGAATCTGCGTGGAGATTCTCTCCTTTTGCCCCTCCCCCGTCTCATGCATTCTCCTTCTCTCTCTCTCTCTCTCTCTCTCCCCCTCCCTGTCTCTAAAATAAATAAATAAATCTTAAAAAAAAAAAAAGATGACTAGATTGAAAATGAGGGATAGAAAAAGTCCATGAAAATAACCAAAAGAGATCTGGGATGGCTATACTAATATCAGACAAAATGGGCTTTAATTTTTTGAGAAAAACTGTTACAAGAGCCAAAAAAAGATACTATATATTGGTAAAAAGTTCAATCCATCAAGAAGATACAACAATTATAAACACATCAGTACCTCACAAGAGAGCCTACAAATACATGAAGCCAACATTGATTGACTTGAACGGAGAAATAGACAATTCTACAGTAATAATTAAAAACTTCCATACCCCACTTTCAATAAAGGATAGAACAACCAAGTAGAAGGTCAATAAAGAGAAAACAGACATCAATAACAGTATAAACCAACTCGAGTTAATAGACATTTATAGAACACTCTGTCCCAAGCAGAATACACACTTTTCTCAAGCACCTGGGGAACATTCTGCAGTATAGACCATATCTGAGGCCATTAAACTAGTCTTAATACATCTTAAAAGACTGACAAAAAGCACAAAGTATCTATTCTGACCACAGTGGAATGAAATTAGAAATGAAAAGAAGAAATCAACAGAAGGCAAACTTTGGAGCTTATTACAGAAAAGTGGAACCTCTTGAGGCTTGTGACATATGGAAATTATAGAACTGAAGTCAAGTATTAAAGGTCCTTGAAGAAGGAGAGCAGAAGATGGGCTCCTCCCTACATCTCTAGCACCATAAACAACCACTGCTTAACTCAGGTATTATTATCCAATGCAGGTAATTTTCTGCACACATCATGCTATTTCTCGACTCCATGATTTTGTTAAAACTAACCCTTCTCTCTGGAAGACCCTTCTTTCCTCCTCCCTTGCCCCAAACACACACAAAGTTCCCCAACTTTCCTCTCCTACTTATCTGTCCAGTCTTGGTCCATTGTTAATTCAGCTAAAAATTTTTCACTCATTTCTACTGGGCATGACATCTCTGCTAAGAGTGGTGATACAACATTAAACTAAGAAGTTAAGATCCCTACATTCCCAAAACATATTCTTATAGAGGGAACCAATGTCACAAAAGAGGAAATCAATAAACTAGATGATGACAGGTCTATAGTAAGTGTGCCACAAAGGGAATGGGGGGATGATCTGAGATAGACTAATGGGGGCATGTGGTACCATTCATACAGATACACTAACAGGTATTTGCTTGTCTTTTTCCTCTTCTTTTTAGGCACAAAACCAGACTACCTTTCCCAGCCTCTTTTTGCATCCAGGTATGACCATTCTAGCCAATGGAATATGAGTGGAACTGATATGTGTCATTTCAGGGTCAAAGTTTTTAAGATCCAGCTCTGTCCCCTCCATTCTGCCAGCTAGATGTAAACAATAGTGAGGTCCAAGAAGACAGCATGGCCTCAAGATGGATCTTTGTTTGAATCTTTGCATCAAGAAAACCACTTGGCAACTAGGAATGCCCACGTGGGACTATTGCAGAAGTAACAAAATTCACTGTCTACACATTGGAATTTATTTGTGACCATAGCCTAACCCATTTGAGCAAATGCAGAATGCTTTAGCTACAGTACCCAGGAAATGCCTGTCAAAGGATCTGGTGCTGGGTGTGAATAAAGAAGGGGAAGAAATGGCCAAGCTGAGAGCAGGAACCCTCCTGGCAGAGGGAACAGCACAAGTAAAGGCTCTGAGCTGAGAAAGAGCATAGCATGTTCAAAGAACAAGAAGCAAAGCCAGGACAGCCACCGTGCAGCAAATAGGGAAAGAATGGAATTAAGTGAGCCAAAGTAGTAAATAGGAGCCAGATCATTCTTAGCCTTCATCGCTTCCTGGAAGCCGCCATCTAAAACATTCACCATGATCACTACCAGCTCAGCTGGGCGACCAATCCTGGAGCTCCCACGGTAACCATGAGTCTGCCTCTTTCACCACCTTTTTATCCCCTTATAATGATCTGTTTATGTGTTGGTTACTGTCTAGATAATGAGCTTTTTTGAAAAAATTATCCATTCATCTGTTTTTCTCCAGCATGCATGCCAACACGTATAGGTGCCCAATAAATGTTTCTGGTATACATGGATTAACCAAATGGTGGCCTTGCAGCTCTCCACATGACATCTACTGGGACTCACGTGATGAGAGTGGTGCTAGGGAGCAAAGAAAGACGCTGAGACAACTCATCTCCATACACACTGCTAGTGTGATCTGACCTCCTTTCACAAAGTCCTTCCCTCCTCCCACCCACCCTTCCTTCAGATTCTTTCTAAGGATGACCCATTTCTAAGATTTCTTCAAGATAACAGGTTGTTGGGAGCCTTCATTAAAGAGGAAGGTTTCCCCTTCAATGAAAATGACTGGGAACAGTGAAAAGAAGCTGAAGGCCCCCTGCCAATACAATGACCCAGTTAGGAACCAAAACAAAGAATAGATAAATCAAGGGAATAAAAGTCTCCCCATTGTACCCTTCCGTCTTCTCTACTCACTGCAGTGATTTCTATGAAGTTTCAAACTTGAGGAGCTAATTTATTTCCCTAGAATTGGAAAACGACATCTCCTACCTCAAAAGTTCTTCCCAGAGAAGTGGAGATATAATTTTATTCACTGTAATGATGTGAGGAGGTCAGTTTTTATTCTCACTGCTAAGAGAGCACACTTCTTTCCATTATTTCACCTTCTTTTCCTGCCTCTCCTCCCTACCTCCATATACCTTAGAAAACTCATTTTCACCTGTGGCTCTCAAGGCAACTCAGCAACAATTCTCCACTTACTAATATTGGGGTGGGCCAAGTGTTGGAAGGCATAACAGAGGACTGGTATAGTGGGGAAAAGGAAATTATATGCTTTTGGGAAGTGTGTTTTAAATATTTCTACTGAATGATCTCCTAAAAGCAAAGAAAAATGAAAGAATACATCTTAGGATCTGAGGTCAGAGCTTGAAACAGGTACAGACAAGCCTGAGAAATTTTTGAAGTTTCTTCTTTTATCTTCAAAATTGTTGCAAGAGTTTTATCAGACTCTCTCTCTCTCTCTCTCTCTCTCTCTCTCCTCTATGTTTGTATTAAAATTAAAATATTCTGTCAGTCAAATGTTTGAGTAAATTGGCAAGACAAACACCATGAAGTTTATACTGTGCCTTCAGATGCTTATATTTCCCAAGCACATCATCACCCCCTTGAATGTACTCCCTTTTTATTTTATTGTATTTTGGGGGAGATTTATTTATTTGAGAGAGAGAGAGAGAGAGAGTGAGTGAGAGAGTGAGGGGAGGGGTAGAAGAAGAGAGAGAGAGAATTTCAAGCAGACTCCACGTTGACCATGGAGCCCAATCGAGTGCAGAGCTCGATCCCACCACCCTGAGATCATGGCCTAAGCCAAAACCAAGAGTGCAAGGCTCAGCCGAGTACACCACCTGAGCGCCCCATTTAACCCTATTTTAGAGGCTTGTTTCCAGGACATTCATCCTTGCAAATTCCAGACAAGCAGGCATAGGGCATTGAGGTTACCTTTAAGTTTCAGTAAGACCATGGGAGACCAGATTCTCCATCACCCCTATTTTAAGGCCATCTCATTTGGGCATTTTTAAAAATCTGTTAGGGAAGATGTCAGAGATAGAAGAGGACAGAATTTACCCTTATGCCACTCTTTATGGCTGCTGATAGCTAAGCATAAATTTACAGCAGGTGTCATTTTTTATTTCCTTATGATCCATGGGCAGGTAATTGAGACATGAGCATGGAACACAGAAAGGTGGGCAGAGGTTGCTCAAGACAGCTCTTAGTTCACCAAGCTTTGGTTTCTTGTGAGCCCCATTCGTCTCCTCTACTCGACAGCCTAATCCATTTTCTCCTTCTTATCAGAGGACTCCAGAATGGGACGTGACTGGAGTTACTCTTACCTCATCTGAAATTTCTGAGCGTGACAGAACACAGGATAATTGTAGCTTCGGATATATTTTTTTTCCCAACTACAATATGATTTTGTTTTTTTCTGTTGCTCTAGCAAATTGTCATTTTCATTGCAAAAGAAATGTTATTCCATAAATATTTTCCCTGTCTTGTCAATGCATTAATGAAACACAAATCTATGGTGCAGTAGGACTCCACACTATAGAAAATATTTTGTAATTTCCATATTTCTTTTGTGTTGATTTTTCTTCCAATACTTTTATTATTTTTATTTATTATTTTATTATTATTATTATTCCAATATTTTTACTCAAAGACTTGCCAACCTGTGGACTCAGGACCAAGTTCAGTGATTTTTTTTTTCTTTTCTAGGAAACAGGAGGGAGAATTCCCTCTATGCTTCATCTAGGACAGGTGCAAAAGAAGATGTTCCTGCCCAAGAAACACACACCTCTGTTATGGAAAACAGCAAAGATGCCTTTTTTATTTCTCAGTAGTATCACATCAGTTTTACCCTAGAACCACCAGTCAACAACTCTCTACTTTGTTTTCATTTTATATACAGAAAGACTGAAATTCCTATGGCTTATAGCAAGTTAAAGAAGACAATTACTGGTCCAATATCTTACTCATTAGAAAGGTCTCCAAAATGCCTGACAGAGCCCCAATATTTTAAAACCATTTGCCTTGAAACTTCTTCACAGTGGTGTCTGTTTCTGACCCATCTTTATGTCTTGACTGTAGAAGGTAGAGAGTCTAACCACGGTCATATAATATAGTTTTGGTGAATGTAAGAATAAAAATTGGTCAGTACAGGAAACCAGTAGCTTTGCCATACAATCACAGAGCTAAGGCAATATCGCAGAGATAACATGCTGAGGAAATGGTGAGAAAAAGTTACTATTGTATTTGTAACTTCCAAGGTTAAAGAAGTTGCTCAAACCATTCTTTCAGTAACCTATTAAGTTTTGTCTTCAGTTAACCCAGGTAAATTATTTTTGAAAGATTTTATTTATTTGTTTGAGAACGAGAGAGAGCAGGAGCAGTGGGGAGGGGCAGAGGGAGAGGGAGAACCAATCTCCCTCTTGAGCAGGGAGCCCGTTAGGGGGGCTAGATCCCAGGACCCAGAGATCGTGACATCAGTGGAAGGCAGACACATAATCAACTGAACCACCCAGGCATCCTCCCCTACCCCAGCTAAATCTTTTAAAATCAAAGTTTATCCTGCATTCTCTCTTGAATGAAGCTGTTACCATATTTGTAGTATTTCCTATGCAAACGTAAGCTAAGCCAAGGTCTCCCACCATTCAAGTGCTATGCATTTGTTCCTGTCTTGGGAACGATGGTCGCCCTGGTTGGCAATCACAGGTGCCCTTCAGAGGTGATCTATAGGCACGTCCATATCTCCTCTGGGGGCAAGGCACTCTGGAGAAGACTTGGGAAGAGTTATTCAGCACATTAGGATCAGAAAAGAAGAAGGGGACTCAGAAGGAACAAACTCCATGAGATGTCTCCTGGGTTTGCTTTCCAACTGCTGCTCTCAGGATGTTTTCATGGCTTCTTCCAAAGACCTGTTTCTTAAAAGAAGCAGACGGCTCCAGCACAGCTATCAAGGTAAGCCCTGGGGATCTTGCTCTTAGCTTTCTTTCCTGACTCCCAGTAGTGGCTGATAATTTCTGGCTGACCAGCTAATGAGGGATTCCGGGACGGAGAAGTGAGGACTGCATCTCTTGAACATCTTTGCCAGGCACCTGACTGGATATTTTGCTGTGCTGTCCGGGTAGTTCTCACAACAGCACAGGATATAATTCTCCATTTACAGGTGTAGAAATTGAGGTTCAAAGAGCACAATAACTTTCCCAAGTCCACATACTGTAGAAGTCATGTAGTATGTCATGCATGTAGTCCACAGCAGCAAGAACTGTAAAGAAGTCAAGAAAGAAAGGCACTCCATCTGGAAGTGCTCCGTGGGGTCCCCCTGGTCAGAACCATCTTGAATAGGAGATGCTGTAGAGTCCTCCCTGTTGGACAGCTGTGGGAAGGCATGCAGGATCCCCCCACAGACCCTTGGAGCACTGCTCAGAACTGGCTAGGGATTTTCACAAAGACCTCCCACCACACTATACCCTTCAGGGATGGTGGGGTAGGAAATCAGTGACCACAGTCTGGTTTTTCAGAGAAGATGCAAAGGGGTAAAGAATTTCTCCTTCAGAAACCCTGATTTTAAGCTGGAGCAAATTGCAAGGTTCTCCAAAGTGCCCTAGCTCTCAGAATCTCAGCTACTGGAGAAAGTTTAATTTCTTTTCTGTTTGTTTGTCCTGAGTTTTCCTATTTTGAGCTTCAGGAATTGTTTTAGGCGAGGGGGAAAGATGAGCAATTGGTCTGCATTTACTCTCTTCATGTAAAACTTCTTTCTTTCTTCCTTTCTTTCTTTTTTAAGATTTTATTTATTTATTTATTTGAGAGAGAGAGAGTGAGAGAGAGCTAGCACACAAGAAGGCAGAGAGGCAGGCAGAGGCAGAGAGAGAAGCAGGCTCCCCGCCAAGCAAGGAGCCCGACGCGGGACTTGATCCCAGGAATCTGGGACCACGACCCAAGCTGAAGGCAGCGGCCCAACCCACTGAGCTACCCAGGCGTCCCTGTAAATCTTATTTCTCTCTGACTTCATCTGTTCATACTAAAACAGTCCTGATGGTCTTAGTCTGCTTCACACAGAAACATCAATACATGCTCTAGCTCAGTACCCATTCTCTTAACCATCAGTCAGGTTAGTGGCCCCAGGCAGAGTGGAACCACCACAGATTCCAAGCTCCATGGCCACGGGAACCATGTGTCAATATTCTATCCCTGGTGCCCAAGAAAATGCCTGAAACAGAAATGTTTTTACTAGTACTGTTGAATTCAATGCATTTTTAAAAAGAAATTGGAGAGCTGGAATGAATCTACAGAGGATGGAACTCAAACCCCTCACTGTACAGAAGAGAAGCAGAAGAACACGATAGATTGTTCGTGGATATGCAGGTAGCAAGTGGCATAGCCATGGCTAGAAGCCACATTTGGTCCACTGCTCTCTGCCACACAGCCTCAAAATTGAAGCAGGCTCCATAGTTTCTAATTGACTCTCTTTTAATAACTTGGTTCTGCTTTTAGAATCATATAGGGTCAGATGTGATTTGTAGACTCACTTGCAAATGATTAAATGGCCCCCACTTAAAGCACTACATTAGATAAAATGCTTTTGGCTGCAAGAGACAGAAAATCCAAGCTAACAGGCTTAATGAAGAATTTTATTGGCTCACTTAATTGGAAGTCCTAAGGTAAGTCAGGACTTACATACGACTTGTGGCAGCTCCTAGCCTGTCTTCTTGTGACCCCATGACTCTGCCCTGCTCCCTGTTGCTATTCTCAAATAGGCAGTGAATGGTTATGATAGTCCCGGTCCTCCTGTCCGTACTCTACAAGATCAGAGGAAGGGACTGTCTTCCCGTGTATCTCTGTTAGGGACAGGGAAACTTACCTGAAGCTCCTAATGAACTTCCTCTTACCATGTATGATGCTTAATTATTGTCAACTTGAATGGGCTAACGATGTCCAGATAGCTGGGAGAATATTAGTTCTGAGTTTCTCTGCAACAGTGTTTCTAAAAGAGATTAGCATTTGAACTGGTAGACTGAGTAACGAGCATCGCTTTCATCCATAGGGATGGGCATCATCTGATCCACTGAGGGTCCAGAGAGAAGAAAAAGGTGAAAGAAGGGCAAATTTGGGGGCACCGGAGTGGCTCAGTTGGTTAAGTGTCCTACTCTAGGTTTCGGTTCAGGTCATGATCTCAGGGTCGTGGGATTGAGCCCCTCATGGAGCTGCACTTACAGAGGAGTCTGCTTGATATTCTCTCTCTCTCTCCCTCCACACAACTGCATGCCCCCACTCTCTCAAAATATATAAATGAAATTTAAAAAATTAGATAAATAAGGACAAATTTGCCCTCTCCACTTGAGCTGGGACATCCATTTTCTCTTGCCCTCAGACATTGGCTTTCCTGGTTCCCTTTGGGCTTGGACTGTATTAATTACACTATCAGCTCTCCTGCCAATTCCTATAATCTCTCTCAATCTCTACTCCCACTCCCGTGTGTGTGTGTGTGTGTGTGTGTGTGTGTGTGTGTCTACCACAGAATAAATTGTTTCTATTTTTCTGGAAAACTCTAATCTGCCACATTTAGGACATACAGACATGGAAGAAGGTCACCAAAAAAAAAAAAAAAGCAGCTTACAGTTTCTGAGAGGGAATTCCTGGCCAAGGTTATAGCCCATGGGGAGGGAAGAAGCAAAGAGTCACACTCCTGGGGCAAGGAGAATCCTAGGGAGCTTACCTTAACAGGAAGTTGGGAGCAAAGATCAAAGGATTCAGCCTGGTTGTAAAAAGAGAAACAAAGGCAAGATTCAAGTGGTGTGATGTTAAACCCTAGGGTGTTTAAAATTTAAGACTCCACTCAAGCAATGATCGCTCTTGAGAAGTGCAGATTCTAAAGTGAAAGATTGGGGAGGGGGGAGGAGGAAGAATTCAGAGGCAAGAACCAGCTCAAAGACTCCTCTGTCTGCTGTGTCTTCCTTGTTTGTGTCTCCCACCCTGAATTTTTCACAGAGTTGGCCAATACCTGGGATGTTTTGCCACCATTTTATATTCCCCACTCCCCATTACTTGCCTTGATAATGGACTTCAATTTCCAGCCCCATGTGGAGGCCCAGGGGTAGTTCCTGTTAACCTATACCAGCAATATCAAGATGTTTGTAAGGGTCATGACCCATTCTTGATGTGATCAGTCTATTCATTAGTCAATCATTTCTTAAGACATACCCTAGTCAGAAAGAGTGAAGTTGTCTTCCTAGTCAGACAATGATGTTATAGCGCCACAGAGCTCGGAAAGTCCTTCCAAGATGGCTTCGTTCAAACTTCCAAATTCTTACTGAAGTTGGTTTTACCAGTCTACAATCTGATTTTGTAAATATATTCTTACTTTCTCACTCTAATAGTCAAGGGACTACAAGTTCTATCTAGAATGGTGCTTGAATGTTCTACTCAATAATGACAGACTGGGTGAGCCAGATCCACAAACTACAATCCAGGGTCACCCCCTCGTGAACGAGGGGGCAACCAGAACTAAAGTTTTTCTATTCCTTGGGGTTTCTGTATTACAAAAGCAAATATATACATATACATATATATATATTTTTTTTTTTTTACTTTACCATAGCTATGTTTCATCATACCTTCCTTCAAAACATATTACAGTATTTTGCAGATTTCCTCTTTCCATTCATATTCAAGTAGAGAGAAATTATTATTTAAAAAAAAAAAAGAGCTTCCCAAAGGACTCACTGAGGTAAAGAATAGTGAAGACACCTTGTCACATAGCTCCATTCAGTTTCAAACAGTTGTCTCCTTTGCTTTTCAGACTAATAGTTAAATCTCCCTAGTCCCACTCCAAGGCAAAGAAAATGCTGCTAGCTTTGTCAACAGCAAATAAAACACGGGTAACTACTTTATAGTCAGTTCGTGTATTTATCTCTCAGCATCCATTATGAATCTATTATGAATCAAGCTATACTGGGCATCTCTGGGAAAGAGCGTGTGAAGCTTTCTCGCAGAACAAAAAACAATAACACCCATATTCATGGATTGTGATATTCTCGGATAGCCATATGTGACTTTTGTGTCTTCAAAATATTTTATTCTGTTGATACATAAAAGGTTTGAAAATGTTGTTTTCTCGGCCTCTGCCGTTCAGGGAGGCTAGCTGGCAGCTAGCTGGATTTTTTTTTTTTTTTTCTGATTCGTATGCAAAACCTATATGGGAAACCCCCTTCCGACATAAGAAGTTCATCATCTCTCCAAGAGCAAAATGTGTGCCCTGCTTTCTTGGGCCACAAAAGGCACTGGGCTTTAACAGAAAGCGACTGCTAATAAGTTATAAAACAAATGGGGCCCCATTAGTGACCGTTTTTAATGGTACCATTGAATCAAACAGGGCTCTCCCTGACTCTGAATCAAGTCTGGCATAGCAACATAAGAATGTTGTATCGGGGCTTCTGGGTGGTTCAGTGGGTTAAGCGTCTGCCTTTGGCTCAAGTTATGATCTCAGGTTCCTGGGGTCAAGCCCCACATGGGGCTCCCTGATCAGTGGGGAGTCTGCTTCTCTGTCTCCCTCTACCCCTCCCCCTACTCATGCTCTTCCTATCTCCCTCTCTCTCTCAAATAAATTAATAAAACCTTAAAAAAATATGCTGTATCATAAGGAGAAGGAAGGTACATGGTTATATTTTATTTATTAGTATCTCATCTAGTCATAGGAAGCATTTAAGGCACCTTACATAGAGACTCACAGGGTAAGGAGAAGAAAAGTAAAACAGGTGAAGTAAGTGAGAAAAGTAAAGCCAAAGGAAAGGGAGGACAGTATATAAAAATTGTGTGGCATTTGAGATGCAAAGTCATACGTCAATGCCTGAACTTTTCACCCAAGAAATATGCATAAGTATGTCTTACTTTTAGAGAACCGACTACATGCAAATCCAGGCAAAAAGCCAGAGAACTTAGGAAACTAATACTTTACCAAAGAATTCATCACTACAGGCATACCTCCTCTTATTAACCAGATACTTTATTTTCTTTAACAAATTAAACGTTTGCGGGTCACCTGGGTGGCTCAGTGGGTTAAGCCTCTGCCTTCGGCTCAGGTCATGATCTCAGGGTCCTGGGATCGAGTCCCGCATGGGGTTCTCTGCTCAGCAGGGAGCCTGCTTCCCCTTCTCTCTGCCTCTCTGCCTGCCTCTCTGCCTGCTTGTGATCTCTGTCAAATAAATAAATAAAATCTTAAAAAGAGATTAAACGTTTGTGGCAACACCACATCAAGAAAGTCTTCTCTTGCCATTTTCCAACAGGATTTGCTCACTTTGTTTTTCTGTGTCACATTTGGGCAATTCTCACAATATTTCAAACTTGTTCATTATTATTAAATGTGTTAAGGTCCTCGGTGATCAGTGATCTTTGATGTTACTTTTGTAATTGTTTTGGGGGACCGTGAACCACATCCATATAAGATGGCAAGTTTAATAAACATCCTGTTTATTGGGACTGCTTCACTGACTAGCCTTTCCCCCATCTCTCCCTCTCCTGGAGCCTCTCTAGTCTCTGAGACACAATAATAATGAAATGAGTCCCATTAATAATTTTACAGTGGCCTCTAAGTGTTAAGTAAAAGAAAGACTCACAGGTCCCTCACTTTAAATCAAAAGCTAAAAATGATTAAGCTCAGTGAGAAAGGCACATTGAAAGCTGAGACGGGCCAAAAGCTAGGACTCTTATGCCAAGCGGGGAGCCAAGTTATTCATACAGAGGAGAAGTTCTTGAGGAAAATTAAAAGTGCTACTCCAGTGAACACACAGAAGATAAGAAAGCTGATAGGTAGAAAGACTGAGTGGTCTTGACAGAAGATCAAACCAGCCACGACATTCCCTGAAACCAAAACCTAATCTGGAGCCAGGCCCTGACTCTCTTCAGCTCTGTGGAGGCTGAGAGAGGTGAGGAGGCTGCAGAAGGAAAGTCTGAAGCTGGCAGAGGTGGGTTCATGAGGTTTAAGGAAGTGCAGGGTGAAGCAGCATGTGCCAAGGGAAAAGCTGCAGCAAGTTCTCCAGAAGATCGAGCCAAGATCATTAATGAAGGCGGCTGCACTAAACAACAGATTTTCAATGTAGACGAAACATCCTTCTATTGGAAGAAGATGCCATCCAGGACTTTCATGGCTAAAGAGAAGTCAATGCCTGTCTTCAAAGCTTCAAAGCACAGAGTGACTCTCTCATTAGGGACTAATGAGCTGGTGACTTAAAGCTGAAGCCAATGCCCATTTTGTAGAGCAAAAATCCTAGGTCCCTTAAGAATGATGCTAAATTTACTCTGCCTGTTCTCTATAAATGGAACAACAAAGCCCGATGACAGCACATCTGTTTACAAGATGGTTTGCTGAATATCTTAAGCCCACTGTTGAGACCTACTGCTCAGGAAAAAAGATTCCTTTTGAAATATGACGGCTCATTGACAACACACCAGGTCACCCAGGAGCTGGTGGAGATGGACGAGATGTATGTTGTTCTCATGCCTGCTGACACAACATCCGTTCTGCAGCCCATGGATCAAGGAGTCACTTCGACTTTCAAGTCTTACTGTTTAAGAAATACATTTTGTAAGGCCACAGCTCCTAGAGACAGTCATTCCTCTGATGGATCTGGACAAAGCAAATTGAAAACCTTCCGGAAAGCATTCACCATTCTAGATGTTCTAGATGCCAGTAAGAGCATTCATGATTCATGGGAAGAGGTCAAAATATCAACATGAACAGGAGTTTGGAAAAAGTTGATTCCCACCCGCAAGGATGACTTGGAGGGTTCAGGATGTCAGTGGAGGAAGTCACCGCAGAAGTGGTGGAAAGAGCTGGAGAACCAGCGTTAGACGTGGAGCCTGAAGATGGACTGAGCTGCTGCTGTCTTGTGATCAAAACTATACGGAGGAGGAGTTGCTTCTGATGAATGAACAAAAACTGTGGTTTCTTGTAATTGAATCTGCTCCTGGTGATGATGCCGTGAAGACTGTTGGAATGGCGATGAAGGATTTAGAATACTGCATAAACATGGGTGATCAAGCAACACCAGGGTTTGAAAGAATTAACTCCAATTCAGAAAGAAGTTCTACGGTGGATAAATGCTACCAAACAGCATCAGACACTTTAGAGAAATCATTCATAAAAGGAAGAGTCAAAAAATAAATAAATATAAATAAATGTATAAATAAATAAATAAATAAATAAAAGGAAGAGTCCATCGGTGTGGCACACTTCATCGTTCTCTTATCTTAAGAAATGGCCATAGACACCTCCCCCTGCAGCAACCACCACGCTGATCAGACAGCAGCCATCCTCACCAAAGCAAGACCATCCACAGGTAGAAAGGTTATGACTTGCTGAAAGCTCCAATGACATTCAGCATTTTTTTTTTAGCAATTAAGTATTTTTAATTAAGGTATGAACATTTTTCAGATAAGGGACCATTACACACTTAACAGACTATGGCGTAGTATAAACATAACTTTTATATGCACTGAGAAACCAAAAAATTCATTTGACTTGCTTTATTGCAATATTTGCTTTCTTGTAGTGGTGTGAACTAAACCCACAATGTCTCTTGTGTGCCTATATGTTCCTATTTAGTGGTGCTTTTGCACTTCATATACATTCATGTTGTTGTAGATAAAGCTCAGTTTATCTATATATGGCATTTTAAATCCTTTCTGCTGATAGACGTAAGTAAATCATTTCTATTGCAAAGGATGTAAGTGCACAAACTATGCAGGGTATGGTGTTGAGAACTGACTTAGAAATTTTTTTTATGTAATTTAATTTTTTTTCAGTGTTCCAAAATTCACTCTTTATGCACCACACCCAGTGCTCCATGAGATATTTAATCAAAAACATGCATGGTGGGTGCCTGGGTGGCTCAGTCAGTTAAGCATCTGCCTTCAGCTCAAGTCATGATCTCAGGGTCCTGGGATCAAGTCCCAGATGGGGCTCCCAGCTCAGAGGGGAGTCAGCTTCTCCCTCTCCCTTTGTCCCTCACTCCACTGTGTTCTCTCTCTTTCTCTCTCTCTCAAATAAATAAATAAAATCTTTAAAAAAAAAAATGCCTGGTAAGCAACCACCACCACCAACAGCATATGCCTTTCCAATAAGGCCCAGATGCCTTGTCCCCAATCAACCGTAGGTGGAAATCACACCCTTGTAAGTTCTCATCCTAACTCCTTCCTCATCCTCTAAAAAAGTCCCATCATAATGTTTACTAGGTTTTAACATCCTTGAGAACAAGCCTATCCACCTGAACCACCCCGCTCAACACTATGAATTCAGTAGGAGCCTAAAATATTTCCTGATGTTTGCACGGGGAAAAGAGGGAACACATTTCTTATTTTTAAATGATTTTTATTAACATACAATATATTATTTGCCCTAGGGATACAGGTCTGTGAATCATCAGGCTTACACGTTTCACAGCACTCACCATAGCCAATACCCTCCCCAATGTCCATAACTCAGCCACCCTATCCCTACCCCCCTCTCCCCAGCACCCCTCAGTTTGTTTTGTGAGATTAAGAGTCTTTTATGGTTTTTCTCCCTCCTGATCCCATCTTGTTTCATTTTCTCCTCCCCTACCCCCGCAACCCCCCTGTCCTGCCTCTCGAATTCCTCATATCATAGAGATCATATGATAATTGTCTTTCTCTGACTGACTTATTTCGCTCAACATAATATCCTCTAGTTCTATCCATGTCATTGCAAATGGCAAGATTTCATTTCTTTTGATGGCTGCATAGTATTTCATTGTATATATATACCCCATCTTCTTTATCCACTCATCTGCTGATGGACATCTAGGTTCTTTCCATAGTTTGACTATTGTGGACATTGCTGCCATAAACATTTGGGTGCACGTGCCCCTTCAGATCACTACATTTGTATCCTTAGGGTAAATACCCAGTAGTGCAATTGCTGGGTCGTAGGGTAGCTCTATTTTCAACTTTTTGAGAAATCTCCATGCTGTTTTCCAGACTGGCTGCACCAGCTTGCATTCCCACCAACAGTGTAGGAGGGTTCCCCTTTCTCCGCATCCTCGCCAACATCTGTCGTTTCCTGACTTGTTAATTTTAGCCATTCTGACTGGTGTGAGGTGGTATCTCATTGTGGTTTTGATTTGTATTAGAGAACACATTTCTTACTGATTTCCCCATCCATGGTTTTTACAGGTCAGAGGAAGTAAGGTTCAGGTTCATGCACACATTTCAGCCCAGCAGTAGATTAATTTTGGGCTCCCACTCTGATGTTGCAGGACTGACCACCACTAGCTCAGCAGTGCCTTATAAGGGCGGGGACAGGTCGATAGAGTAGGGAGATGGGGCAAAAGGAAGAGGCCTTGCTAGGTAAGAAAGAGGTGACACAGCTGGTTTGACATAAAAAAGATAAGAGGGTCAGATATGAACAAGAAACCAAGTCACTGCCATGAATGGTCTCAAGGCAAGTGGGAGGAGATGCCCTTGACCTTTCCATTTTTATATCTCAAGAAACAATACTCTGTGGGGTTTTCCCTCTTCAGGGCTGCCTTTGACATTCATTCTAATCATAAATGTCAGAGTTGTTGCTGAAGAGTGATTAAAAAGCCCTAACTCTGAGGTTTCCAGGATAGTCCTGGAACTGAAAACCTCCTGAGGTCAGTCCTGCTATGTATTCTCTTTTAGCTATTTTTTACCATCTAGATTTGCCAGTCATTTCTTTAACTCTGTGTGTGTGTGTGTGCGTGTGTGTGCATGTGCTTAGGGAAAAATAATCCATTTCAACCAGAAGAAAGCTTCCTTTTTAAGTTTTTGCAAAGCCAAAATAAATTCTGAATATGAGAGTCGTATCTTTAAGAATGCTCTGGGCTATTCTTCCAAAGTAGTTCTTAAAATATATTGGAAATAATGTGGTCCAGTTAAAAGGAAAGTACTAAAGTTTTGCTTTTAAAATAAGTAGTATGGTGTGGAGTCCCTTCTTAGTGTTCACATAAAATCCTTGAACAGCTAAATCCACCAAAAAAGGTCAAATAAAAATCTGTGCCTTTAAATTTTTTCTTGCTTAAAGTTTGGGGGTTTTTTTGTAATTTATTTTTGCATTGATTGTTGGATAATGATGTACTACAGAAATATATAAAACACAAGCTGTCTCTTATTCTGTTTGGTGATAAAATGCTCAATTAAAAACAGGTTATGTTGCATGCCCTTGGCATCCTGTACTGATACCGTATTGTTCAGAAGAGTACATGTCACCCTAAATAATTTCACATGCATCTGTTTTATTAGTAGGTGCTAATTAAACATGCATCTTGTGGAGTGACTTCCCATAAGATCATTTTGCAGTTTCCTGTATTATTTATGTAACACTTTGGTATCTGTGGGTCACAGATCCTACTAGAAACTTTTCCTCCTAAAATTATTAATGAAAAGTGAAGTCCCTCTCTATAGTATTTTTCCAGACATGCTTGGAAATATATTCCAGGGCAAAATTTGAAACAAACAAAAATGTGTTAGTAATATACACAGTGTTATCTATTTCCCAGAAGATTTATAAGCCACCACAAATGTTCATTAATAGACGGTAATGCTCTCTTTTCGCTGAAGGTCTACAACTCCTCCCCCCACCACCCCAATATCCATCCAGTCCCATTGTTGGGGCCAAAATATCCACGCAAGTCATGGTCAATATGAAGATGGCCGAGGGCAAGCTCCTCTGGTGCAGGGAGCTGCCTTGCCTAAACGCTCTGCATAGCCCAACAGATCATACCCACTGACTCAGTCTGGCCGACATAGGGCTGCTTCTTCTGCCCCCCCGCCTCTTTCCAAACTTGTGTCGAAACCTCAAATCCATGGCCATTACTTGCTTCAGAAAGGACCACCACCCTTTCTTCTTCTGTTTCCCATGCAGTGTTACACCACCATGCTGGTCTGCATTCAAGTAAATCATTCCAGAGCCATATGCATGTAGGTAGTTTTGTAACATAAGGCAAAGCCCTGGACTGCTCTGGGTCTTCTTTTCTTTTCTTTTCCTCGTCCTCCTCCTCCTCTTCTTCTCCTCGTCCTCCTCTTCCTCCTCCTCCTTCTTCTTCTCCTTCTCCTTCTCCTTCTTCTTTTTTAAGATTGATTTTGTTTGTTTGTTTGTTTTAGAGAGACAGAGAGCAAGCAGGGGGAGGGGCAGAGGGAGGAGAGATTCTCAGGCTGTCTTCCTGCTGAGCACGGGTCCTGACGGGGGTGGGGGGGGGCTCCATCTCATCACTCCGAGCTCATGACCCAAGCTGAAATCAAGAGTTGGACACTTCACCAGCTGAGCCACCCAGCTTCCTATCCTTTTTGCTTTTTGCTGTAAAAAAAAAAAATCAGCATTTCTCAGAACACTATGTTCATAAATTGAACAAAAGTATCAGAGAAATAAGTTTTTGACCCTCTTCGTGTTGTATATGAAAGGTTCTAAGAAGCCCTATAGCAAAGAAACTCATTTGGCTTCGCTTAACTCGATGTCCCACAGAGCACTGGCTCTCAGAACCTTTCTTCTGATCATATGTTGCCACCTCAAAACTCATGAGAAAACATTTTGAGAGTGCCACACTCAACAATCTTTAATGGACTGTTCTAACAGAGATGGATACTCTACAGTTCCCTTCTGTGATTCTGCTCTTCCTCTTGCAAAGGATTTGAATGCTTGGTCTCAGCTCAGTTAAACTAAATGACTCCATACAGTCAATAGTAATATATATACACACACACACACACACACACACACACACACACACACATTCAAAAAGTATGGCTTGAACTTGGATCTGGGCAGCGGATCTCCCCACCAGTCCCATAGTTCGTGGCATTTACCACACTCACACTGCAGAATACAGTACATTAAATCTCTTAAAGAGTGACTAATACGCCACCGTGATGGGACAGACGCTTGGGGTTTTAGCCAAATCTTGTAAATTTAGCAAAGAATATCAGAGCAACTCCTTCTGTTACCCTAAATGTCATGGACTCTTACATTTTCATGAAGAACACGCAGGTCTTGGTTTTAAAGGTCTTACATGAGCACTTTCATTGAAAATCATAAGGTTTGCCTACATTGAGAACACGAATACTGCAGTGAGCCTATCCCGGCAGTTCCAGCAGGCGCTGGAGAGTCCAGAGTTAGTGGGGGAGGGAGAGAGTTGGGTTGGAGGTGCCCTACTGGATTGAACCTCAGCACTCTGAGAGCTCCAGTGAGCAGATTTCAGGACCAGTATGACTTCTTTTTGCCACAACCTATTTTTAAGTATAACACATATTTTCTTGCTCTACTATCTAGAATTGAGACCATCCAAAAGCACAGTTTGCCCCCAAATACTTCACTTCACCAACATAATCCAATTACCCCCTCTTCTAAGTAATCACTCCTTATTTCCAAACCTAGACTACTTAATTCTTGCCTTAGTTTTACTCCATCGTGAAGTCCGTAAGACAGTCAGTCTATGGAAGGCAGACTTAGTTTTGAGGTGCCCACGGGGCTAGCACCTCATGTCTCTGTGATTGTTGGCCCCCCAACCCATCTAGTTCCAGTTTATTTGCTGAGTTCTATCCTTGTGCCTTTGTTTTGATTTCCAACTTTGCTGTGTTCCTGACAGGTCCATTATTTTCAGAGAATTGGCCTCCCATGATTGTTTCTACCTCCCCTTAGCTCACCTAGATCCTGACTCCAACTATAATAATAGCACAATACTTTATCCATGGGTCCATTTAGCATCCATGGGTGCTGGGGCCACAAGCAGAGAACAAAGAATGCCAAGTACATACAAATGAACTGAGCACCTAGCAGCTGGGCTGAGTCATTTTGCAATTAAATAGCCACATTTGTGTAACGCTTGTGCAAGCCTCTTGGGTATAGTTTCGTGATCTTGCCTTGTATGTGAACTTGAGCCACCGTGGATTGCTCAACTCAACGCTCATCTTCAGGAAGCCTTCCCTGACTGTCTGAGCCCAAAGAGTCTCTTTTTTTTTTTAATTTATATAGCTTTTACAGTCTGTGTCTGCTGCCAGAAACTTACCATTGAATTACCTTACCATACCTCCGGCATTGAATTATCCAGTGGTCTCTTTGGCTCTCTGTTCACACAGTATAGTCTTCCTAACTAGATGAGGAGTGTACCTAAAAAGTTTTTATATCTCCCACAATATGTTATATAAAATAACAAGGAGATATTCCCATAATCTCATCAACTAGTGTGATACGGGACAATGAGATACCTATTTGAGTTAAGTGGAAATTGAGATAGAACATGTGTGTTCAGTGCGATTAATGGAAAAGGAAGAAGAAGGCATTGAGAAGTAGAATGAAGAAGATAAGAGGGAAGTTCAACCATCTGTTCCTGGGAGTCTGGTTTAAACTGAACCCTGCCATTTTCTTTGTTCCACAGGCTTTCAGAATTATCTTCCTGTTTACATAATTACCTACACTAGATGAATTAGACAACAAGGTCTTCCAAGAATTCCTAATGTCCCCATAAAACAAGCACAACAAAGATCCCAGGAGGGGCACCTGGGTGGTTCAGTCCGCTGAGCATCTGACTCTTGATTTCAACTTAGGTCATGATCTCAGGATCTCAGGATCATGGGATGATGGAACCCTGCTTCAGCCTCCACGCTCAGTGGGGAGTCTGCTTCTCTCTCTCTTTCTTTCTCGCTCTCTCTCTCTCTGCCCATCCCCTCACTTACTCTCTCTCTCAAATAAATAAATAAATCCTTTCTAAAAAGCCCAGGAATTAAGATTTAGAGCCTCCTTATCCCTCTGACAGCTCATGAAATGCTCAACTAAGGTGAGAAGAAAACTCGGCCAAAAATTCCTTCCTCATCTCCTTAACTCAACGTGAGCTTCCACAGTCTTTGGGAAGCTAAGACTCCTTCCTGCTCCAAAGACCACGGTGCCCTACTTAGAACAGCTGTAAAGCCAGAAACGCTCTTCTCATTATCACAAACAGTAATTTGTTTTTTCTTTGAAATAATTTATGCCTCAGAGTAATTAGTTTGCCCTCTTTACATATTCATATCTTTGTGTTAATCTATTATATGTAGCCATGTCTTTACCAGTTTTTAAAAAATATTTTTTTAGAAGGATAAACACTGGTTTCTTCATGGTAATATTTGATTAACCTCAATAAATGATTCAGCAAATTGTTGGCTTTTAAAGATGTGAATGTGAATGTGAGGGAAGAGTTTTCTTTCCAAAATAATTACAGTTGTACCCAGGCAATTTAGTGAGCCAAGACACTCCTAAACACTTGGGTTCAGCCTCCCCTTGGGGATCAGGTTGCAGAACTCATAAAGGCCTTATCAACTTACTTTCAGACTGATAGCTGTAAGCTGTCTAATTGCAAATGAGTAGTTGCAAATGTCCAGTTCCTCAGGGGCTGGGGCGGTTTCCTTTCATCTGTAATTATAAACAGGGGCAAATGACTGTCCATCTAGTAGGATGTTGAGAGAGAATCCCCATAAAGAACCGGTAACATAATGGACTCTACCTCAAAAATCTATCAGGTAGCTAGGCCAGTGGGTGGATCCAAAGGGAGACCTATATGGTCTTAAGGTTACCTACGCTGCAAAAATTAGAGAAGTTGGGATAAGAGGAGGCCCCAGAAGTAAGATACATTTATCTCTAATTATTGGCCTGCTATCTGTGTGCTCATCAGTCCCGATACCATCCACTGGAGTCAGAAGACCTATGTTGGATGCCTTCGCTTTGCCTTATCCTCACTGTGTGGCTTGAAAAACTTTATATCATCTCTCTGAGTCCCATTCTCAGGTTCCTATTCTGAAAAATGAGGACACAAGCGTGTTGCCTGTCCATCCGAAAAGGGATGTCCACAATGAGGATAATGTGTGATAATTTGGGAACTGTCTTGATGTCCTTAAGAGCTCTGTGTCTGCCTCATTGGCAAGACAAGTCTAGGGGAGATCTCCCTCAAGTCTCCCTCCCTCTGTTCACCGAGGTTGTTGTAGACTTCCATGCATGCCTGCAATCCACTAGCCACGTGCCAGCCAACCCCGTCACAGACTCTGCTTCTGATCAGGTCCTTCTTCTCCTCCTCTTCCCCTTTCCACATAATCTTTCCCCCCCAAATACTTTGGAACTTCCCAAGATGGCCTTCATCCAAAATATAGTGTCCAGATCCTTTTTGATCCATACCCAGGAATCCTAAACTAGACCAGTTCAACACGTGCTCAACCCCTTGTCCTAAAACTCTGATAGGGACATGACCTCGACTTCAGCTTGCCTGGAAGGGATTTAAGACCAGTTGATATGTGAAGGTGCTGTGGACTGTATAATTCTATATTCTGTTATAAAGTAGCCACTGCTAAGATCATGTTCGTGGATTATCCATGTGGCCCTTATGGCTTGTGCAATAATGGGGTATTCACTGAACCTTTGGAGGTAAACTATTCCATCTTTAAAAGAAAGCTCCAATGATTGAACTGGAATGTGGGTCCCAGTGTGGTCCCACTGCTACTCATTGCTGCCATACAGAGGCCTAATCACCAGTTTGCATAATAATTATATGCATATTTAAAGACTTTTTCTTTTCTGCCAAAAAAAAAAAATCTGTTTTTTTTTCCTGTTGTTTCTAGTAGATGTATTGTCTAATTCTGTATTGCCTTGTTTTCTTATCTCTTAAAAACTCCCCCAAACCCCCCAAAGCCCCCCAAAAAACCCACCTCTAGTATTTCTAGTTTGATTGTAATACTAATAATAATGACTAGTACTAATATTCAGCTAATAATCTTCCAACTCCTCAACAAGATTATGATGCATGATTTTGTGAGATTTTTAATGACGACCCAAATGTAGACTAAGCATGAAGTCCCAAAAATCTAGCTTATTTCCTTATCTGCAAGCCCAATACATTATCAATGAGAGAAATCAATTTTCTTTGACAAGATTTGTTCTTAGTGAATCCATGATAGTTCCTGGTGATCACTGCTTCTTCTGGAAGTAAACCATTTTAGCATGTTGTCCAGAATTCACTTTCATTCTCTTTCTGGAAAGCAGAATGGCTTCTCTGTTTTTGAACATTCTCTGTTCTCTTTAACAGCACCCAGATTAATGGTAATGTCCCAGCAACCTCTTTAACATCTCTCATTTGTATCTTTTGATAAGGGATGAAGGGAAGAAACACCAGTTGGATTGAAGAATAAAAGCAGCTAATTGTGTGTGTGTGTGTGTGTGTGTGTGTGTGTGTGTGTGTCTGTGTGTGTTTGGTGTGGGCACTTCTTTCTATGGAAACATAAACTTGTAAATTTCTGAGATCCCAGAATTCTCTTCAGAGAGAAGCTGGTGAATTGAGACAGGAGCTTCTACCATCTTGAAAAGCCAGAATCCTCAACTCTCTTTGTTCGTGCACAGTCCAAAAGAACATGCATTATTTTCCAGTAGGCTGGGTCCGCAGCAGGCGTAGAAGGGAAACAATCCTGAGCAGAAGCAAGAGGGAAGGGCCAGTAAATGATGGATGAAATGAATGAAAATTAGAACATGTGTTCTAAAGCTTCCCAAAGCACAGCACCCCTAGAAAAGAGACAGAACTATATTTGTCTCCGTGTTTCTCCACTTGGGTTTGGCATAATCAGCAATATCTCTTCGGCGAGGGAGAAAACAAGTGTCTGCTGGTCTGGATTAAGACGCATTAACAGGGGAAGCATATGGTCTTTTACACAGTGCTTGTTCCCACACTGGGCCAAGGTTAACAAATTAATAAAAAGGGAGCGAGCCGCATAAATGTTGAACCTTATTAAGCATGAGATCATCACTCCGAGCTATCTTTATTTTACAAGAATCTAAATGAAAGAAATTCAAGCCCCACTTTCATACATACAGGCTGAAAATCATTCTTATAATAGCTGATCATACTTTTGAGGACAGACAACAGCAGTTTTTAACTGGAAGATGGTGAAGACAGATTCTGTTCTAAAAGAGTTTTATTGAGATGATATTGGAAGAAACACCATGATTTATTTAAGTACTGCATTGCATTTTCCTTTGTTCTTTCAACAGGTTAGTAATTACAGAAGTAGCGATTAGCCTTGACAGAGAGTACACAGAACATAAATGGATACTGTGCGCAGTGGAGGGGCTCTGTGGTGCCAAGCTTATAATTTTCAGTCGGAGCTAATTATCCTTATTATACTGCATGACTCTTTTTTCTTGAATTATGAGTGGAAAAGTGCTGAATAGAATTTTTTTTTCCAAAGTGCCCTGAACTGTTCAGGGAAATGGAAATCACAAACAATGAAAAGCTTGTTAAACCATGAGAGCGATCATCTATAAAGGGATTCTGAAGGAAGTTCCCTTTTCCTGCACTATAGAAATGTAAAGTGCTTATCAGAAAATGATCTGGGGTTTTTGTTGTTGTTGTTGTTGTTTAAGTTTTGCCACGGGGATGATAAGAGAGAAAGCGCTAGCCTCAGCGGCCCCCAGCCTCCAGCACGCAGGCTGGAAGAAAGAGGGAAAGGCTTGAATATTTGCCCAGAGCCAGGAAAGGCATGGGGAGGGGGGCTGGGTTTAGACTCAGGGGCACAACGGAATTGGCAGTCACCTACTTATTTGGGCAGTTTAAGTCCCTGAGCGCCAGAGCGCTCACAGTGAGGAAAGGCCAAGTGCCACCTGTGAACTGGTCGGAGATGAGAGGCTGAGTTTCCAATCCAGTTACGACAATCCTCTCTCCGAGTTCCCTTCTCCATTGCCCCCTCCATTATAGTGATGCATATGAGCAGAATTCCACAGATGGTGCATGCTTTTATGAGCTCAGTCCTGAAATTTGGTTTGAAATTTCCCCAGTGTCCTCTGTGCTTCTGTCTTTGCAACAGATGCACTTAAATGTTAGCAATTTATTTGTGGCCTGTGCTCCAACCCGAGCTAAAGAGGGGAGAGAGGGCTTTCACAGGAGAAGCGGAGCTCTCAGGCGCCGGCCTGGTGAGCCACGCCACTGGCTGCAGGAGCGGGAGGAGGGCTCCGTTTCTGCGGGCGCAGCTGGTGAGCCACGCAAAAATCAATTTTGTCTTCCCCTCCAGTTCAAGTCGGTTCTATGAATACAATGTTCAATCCAATTATTCTGGAGGAAGTTCTCTGCTTTCTTTAGCCTATCCTGCTTCGTACATGACAACATCTCCTTTTCCATTGTTACCATTTAGCAGGGCTCTAGATTTCAGAGGGACAGGATGGAGAAGTTCATGAGAGTCCAGGAGGAGGCAGATTCTTTTTTAAGGACACCGGAGCTCTGTAAGGTGACACCATCTAAGAATACAGCCCTGGTTCCAGGGTAACGTGTGAGTCAACCCTTTTATTTAGTATGTCAACAGTTATATGCTCATTTAGCGCTACTAAAATATTCTTGAGCAGAAAGTTATGGGCTTTCTGTGTGGGTTTAGAAATGTCAGCCCAGATAAGCAGGCAATTAACAAGAGCATAATGTTATCTTCCGCTAAAGCAATCATCACACATGTGATTAGGAGGTGATGTGTAATTTCCCAGATAGGGGCATGCGCTAGTAAAACACAATTAAGGCCGGTAAGATATCATGGGGAAGAAGCCACTTCGTTGTTTAACTGGGATAAAATCCCACGGGTGCCTGTGATATTATTACATAACGCAGAGAGACTACTGGTCAAATTGTCCAGATCCCGTTCCCCGCCCAGTGGTATTGGGAAAGCCACTCTCGCCCCAGGGCTCACAACTTTCCATCCTTGATACAAAGCCCGTCTTGTCACCTTCTTCACCTTCACCTTTTCCACAAGGCTCTTCATTAAAATGAAGATATTCCAATGTCACCAAGTCTACGTTTCTAATTCTAACAAACTGGGTTGAGTTTGAAGGTCCTTGAAGGGCCAGCCCTGCAATTTTGACCTTGTCATTTGCTTCTTGGATGATCAACGCAGGTGATGTCGATCTGACCCTCAAACCCTCATCCATAGAGTGGGGACACGGAGAGAACTTATTTTAAAGTTCCTCAAACCCCTGTACTAGAATGTGGCACACACCCTTTCAGCAAGAGGCCACACTGGTATCCAGTTTCTTCGCACACACAAACTGGGTCACGATGCTTGCCTGACGTGTCTGTCTCCAGTGGCCTCTTGGTAAGGACAAAGTTTCAGCGCACGCACTCACTCAGTCATTCTAGTGAAAATTACTCTTCGAAGGGATTCAATTAGATACTTTATTTAAAGAAAAATAAAAGCTTAGCACTATTCCTGGCATTCTAAGGGTTCATAATAACTGTTGTGTATATCATTTTAATTAACAATACTGTTTATATTTAAATAATTAATACAGATTAAGTAAATTTATATTTAATGATTATATAATCAACAATTACATGTGAATAAAGATATATTTCAATAGTAATGTAGTGATATTACTTATCATAATCATTATTCTCTGATATGTATCATGCTCCTTTAAAACAAAGCAGCATGCATTACATAATCATGTCAGTATTATACTCCTGTACTATAAAAAGACAATAATGCATTCGGCCATGGTCATCATCGCTTGCAAAATGTTAAGTAGAAAGTATCCATGTCAATATGGATACGAAATAAGCTCCAAATGGGGAACGAGTTTTCTAAAATTCAGATCTGATCATATCACTCACCTGCTTAAAACCCTCCGTGGCCCCCCGTGGTTCCTAGTGTAAAACCCAGACCTCCCAGTGAGACTTCAGGAGGCCCTTATGACTAAACCAGGTCTTGCCTCAACACCTCCCTCCAAGCATGCGCCCCGGACTTCCTTCCCCTCAACCACCCCAACAGGGAGCAACTACACAAGCTCTAGGGGCCCCCTGGAGTAGGACTTCCTCCTGGATGTCTTCCCAGTTCTGCAGGCCTGAGTTGGGTCTCCCTCTGGGTCTGATCCTACAGCCTTGTGGAGGGTTTTTATTTTTGTTTTTGTTTTCTCACAAAGAATTCTCCAGAATGGCCTCTTTTCTTCTCCCCCACTAGCCTGGGAGCTCTGCAGGGGGTAGTGAGCTTTGAATTCACCACGGTGGAAGCACCGCGTACTTATGGTTCATTTACATAACAAATTTTCTAGAGTCTCTACATATGCAACGCCAAATCCTCCATCCTCTGTAATGCGAGCTGCATCGCTCAAATGGATTAGTAATTTAAAATTAGATTAAGCCTAATACACATACATACCATTCTGCTCAGATTGGCTTATTCTAGTACTTTATGACTTTGGGAAACTCCAGGTGGTGGTCAGCCAATAACTTCACACGAGTCCGTTTTTCCTAGGAACCCCCAAATGCCTTTGTGGGCGGGGCTAATGAGACAATCTGGTGAGGGCGGGAGGACACATCTTGACGTTTATGTATTCATGGGGGTGCTGTGGGAGAAGGAGGAAGCCCCACCCACCAAGACATCCTAGGGTCCCCACCGTGCTGTGTCTCTGCTAAGGCCTTCAGCCCCGGTGAAATCTCTGGCTGGAAATTCCAGAACGCAGGAGCAAAGAGAGCTGGGCCTCCATACAGATTTTTGCAATGCTGCGGATCCTCCCAGGGTGTTCTGGGTTGTCAGGCAATCCTGGCAAATGGTGCCATTCCCCGCTAAATTTCAACACCTGAAGTTCAGATTCTCTGATTAAGGGAAGGGAGGCTTTGTGTTCCTTGTTGACAGTTATGAGCGATAATCATGTTTAAATCTCCCTGCAAACCGTATCTGTTATGCCAAAATAACTCTGCAAAGGTTTACAGCCCGCTCAGAAGAGTAACTCCTGACATTACTAGATTTTTAAACAGCTGAGACGTAGTGCTCCAGAATTTATGTCCATGGAAATTCATAGATTTTGTTAAGTATCTTCCTCAGCGATAAAAAGGAGAGGGACCAATTTTGTTTACGCTCGTAGTTTATTGTTTGCTTGGCTAAAAGTCAGGTTGCCATCAACTGGGAAGCAAGAGGATGAGTCAACGACTAAGAAAACTTAAAAAGGCTTAGATAAGGCTGCTTCGAGCTTTCTGAATTGCTGGTGCCCACTTAAAATAACAGATGGACTAATATTTCCCCCCTGTGTTACACAAATGCTAAGGGCAGTGGAAAGCTGATCTTCTCATATTTCTAAACAGTTTTAGTTCGATTATGACCCTGCACGGAAATGCTAAGTTCTGCTGGGAGCTTTTTGCTATAATTATTCTGCTGCTGGTCCAAGCTGACGTGAGATCAGTGAATGGCAGAAGCGGGCCCTCCTTTCCAAAGATCGTGAGGCGTCTGCTAATAGGACAGATGAATTATATTAACGTGTCAACATAATCATGATAAGGATATGAATAAAACGAAAGTACAGGAATAAAACATCTTTGCCTACATAACTGTTGAATTCTGCCCTGGGGGAAAAGAAGTCTGGTGTTTATGTTTAGTGATTTTTTATCTCCAGTCTGTCAGAAGCAATGATTATATTGTTACAGGTAAAATGCCCTTCTCCTTCAGAGAGAGGAGCAGGAAAGTCACATAAGTCCCTGAATATCTCCAAGGGAGGTGGGGGCCAGGGGTTGGGGGAGATGGACCGTCCATGTTGGCAGGAAAGGTCAAAGAGATAGCGTTAAGGTTGTTCATAGGGTTTTAGAAGGACGTCCTTCTCCAGATCTTCTCTATTATCTTACTCTTCCTCTATGTGCCTGATCAAGGTCCCGCCCTGGGGCAGCCACACAGGACCCGAAGAGTACGGCTAGATCATAAAGTTGGCTGTTACTAGGTAGTAAGTCGGGACGCCCTTTCTCTTGCCAAGCATTATCAACCAAGGCAAGCAAAGGTCTGCCTGCTGGAGGAGTACGCCACCTTGCAGATTAACCTTGGTGGCTTAAGTGACTCTGGCTGTCTGAAGGGCGTCGGTAAACTCAGGCAATGCCCCGGGGCATGCGCTCCCTGCCTTGGACCTTCTTTTTCTATCCCTTTCATTATTTCCCTTCCTGACACTTTTGCTCTTTCTTCTGTTTTCCTCTCCCTTTTCTTTTTAATTTTGATTTTCTGTTGCTGTGGTAAGAATATACAACAGGAGATCTCCCCTCTTAACAGATTTTTAAGTGTACATGCCTGACTTGTTAACTATTACTAGGTATAAGGTCGTACAGTGGATCTCCAGAACTCATTCATCTTGCATTCCTGAGGCTTCATACCCATTGATGGTCAACTCCCTATTTCTTAATCTACCATAGCCCAGGCAACCACAATTCCACTCTCTGCTTCCCTGAGTTTGACTCTTTTGGATACTTCAGACAAGTGGAATCATGCAGTGTTTGTCCTTCTGTGACTGACTTTCCTCTTCCTTCTGACTCAGCAACCTTAGACCATGGGATTAAAGAGGTAGTCAGACAAGAATTTGGACTCCCATGTCCAAGAGACACTTGAACTGTGATTTGATGGGGGAGTTGGGTTTTCCATTCCTCTTGGAAGCGGGCATCATTCTCTCCTGAAGCAACCAAGCCAGCGAGGGAATGGTCAGTGAATGGTTCTTGCTGACCAATAATTCTGCCATGATGCAAGAGTCTCTAAACTGTAAAACCAGGGTTGTCTGTGGAATTATTAAAGAATTCCGAGGCTTCTTCATAAGACTGAAATCTCATCCTTTATTCTCTAACTCATTCTGTTTTATGAGCTATAAAACAGTGTCCTGAAGGATCTCCTGGTTGCATGACCCACAGGCGGCCTCCTGGCAGAACTCTGTTTCCATTTTGTGGAGACTGCATTATTTCTCTCCATAGTCTGGAAATAGAGGGCTTAGTTTTTGTTTCTTGGTTTTGTTGTGTTTTGGTTGATTGACAGCCTTTGATCTTTTTAAATTTCCATTATGTATTTATATTTATTTGAGAGAGAAAGAGAGTGTGTGTGTGAGTGGGGGGAAGGAGCGGAGGGAGAGGGACAAACAGACGCCCCACTGACCATGGAGCCTGACCTGAAGCTCCATCCCAAGACCCTGAGATCATGACCTGAGCTGAAATCAAGTCAGACACTTAACTGACTGAGACACCCAGATGCCCCTAGTGGTAACCTTTTATATGAAGTTCTGGATTTACTTAAAGGTTCTAAAATAAAATAAAATAAATTTGCATGAGCGTCTTGGTGTGGTTTTGTAATTCTTTTTCCGGTGAAAATTTTTATTTCAATTGTCCTGACCAAGAACCTCAGTTAGTTATGGTTGTTGGTCTGTGCCGTGTGGTGTGGGAGCGGGTCCTCTTGACTTTTACTCTATATACATCTCACTAAAACCATGACAAATGAGGTATAAGTTACAAGCATTTTGAAATACAATATTCTGAAATTTTTAAAAATTAATTTACAAAACATATATTCCAAAAGTCAGATTATCTCTTTTTAAAAGATTTTATTTATTTATTTGACAGACATGGAGATCACAAGTAGGCAGAGAGGCAGGCAGAGAGAGAGGAGGAAGCAGGTTCCCCACGGAGCAGGGAGCCCGATGCGGGGCTCGATCCCAGGACCCTGAGATCATGACCTGAGCCGAAGGCAGAGGCTTAACCCACTGAGCCACCCAGGCACCCCCAGATTATCTTTTTTTATAACACCATATATTTTTAACCTTACAAACCACCTGAAGAGTTTTTTTATTGAGGTATAATTGACATATAATACTCTCAGTACAACATAATGATTTGTATTTGATATTATATCACAGATATAAAGAATTGATATTATATGCAAAATGATCACCACAATAAGTCCAGTTGACATCTATCACCATACATAGTCACAGAAATTTTTTTTCTTGTGATGAGGACTTTTACAGGGAGTCAGGCATGTCTTAAAAGGATGCTAAATATTTTTTAGTAGCTCATAGAGAAATTTTAGCTACCTTTTAGAGACAACTTCCATTTTAAAAGAAGCAAACAACAGCGAGAACATATACAAAAGTTTCTGAGAAATGTGTGTGCATTTAGAAATCCAATGTATAAGTGTATTAATAGTAGTGTCAAGAGAACTGAACAGGTTGAAGAGAACTGTGCTTTGTCCTTGTCCCACCAGGAACTCTCATGATGTCTGCACTGAATCTCAGTTCTTTGAGCCTCATTTTCTTTCCTGGAAAAGGGGGATAACATCGTCCGGCCTCCTGGGGTTGTCGTAAGGCCAAAATGAGAGGACTGACATGAAGCACTTTGCAAAGTTGAAATTGCTGAGTAAATGCAACATCTCATTATAAAAATAATCCAGACTGAAAGGTCTGACGTCACTGAAAAATAGTTTGTAAAATAAAAATAATAATATGCTTAGAAAAGTCAGACAATTAAGTTCTATGGTTGTATGGTTTTGTTTTGTTTTAATATAGATTCTCTGCCATTTTTTGGATAGTTTGGCATCTCTCCAATTCCCCCATGACTACTTGAAGAAGACTGTCTGGTGTTTCCGGGATTAATTTTAGATAATTGTTTAAATCACATAGGCCTAAGAACCGAAACACACCTTTTTCTAGAAATTCTCAACTTAATGAGACGCTTTCCTATCCTGGAATGATTTTCTAGTCTCAACTTGTCTTTTTAATTTTTTTTCCCAATTATATAAGCAACATATGATTATTTTAGAAATTTGAAAAATAGAGAAAAGTGGAGAAAAAGAAAATTAAATTACCCATAATCCCATTGTGTCTTTTAAAAGTTACCTAAATCAAGAAGTAAAAGGTCCCTCTTCACACCACCAGTCCCAGTGCCCAGACACAGCCACCGTTGTCCCCAGGAACCCATATCTCCTTTCTTACTTATCCAAACATTGCCAGCCCATCAACAGAACATCCGTAGATGAACAGTAATAATCGAATCCAACTGCTGTTTAGCCTTCCAACTTTCTATCATATAAAACCATAGCTTTACACATATTTTTTTCGCCTTTGTCCATCTGAAGTTATATTTTAGTTAAGAGCTTATTAACTTGATTTACCACTTTTACATACAGCCACAGATGGAAAGTGGCCTCCATCTGTGCTCTGGCCCCAGGCTCTCCAAATGCAGGGGGAGTGGGGGGAGGGGAGCCAGGGCCGAACTCAGGGAGCCTGCTGCATGTGCTCCCTCGTCCCCTGGCTCTGGATGGCCTTGCAGGACCCCTCAGCCTCCATCTTGCTCTGCGTGTCAAGCCCAGTCCTGGACTTTCTTAGAGAGACTGAGGCATGGGACAGAAGACTCGAAGGAAGTAGAGCAAAAAGGAGACTGTGAAAAAGATGGAAAGGGACCCAAGGGTACACTTGTCCCTGTCCTAATAATTATGATACTGTATTGTAAAAGTTTTTTTTACTTACCCATTCCTGCTCAAGACTGCGAGCTTGTAAGGGCAGCAGCTGGGTCAAGTTCCAGGTACAGAGAAGACACAGACAAACAAGAACTCTTGAAGCAGCTACCTGAATGGTTAAACAAAGGAACAAATGAGTCCTGAAACCTTGAAGTAGAAATACAGAATGACTTACAAAAATTCTGAAAGCACACCTCCGAGACTGTATGAGTAAGGCGCCTTTGGCCACCTCATTTCAGATATTTATCTTCCAGTACGTTTGCGAAAATATCAGTGCCCTGAGCCAGAGTCCAACGTGAAGTTTTCACCCTAAATATGACCCCTAACACGGAGTCCTCTAGTGGAAGCTGTAACAGCTTTTTAAAATTAACGCGTCCTGCCTATAGCTGAGATCAACCTTTCTTGGTGTTGACTCTGTAAATGTATTTATTATCAAGCTCAAGTGTGTGTTCTTCAGTTTGACGGCCTATCAGCCAGAATTGGGATTTCTTTGACCCTCTGCAGGAATAATGCAGTAAGCAATCGGAAGACAGCCGCGATAAGGTTAAGTGAGGGTCTGTTCGTGCATTTTAAAGGCAGGTAAAACAAGCCGTGTCAGCTAAATTCAGAGTAAAGTTGCTAGTGCTGATCAAACAGCAGCCAAAATCTAGGAGCTTTTCTGCTGGCAGACCCAGAATGACCATTTTTATCTCTAGGATCGATGTTTATACAATATAAAGGAATCATAAAACAAAAAAACAAGCATCACTGAAATACAGGGGTCAACGTTTCCGCTCGCCTTTTGCAATCACAGGATCAGCCACGCAGCTGGGCTTGGATTTTCCTACCTATAATCTGGCAATTCTACATTTAGGGAATTTATCCTGAGGAAATAATCAGCAAGATATACAGATACACAAAGATACTCATAGCAGCCTTGCTTATACTAGCAGAACACTAAAAACAATGGTAATACCTACTCCAGGAGAGTGGATACATAAACTGCAGTGTATCCATAGGACAAAACATAAAACCATTAAAAACCACGGAGTAGGAGGACATGGAATCGTGAGGGAAAAATAATCATGGTACCTCCCACAACGTACTGTTAGAGTAAAGTCTGCAAAACAGTATACAACGGGATTCTCCAGTTGTTTTTAAAAATTCCCAGGTATGCATCGAAAACTGACCAGAATGATCGGCAACAATATTTTACAGTGGTTATCACAGGGCAATATCAGAGGATTTGTTACTTCCATCTTTGCTCCTTTCTCTATTTTATGAATTGCTTACAGTGAAAGTAGAATCAAAAAACTATTATTTTAAAAAAGGATGACCTGATTCCGGCATTTCAATTTGTGATGTTGAAGATCAACTTCCACACTTGACTCGAAATCTGCAAAGTTCCCCACCCAATGCCCTCCTTGCTCACGTGGTGTTGTTGGGAAGTCTGTTTGCCTTACTCACTAGATTGGATGCTCTTTTGAGTTCATATCTAAGTCATTTTCATGTTCCCAACAGGAGATAAATGAAAACTCACAAAGCAATCCTAGGTTTTCTCGGAGATCTAGACAAAACTAACCAGGGGAAATCCTGAATTCCATGCCACCACAGAACACGACCTCTATCCTCTCTTGCAGTAGGGGCATAAGGCAATCACTTAGGTTAAAACATCATAGCAGGGGCATCTGGGTGGCTCTGCGGGTTAAAGCCTCTGCCTTCAGTTCAGGTCATGATCTCAGCGTCCTGGGATCGAGCCCCACATCGGGATCTCTGCTCAGTGGGGAACCTGCTTCCCTCTCTCTCTCTGCCTGCCTCTCTGCCTACTTGTGATCTCTCTCTCTCTGTCAAATAAATAAATAAATAAAATCTTTAACAAAAATAACAACAACAACAAAAAATCATAGCAGACACAATGCAACAGGCTCCCCCTGTGTCTCCCTAATTTACGTATACTTTCATAAGCATTTTACTATTCACTGTATAGACCTATCACTCAGGTTTAAATAAATAGTTGATTAAACATGGTAATGGTGGCCATTTCAATAAAACCCTAAGAACTAGTCTGTTGTTCAGACCATAATCCTCATCACTGCATTATTTCAAAGAGGAATCAAATCTTTTTCATCTTTCCCCAGGAATGGTCCCCCTCCGGGAGTGCAAGAAATGCTCTCACACCAGGGCTTCTGGGGGTGGGGGGCAGGAGGGAGTGCCCATCATTCTACCTGAGCCCTTGAGTGGCGCCGATTGTAAGGAAACCATTAACCCACACCTTAGGAAATGCATGAGCTCCAACTCAAGTCCCAGTGACCAAGGGCCTTCTTCAGAAGGTCTGCAGTGGCATTAGACGCTCGTACCTGTGACTCTCCCGGCAGGTCATCAGGGACAACACACCTAGTCTAGACTGGGACTTTTCCAGCACACCCGGCCAATCGATACGCATTCATCATTACAGGCTTATTGTTAACATGATTCAGCTTCAGTGACTCATTGGCAACACACACAGGACAGTCTGTTGTGTCTTGAGATGGGCAAGAGAGTTTAAAGAATTAAGAAACTTTTTTTTTTTTTTTTTGCCTAAAGGTGCAGAGTACTCCAGGGATGAGTGAGGAGAGCCCACTGGTAAGGCTGAGAGCAACGCACGCTAATGAAGAGTTTTGTGAAGCGTGCGGACGGCTCCCTCCCAGCATTGTCTGCACGGCTGAGTTAGCACGCAGCATATGCTGCTTAGAATTGTAATTATTTTGCATTTATAGATGCCTCATCCTTCCAACTTTGTTACATGCTCCAGAAGGGTAGGGGCCACATTGCTTTTGTCGGTCTCTAGCCCCTTCCACCCTGCGTCAGGGAGCGTGGGGCCCCGGTAACGGCGACCCGTCCCTGTTGTGTCTCCACGACTGTGGTGGCATTGTTGGCATCACCAATTCTGCCGACCAAATAAAGGTAAAACTTTTAGAGGTGCTGTCAAGCTTGATTGCCCAGTGAAACTTCTTTGGCCTGCTAATCACTGAAAAACAGGCTCTCTCACTCATCTGAGATTTCCCCTCCTTCCTGTTCTCAGCTAGAAATACCATGAGAACAGACTGTCTCACAGTGTTTTCAGATTTCCACTTCTAGTCCCTGCCAAAAGCAGGAAGTGCAGAAGTGGGCGATAATTCTTTTTTTCTTTTTAGAACACTTTATTAAAGAGTTTTGGTTGTTACTTGTTTTTCCCCTTGAACCTCATTAGAATTAATTTGAGCAATACTTTGAATTTGCATAATGATTTTCTTATAAGGCTCACAAAGCGTTTTATCAATTCCATTCCCCAGGAAGGAAACGTAGAAAGAGTACAGAAGTAATGGAATATTAGAGATCGAGGGCATGTCGGGGATTTTCTACTCCAGCTAATTTTTTTTTTTTTTTTAACTAATGAGAAAATTGAGACCCAGAATTATCACTTGTGAATTTCTTGCTCTGTGTTGGCACCTACCCCTGGAGCCTCACACTGTCTTTCCTCTTCCTCCCCACCATAGCGTGACACCCTTGGTCATCTTGTCTCCCGCTTACACCACCTGACCTCCCACCTGCCCACCCCGTCCCCATCTATTCTGCCCTCTCTGCTCTCCTGCTCCTTACCCACAAGTCAACCCTTTCATTTTGGGGAAATCAAAAGCAGATTACCATCACTAAAAGTGCCAAGAACCACAGTGTCTGAGGATACTACTGAAAATGGAAGGAGAAAGGAAGAAAAGGAAAAGAGAAAGGAAGAAAGAAGAGTAAAATCTGAAAGACCAAGAACAAAAAAGGGAAGGAAACATAGTTGCCTCAGGGGCCAAGGAAATCCTTTCCCTGTGACTGGCCTGGTAACTCCTCTCAAAATCCTACAGGGCCACAACATGGTTGCTGGGATTGCTGTTCTAGGCAAGGTGCCATTTTGGTTCTACCCCCTGGAGGTGATTATCCTCCTTAACCTTGCTCTGATGAGTATTTCAAAGCCTAACAAGGTGAGTCCTCAAATGAGGACCAACGTGAAACCAGAAGTTGGCCTCGTAGACGCTATGGGTTGAATTGTTGTTCCCCACAAAATTCCTAAGTGGAAGCCCTAACCCTCAATGTGACAGTATTTAGAACTAACATTTTTAAGAGGTAATTAAAGTTAAGTGAGGCCATAAGTTGGCGCTCTAATCCAATAGGACTGGTGGCCTTCCAGAAAAGAAAGATTTCCCGCTCTCTCTTCCTCTCTCTCTTTCTCTCTGAGAATTCTCAGAAGAAAGGACATGTGATGAGACAGTGAAGTCAGGGGCCATCTACCAGCCACCTCAACATACCTTGTGGGGATAATGATTTCCCATGATTCGCCTCCATCTCAAGGAACAGACCTACATTAAACTGTTCTAGGACTGAAACAAGGTGACAACATGGAACAAAGTCACAAAAAGGCAAGTGATCATTTGCGAGTGCTCAGGACTGTGTCCACTTCAGAGGTAGATTTCCTGGCAAGTTCACAAAGCTTTAGCTTCAGGGCGGCCAACCTTACACGGAACCCTTCCTAAGCCCAGAACCTGCTTCTGTACTCGTATAGCTCTAATTTTTAAAATAAAGCCACTCCCCCACCAATTGTATGTACCTTATACCCCACCTCTCACCTTTGCATCCAACAAATATTTAGTATACCAGGCTTTATGCTAGACACGGAGTATAGAGGAGGCAGTAAGACAAGACTGTCACAGCACAAGTGAATGAGCTTCATAAACAGATTATTTGTATAATTTAGATAAAAACTATCAAGAATGTAATAGATGCAAGGAGAGGAGGGAATTTATGTCCACTCCACAAGACCTCAGTAGATGCAACCTGGATCCAGCTTGTTCCTGCACCCGCAAAGGCCCCAGTGATGAGCACATCTTAATGGGAGGAAAACAGATTTATTGAGGACCCGCCATGTTTCAAGGAAAGTACTCCATATTTTGCATATGCGATCTCAATCATTCCTTCTTTTTAAAAAAAGGTTTATTTATTTTAGAGATATAGAGCAGAGGAAAGGGCAGAAGGAGTGGGAGAGAGTGTCCCAAGCGGACTCTGCATTAAGCACAGAGCCCGAGGCGGGACTCGATCTCACGACCCTGAGATTACAACCTGAGCTGAAATCAAGAGTCGGACGTTAATTGACTGAGCCACCCAGGCGCCCCTTGATAATTTCTTACATCCATGTGGCATGAGTACTGTTATCTCCATTTAGTGAGGACACTGAGGCTCAGAAATGTGAAATGATCTGGCCCATGGTGGGGCTATGCCTTTGCCTGGTTCCACCTGACTCTTGCTTACAAAGCTTCCAGTTTGCCAAACCTGCCAATGAGCCCCTGAGGCTGGGGGGCTGCTGACAGGAAGGGAGGGGAGGATGGAGGGAGAGCAGAGAAGGGATCCTCGAGCTTTTTGAGTTATTCCTTCACAATCCTTCCACCGGCACTCTTTCCATGTTGCTCTTACTCACGTGGGGTCCAATTTCAGAGTGCAGTGCGTGGCTGTGGCTGTGAATGAGCGCGGGCCAGAGGCTTCACCATGCCTGGGAGTGCCGTGTTCTTCCTCTGCTTTACATAGGGCTTTGAGCTCTGTAACTCTTGGGATTTTTAAATCCAGGAGCCCCCTGATTTATATTGATTCATTCTTTGGATGCCTAATTCTACAAAAAAAAAAAAAAAAAAAAAGGAAATCATTCGAATTTTGAAAATTTTGGAACTGAATTAATCATGCCTCACTATAAAATCTTCACCCCACATAGCCCTTATATAAGCTCTTTTGAGGATGCTTCCTGTGCAGACGAAAAAGAAAGAAAAAATTGTGTCAAATGATCATAAGCCGCCTCTCCTCTGGCTATGAGTATAACAAGAAGCACTAGTATGACATGCAGTTTTTCTCCTTTTATCTTCTTAAAAGACCAACCAGAAATCCAACGTGAAAAAAGCTAATGTGATACTAAGTTTGCAAATTTAAACTAGGAGTTCTGCAGTCGAGACATGTAAAAGTTTCCATAGCAACATTAACTCTCATCTTTAGGAGTTTCTGTTCTATTAAAGCCATTAAAATCATACTTTTGTATATACATCAAATGTATATACAATGTGGTCAAATTGAAGGTCGAGGCTTGTTGTCTGTATTTTGATTCTAATTGATTCCTGGTCTGGGTTCCTGTGCCCATTTCGTGAATGTGCCTTTTGTAAAGGGATACTCTGCAGCAGCGGGTTGAAGTCTTTTGTTCTTCGCCTAATTTTGTTCTCCTTTATGTTCCATTCCCTCAGTACCTGGGATGCTGAGAGGACAAAACATAACAGGCAGACAGCCATCAGCAACACCAGGAGCCCACCTTACGATAACCACGGGGCCACCCTCACACATAATGCCAATCCAGCTTCCTCTGGGAGGCAAGACAGAGAGGGGCGGGGACTAAGTATAGGTTCTTCCAGACGCCCCAGGACTGACCTACTCACACAGGCTTCCTCCATAATGCGTTTCCAGATCACTTTTTAAAGCTGGGAAGGAAATTGGCTTTGCCAGAGGTCATAGTCAGCCAACTCCGGGAGGGGGTTAAAAATGTCTCCTCAAACTCAATCTGAGTACAGAATCCTAGTAAAATCCTGCATCAGCTGGAAAGGGTAGTTGTACTCAAGACTTCACGAGCTATCCATAGAAAATCACACATGTAATGAACATCTCCTTGAAGAAAGAAAAAAAATCCTAATAATCTTAAATTCTTGCTCTCGGTGTGGATGGTGTTTATTTTCCCAAAACAGAGTGAAGCAGATGGGGATGGCAAGGATGCCGGCAGATTCCCGTGAGCTCCCCTAATGTGAAGCCGTGTTGGACAGTTGAGGACATCTGGAGTGAACGTGGGGGAGGGAAAGGAAACATTTCTTCAATGCGCTTTTCGTCTGAAATAGTATCACGGTGTCATAGACACGCAGAAACCCTGAATGGAGCAGACAAATGGATGCGGCAGAAGGCTTAAAGTGAAACCAGCCTCCAATGATTGGGGCTATTTTTAGTTTTCTAATGAAGAAAGCAGCTGTATTCAGAAAGGCTGTCACTCGCTGCTTCTGAGACCTATTTGCTCTGTTCCAGGGATTCCAGCATTCATCGCCAGCGAGGCTCCCCTGGGATCCTCAGAGAGGGGCTCAGAGCAGCCGTTATCGTGGGGTTGGGGTTTTTAAAGGAAAATGGAGAAGATTCGTAAGATTCGTAGTTTCTAGACCTATGAGACCCGGCGACTGATAGGCTAAATGATAAGCCTACACCTTTCCAGCACAAACCTGGTCCCACAAATCAGTTTCAGAGCCTGAAGGAGCAAAGCACACAATCCCAGCTTACTCTTTTGATGACCTGCGCGCCAAGGCTCTGCCTCTTCCAATCTCTTCGGCCTGAGCTGCTACACAAGAGGAGGGAAGACAGGAGACATTTCCCAGAAACTGAAAGGCAAGCACTGAAGAGTGACCCACTTTTAGAAATAAGAGAGTGATTTACTGCTGTATTAAAGAGGAATGGAAGGCATCGAGGTATTGTGAGTGAGAAGGCTGCTATCTCAGCTCTTGACAAAGCTGGTTTTCAGCACACAGCCTGTCACCCTCGGGGGGGATCCCGCGGACCCAGTAACTCCTCACTCTGACATTCATGCATCAGCTCTGCACGGGGCTTCGTCCAACATCAGACCCCACATAGGACCTTCCTTAAAACTGCTCTTCCTTGGCAATGGAGGATGTCTCTTATTTCTAAATATTTAACTTGCTGGTAGAAATTTCCCATTATGTTAGCACATGTGGGTCATAAATCACACCCACAGTTCCAAACCCTCCTCTGCCTTGGAAAAACGGAGAGGAGGATGGCAGACCGAACGGGCGGGGTTCCTCCCCTGAGCAGTGATACGGATGCGGACCCAGCCGAGCCCATCGCTCCTCCTCCTCCTGTGTACCCAGTGGCACTGTCCAACGTCGAGGGACCCGGATGCAACCTACAAGAAGACAACCACCGAGCCACTGCGGATGGGGTGGGGCTTTGAGAATCATCGGTGCATACCCCCAGGTTCAACTCAAATGAGTTTGAAAATCTCTTGCAGGTTAAAAAAAGACAAAGGGAGAGGGAGGTATTGAGGATGTAAAGAAGTAAGCTAGCAAGCGAAACCATCAATAACCACCGAGCTGTAATCCCGGATGCTGTCCTTCCATCGCCGGTAGAACAAGACCGCATCCACGATGCTTAATATCTCCTTCCAGTTCTCCAATTTGGACACAAAAGATGACAGAAACTCCCTGCCCACCAGAGCTTTCATTTAAATGTGTAAGCGCTCTCACGTTGTGCAAAGTCTTCCTCTAGCCCAGTGGGTCTCAGCCCCCGTCACGCAATCGAGTTGCCTCGGGAACTTTTAAAAACTAGTAACACCCAGGCCTGCACCCGGGCCAAGTAAGCCAGAATCTCCAAAATGGTGGGACCCAGATTTCCCTATTTCTACAGCTGCTCCATGGCATTTCCTCCTCTCAGATGCTCGGAACATCCCTGAGCTTGGACACTCCTCCCCCTAGACCTGCATGGCCCACGACACCGTCCCTTAGCCACAGGTGACCCCCAGAGCCAGTAAATGGGGCTGAAATGCCTGATTGTTAAATTTACACCAGGTTTTTATGACTTAGCGTGAAGAATGCAAAATATATAATTAAAATAATTGTATACTGATGACATACTGTAATATTTCAGATACATGGACTTCAATAAAATAGGTTATTAAAATCATCTTTACCTATTTGTTTTACTTTGGTCACAGATGATGACTAGGAAATTGAAAATTACTTACACATATATTTCCACTGGACAGCACCGGGCTAGCCATATTTTAAACTTCTGCTAATCTTTCTTTTATTTATTTATTTATTTATTTATTTTAAGATTTTATTTATTTGACAGAGAGAGATCACAAGTAGGCAGAGAGGCAGGCAGAGAGAGATGGGGAAGCAGGCTTCCCGCTGAGCAGAGAGCCCGATGCGGGGCTCGATCCCATGACGCTGAGATCATGACCTAAGCTGAAGGCAGAGGCTTAACCCACTGAGCCACCCAGGTGCCCCTTCTGCTAATCTTTCTCTCTGGTATTCTCTTCCCTGCCTGGAGAGTCCTAATTCTTTCGACTTCTTCTCTTAAATGATTTTTCCAGGGTGAAGGGCTGTTGTTCTTCTCTGAACCTCTTCCATGGTAGAGCTTAGAGTAAATAAAGCACATTTGGGCTCCAAATTTGGGAAGCTGCCAGGGGTGTCTGTGGAGTAGCACAAAACTTCCTAAGCTTGGAACACCTCTTCCAATTCTCCAAAGCCATTAGGAATATTCCTTCGGTTAAGACACTAGTTGTCCCAAATCCTTCACCAAATATTCCCCTAAGGACTTAACCTACGAACATTCACCATATCTTCAAAGAATAGCATTCGGAGGGAATGACATTCCTGCACAGTTCGCCCCTGTAGATCAGAAGCGGGTGTCTGGGTTAGGAGTAGCCAGGGCGAGTGAGAATAAAATTGGAGACCTCACCAATAGCCACTCTGTGCAGTCAGGACACTCACCAGGATCTAGAGTTTTCTCCGAAAGCTAGAGAGAGCTAAGAAGCCCATGAGACAAATTTCGTCTGCTCAACAATTTTGCTGAAGGATTGTCCCACTCTTTAAAAAAAAATTTTTTTTTAATTCGGTCCTCAGAAATAGGTAAGATGGGATGTGATTATTCATTTGGCCAGAGAATTCCTCTTTTAGATAAAGATGGGCTCTCTTCTGCCTTTAAATGGCAACTTCCCGGACATATTTTTAAAAAGAATTCTATTTACAAAAGTTCTACTTCATTCCGTCCACCACAGAAAATGAAGCACCTTGCACCAGATTAGGGACCAGCAAACTGTTGCACATAATGAAACCTCATCCTCCTACCTTGGTCTGCATGCATTTCAGAATCGTTGTCTATCCGGTCACCAAGCGGTGAGCACCCACAGCGGCTTCAGCATCTGCCTCTCTGGCCGTCTCCTCCCTTGATCCTGTGCACTCGGCATTTCTCCCCAGGGTGTCCTTGTAAAGAATTGGAGTCTCCTTTGTCTCAGATATCCCCTTCAACTGCCCAGGGCAGCTTTCAGATGCTGGGGCCTTTTCTGGGGGGGGTGCACTGGGGCCACCCCAAGGGTCATTTTCCCCAGCTGGGGCTCAGCCGTAGGGTTCTTGTGCATGGTCCCTGTTTTCACATGCAAGTCACCATGGAAAATGCAGAACACAGTATAAGGTGAAACTCCATGGGGTGGGGGGAGGTGGTTGCTGAGCAAAGGAAGGGCGATTCCAGCTTCTAAGCTCTTCCCATTTAGAGAACATCCCACCTCCATCAGTGGGGAGCACTGCCTCTTTCCACATCCAAACCCAACTCTGTTGGTGTGTTCTTTAACCTGGACGTCCCTCCAACTCATTTCACATCTACTGTCTGAAACCCCTGTTCTCACCGAACCGTTTAAATTGCATTTGAAACCCTTTCCAACGTGCAGACTGTCTTTGCTCTCCACAGCACACTGCAGGGAGGGAATAATTCTTGGCCCTTTGGCCTGGGCTATCGATCCAGCATCTATAAATCAATCTGGTACTGCCGAAGAGTGGTGGTTGGAAGCCTGCAAGCTCAGATCCAGGGGACATGAAGGGCTCAGCAACCCCAGCGCGGGCTCCTGTCCCCACATCATATCATCGCATCTGGCCCCTGATTCTATCTATTTCTGCATCTATGCTGGTGAGCTAGGATTTGTATTCCAAGCCTATCTCCCCTTCTACTCCTTGAGGGAAGGAAATGTGTCTTGTTTCTCTCCCTATGTGTAAATGTCGGATAAAACTATTCACACTGGGTACCCCATGAGTGTTCGGCAAATGGGTGAATGGATTATGTATGCTAATCAGCTCTGACAGCAGAGAGACTGAAAAGGAGATGTCTCCCAGACTCAAATCAGAAACCTACTTCGTGAACCATTAGGAATGGGGATGTTTGAAGCAGAAATGAGAAGTTTCTTAGGCCAGTCCCCATAAGAAAATACACAGGAGGCAAAAAGGCCTAGCAGATGCCACTGAATATTGTCACCAAATAGTACAGGGCAAGGAGGCTGGGACAGGGCTGGGAGACTGACACGCCCCCTGCAGCAGGGCACCAGGCCACGGGGGCCTGAAGGGAAGGAAGCATCAGTTAGATGCGTGCAGGACAGCACACAGCCCAGGGCTCTGGGGGCGGTGGGGTGGGGGGGGTCCTTGGATGTCCAACGACCTGCAGATCAGAAGTCTAGCTGAGCCCCGGGAAAAGGGACATGAGATGAAGGGTAGTGTTGAAACCAAAAACTAGCAAGAAGGAGCTAAAGACGACAGAAACTGGTCCGGTCTAACACACTTCCTGTCCATCAAGTGTTAGAGAATATGCCGTTCCTTCCATGGACCAGAGGTCCTGGGTCACTGACCAGGGACTCTGGGAGCATTCTGAAGTGGGCCGGGGAGCACTGACTCATCTCCAAGCCAGAATCTCTTTTGCTAACCCCCCAGTGAAGGCATCTCCCGCCGCCGCTGCTCCCCATGGTGGGGGTCCTGCGTGCATCGTCCAGCATCACCTTTCTTGGAACTGAGCACACGTACTGGGGCCCACCCAGACCTCCTGATCAGGGGAGGCCCAGAAATCTGCATTTTCACCAACACTCCAGAAGATTCTGAAATGAATTCTGAGCAGGTTAGGCTCAAGAAACTCCAACCTTAGAGATTCTAACTGCTCTGGAAGCTTCATCGCCCAATGATTCTCCTTCACAGCCAAGGTTAAGAACAGCGGCTTACGGCTTCTATGAGTTCCTATAAATCGAAGCCAGTTTCCTCTTCTCCCTGGGCTTGTTATGCCTTCTCTATAACTGGGATAATGCTATCTTATTTACCTCAATGCAAGGTACCAAATTAGATGAGTTCCTAAAGTACCTTTCAACTCTACAGAAAATGATTGCCTGGGTCCTTGAAAAAGAAAAGGAGAAAGAAAGAAAAACAGAGAGAAAGGGAGAGGGGGAGGGAGGGAGAAAGAGAGGGAAGGAAAGGAGGGAGGAAAGAGAGAGAGAGAAACAAAGAGAGAAGGGGAGGAGGGAAGGAAAGACCAGAAAAGGCTGGTATGGTAAAGAGCAAGTCAGCTAATGCTGGAAAAAGCAAGTCTTCTAGAGGAGGCCATGGGATATCGGTAGCTGAATCACATAAATGGGACAAGCAACACTTGGTATCTCTCCATTGGTAAATGGATTTTAATGCAAGGACCATTTCAAGACACTTTTATATAAAAATCAAAGATTTGTGCTGTCGGCAGTTTCCATAATGAAAATTATGCTAAAGACCAGACCAGTATCAGACAAGGGGGGCCAGAATGGGACAGGTGTGGGTCTTCTTGAGATAATTTTAGTATTCCCGTTTTCTTTCCTCTTTTCTCTACCCTACCTTCTAAGTAGAGGAGAACTCTGGAAATCTTCTGCATTTCCAGACAAACCTGGGACAAAGTGGGTCTACACCACAGGATAGCCTAGGGTCTGGCAGTGGGGACACCATTGGAAATAAAAGCATCAGTAATAGAATCTTTGATGCCCTATGAAGCTGTGTCTTGGCTGGGAGCCAGGGCTGTATTGAAAAGTCACTAGGCACTGCCAAGAGCATAGCAAGGGTCCAAGTTCCTGTGTTCAGAATAGTGCACACCTAGAGAGGAGCCACTGGTGTGGATGAAACTTCAGGAAGCTGGCTGTGCCGAGCGGGGATGATAACTAGAATGGCTAAAAGAGGATGCATTTTGAGGACCAAACATAGATCACAGCTAGCGAGGGGCAGAGGGGGCCAGGATTCAGTGCCTGAGAAGAAATGTCCACTGTCAGGTCCATATACATAGATTATGATAGGAATGGTGCCCCCTTGAGTTGTGCAGTGCTCAGTGTGAACAACGGTGCATGGCAGCACCATAGTAAGAGTTCAAGAGATATCATTGGGGGTGACCCTCTATTTCTTCCAAATAATGTCTTTTTTTTTTTCCCCCAGGGACTATTATGTTAAAGATACCACACAAAGGACATGAATGTAATCTATCTTCTAATTCCCTGTTCCTGTCATTTCCCATACCTTCTTACGAACTGGTTCCTTAGCTTCTCAAAGACTGACAGGGTAGCTGGGATCAGAAATAGGGCTAAGCATTAGCAAGAGCCATTTGAGAGTCAATTAGATAACCCTTTCAAAAATATGTTAACATTGAATCAATTTGGCACAAATTTAAACTAGAAAGCTTGAATCTTTTCTGTTAATTATTTTGAGCTATAAAGGAAGAGAGAAAGAAAGAAGAAAGAGAGAAAGAAAGAAAGAAAGAAAGAAAGAAAAGAAAAGAAAGAAAAGCAGATGACAAGATCATCTTATCTTGCAAACTTCTTTTCAGAGAAGTTATGCAAGATCCCCAAAGTGTGTCCTAAATAAAATCCTGGAAAAAAATGAAATCTCTATCCTCGTCAGGATAGTTACTCGGGAGCTCTGAGAGAATAGAGTCATTTCACGAAAGACAGAAACATGAGGAAACGGGTGGCTTGGAAAGTGTCTTGCCTGGAGATGGCCAAGATACAAAGAAAAAGAAAAACGTACCTGGCATCTTGGCCACATTCCCTCCTTAGCACAGAACTTCGTTTTATGGAAAGACATAATTATCTCCCAACTCCTCCAATGCTGGCTGTCTGGCTAATTCTATAGAGACAGCCTATTTAAATGTTCTAGGAATGCCGTGCTCGCATATGAAATGCAAGGCCTCCCAAAGAAATTTACAGAACGGTGGGGACTGTGGTGCATAATTCCGTGGAGTGAATAGCTTGTCAGACCTAAAAGTAGGTACCTTTTACTTTTTTGTAATTCCATGCATATTTTAGAGACTATATACATTTGCTCGTTCTACTTATGGCTACATCAAGGTTAAGACAGAACTCAGGTTTCTGTCTGAAATACAGAATCACTTAGCAAACTCACTGGGTGAGTGTTCTGTTGTAGGGACATACCTGCAGCACAGGGCCTTCAGGAACTGAGGGTAGTGGGTGCAAATACCCATCTTTAGGCTCCGCAGAGCTAGGACACCGTAAACTCCCCAGACTGGGGAAGACCTACGGGGGAGTGGGTCTGACTTCTTGTATCAGTCAAGGCCACATCCCATATTCCGCTGGCCCCAGTGCATGGGAGACACAAAAAAGTCCCTCTCCCAGTTCTCACAGCAAGCTACCCTCGGATGAGTCCCTGTGAACGGGAGCAATGATTGTTTATGGATGACCACAACTGATTCCCCAGGCGGTCATCACCTAATGTCCTGTTCAGAAAGAAAGTTTGAGTAGCCTTAGAGTTATGTCCTCACGGTGATGGGGAAGACATATAAGGAAGAGAGACTTCTCTGCTCTGTTCCTGAGCTCAGTAAAGTCCCCTCCCCTGTTCAGATGCTGCAGTTACTCTGGTAGGATTTTTGTGCTCCTGGTATTACCTTTGAAGAATGCCAGGAGAAGCCTTCGTGTTTCCCAAAAAAAGCTTGTCGTGAGAAGGGCAACGATATTCTGGGGGTGGGCAGGAGGAAATCAGGAGATGTCACCAGAAAAGGAAGAGCCTAGCAGGGAGGGTCTTGGGAATGCCCAAGAAAGTAATAGAGGAATGAACTGGAAAGGTGCTCCTGGCTCCTTGCTCTTTCTTCTTTCTGACAAAATGAATCCACGCCTCTATTTTTTTTCCCACTGAATTTCAAAGCATCCCCCACGGATCAGCATTAGCTGAGGCATTAGACAAGTCCGCATCTGAGAAGCACCTTAATTAGAGCGAGACTCAGCGCGTGGTGCAGCGATTTCATCCGCCTCCCATCAGAGAGTGCGTCTGAGTGCAGATAGCCAGGGAGAGACTCATCCCCTCCCCTAGAGGGATTTTCGTCATGACTAAGAATAGGTCCAGCACACACAGGGTCAGCACCGGGTGCCCACTTCCTGGACGTGGGGGTGGGGGTGATCTCCTCTTCATCCTGCTTGGGCACCACCCCACACACCCCTACCTCTTCCAGTGCTGAGAGGCAGGGGAAAGCGGGCGCTCCCAGCACTGCTCCCTCCAGCTCCGAACCCTGGCCGGGTGACCTAACCAGCTTGCCTCTGGCGATGATGGTGCTGCCTGCACAGCAGGACTGTGGGGTGGGCTGGAGGTAATCCCTGGGAGATAACATCCCAGCGCTTAGAGCCTCACCTGGCAAGTGGCAAACACTCCGGAAATGGTGGTGGTGGCTTTATTATTATAATTTTGTTTTTCTCAGCTTTGCTGAGTCCTCCAGTGATGACCATTCTGTTTTGTTTTGTTTTGTTTTGTTTTGTTTTAAATAGGGAGCAAACCTCTAGTCCTCATGGATGCCCAGTTTGAAGGTAAATGCACGTGTCCATCCAAAAGAAAAATTCCCAGGGTTGAAAAAGAAATGCTGGGGCTCCTGGGTGGCTCAGTGGGTTAAAGCCTCTGCCTCTGCTCGGGTCATGATCTCAGGGTCCTGGGATCAAGCCCTGCATCGGGCTCTCTGCTCAGCAGGGAGCCTACTTCCTCCTCTCTCTCTGCCTGCCCCTCTGCCTACTTGTGATCTCTGTCTGTCAAATAAACAAATAAAATCTTTTAAAAAAAAAAAAGAAAGAAAGAAAGAAAAGCAAGAAAAGAAAAGAAAGAAAGAAAGAGAAGAAAGAAAGAAAGAAAGAAAGAAAGAAAGAAAGAAAGAAAGAAAGAAAGAAAGAAAGAAA